>NC_080418.1:32007053-32325303 GCF_029873635.1 Malania oleifera | reverse complement strand
TCTTGTAAAAATATAAAATATAATGTATGGTAGGACCTTCCATGAAATTGCCTCATCACATTATAACTCTGCATGATTTTAAGGATAAAAACACATTTGTGATTGGAGCTATTATTGAGAGAAGAGCTGTTAGGACAGAGAACACTAAACCTCTGAGATATCATAATATTTGATTCAACAAAAAGTCAAAAACAATTGGTGGTAACAGCTACAATTCTTTGGCAGTCTCATTCTAAATGATGGATTTTTTGCATGATGTAGTTTGTAAAAACAGCAGTGCCGTCCAATTTCCATGGCATGTTCAAACATGCAATAAATAAATAACAGACCATGTAACAGCAGCTGCAAATAGGGTTTAATATACAAAATAATCAATTAAGTGATCAAAACAAAATTCAATCACATGCAGTCTGTGCCTCTCCTCCCTGTATCAATCTGCGAAAAATTCTTGCTAACATATAATATGAAAGAAGTAACATATGAAGTTTTATCTACAATTGCGGCAACAGCAGGACAAACTCATTGTACCTTCAATGCCGATTCCATGCGATGAGAATGCCCTCAACAGCTGTATCAACCTTGTGATCATGAGGGCAGGCAGTGTAACAGCTCCCAGCAGTATGCCTGATGAAGAACCTGGTCTGAAACATAAAAAACAAAAAATACGACCAATAAATCATTCTACTCCAAACTGCACAAACAAAAACTAAATCTAGTATCTAATAGGTGCCACCTAAAAAAACTAAATTCCATATGAATTACAAGGCAGATTAACTGCCAAAAAACAGGGGGAGAGAAAATAAACAATAGATTCACAACCATACGTTGGGTTTAGTATTATTAATTTTCCGAAGAATAATTGAAAAGCACCTCCACTAAGCCAAATGATTGTATTAGGCATAAAAATGGCGGTTTTGTTCTTCTGCACTCCCGAGTAATAACTAGACGAATACAAATAAAATTTTATCCAGTTTTCTTACAGCTCCTCAGAAACCAAAAATAACCAGAAAATTTGACATAAAAAAAAAAACCCTTAATTTCGCCTACAACGCGCGTATAATCCATCACCCAAACCTAACAAAAAAATAATCGAACCAAAAACTTCACGAATTTCGATAAAAACGAAGAAAACCTGAACTGTCTGAGCACACTTGCCTGGTCTTGAACATAGCGAGGGAGTCGTAGTCGTCGGCGGAGATCTCGACGGCGAGGGCGGCGAGGGCAAGGAGGGAGAGAGCGAAACCCTCACGAAGGAGAGGGAGAGGCGTGGAGAAGTGAACGAGAAAGATGAACACAAGCACGATGGCTCTCTCGCCGTTGAAAAACGACGAAGCCATCGACGGCGAAGCCATTCGCCGGCGTGCGCAGAACAATTTAATTTGTCGCAGAGGTCATGGAGCTAGTCAATGGGGAAGGAGGACGGGGAGATCGTTGGGCTTTCGCGCGCGTATGGGGCCTTTATGGGTACGCCGTGGGTGGAAATGCCGTGCAATCAAAATATGCCACGTCATTCGTTAGATGACTTGGCAAGGCTGTGGGGATGATTAGGCAAGGCCAGCTGGCGTTTCGAACTGATGCATTGAGGAGTGGGGCGGAGTCTCGGAGATATAAACAAAGCGTCGTTCCATACGCCGACATCTTTTTACAAATCACCCCCTTTTATTCTAATTTTTTTTTTTTTTTTTGCTATTTTACCCCTATTTCAAAAAAATAATGTTCTTTCAAAAATAATTTTCATATATTTAATATTTCATTAATTTTTAGTAAAATTTAAAAAAAAAATAATCATAAGTAAATCACAACAGATATTTTGTCTTTAAAATTAATAGTTGCATAAAAAAAGAGGTAGTTCAAATGCAATGCAATAAAATTAAAAGTACTAAATGTTATAAAAATATTATAATTTTCAATTGTAAGTATGAAAAGTAATAAATTAAAAAAATACCATATATTGTCTATTAGAGCATTCTATAGTGTTCCTAGCAATTTAAAATTTAAAAAAAATACAATTAATCTTAAATTATTTATTTGTGGGTTAACATATTTTAATATCTATCTAAGATAAATGATTAAAAGTCCTACTTATACATTACCATCACATCGCAGTCCCTTCAACTATCAATTGAATAAACCTACGTTTAAAGTTATTTGTTTATTTATTTAATATTTGCAGTCGCCATATATATGTAACAATTAGGATCAATCAATAAAAATATGCAATAGAAAATTAATTTAAAACAAATTTTCTTTAAATAAATAATGAAATCTAATAATTTCATAAACAAAGAGGTTAAGCAACAGTAAAATAAAAATATTAAAAATAAAATATCATAAACAACGTCATCATCTCCATAAATCCAAACATAAAACATCCAAAAGAATGCAACTACAATTATAGTTTTAATTCATAACTCTCTAAAAACAATTAAAATATTTAAAATAATACGTTCATCATTAATTATCTGTGTTCATATATTCCATATATAGTCCTAATGGCTAGTAGTACATTTGCCAATAGTATGATATATCAATCTAATGATATATTGTCGCTTAAGACGACTAGGAAGAGAGAAAAACATTGAAGCTCTATTTGGTTCAGAAGCAAATATGTCTGTTGTTTGAATGATTTCTATTTTAGTTAATCCTTCTAATTTAAACAATTCTCTACCACCTTATTGCTTCTATCAGTCATTTCATTTTTATGCGACACTGCTCTAGCCATAGTAGTAAAATGCGGCACTATGTCATGAACAAAAGATCCAAAAATGTCAAACATATTCTCAAATTGTTTTAGCATTGGATCACTAGAAGACTTTGAACCCTTTCTAGTCACACCCTGAACCTGAACGGGTCTGGGGTGGGACTTTCGATAAAAACATGTTATAATTGATGCAATAAATATAAAGCAACAGAAGAAATTTGAAAACCTCTAATATTTTATACCAAAATACTATTGGGCTTTTGTGAAGCCTAGTTGTGTTTTAATTTGGATGACGACCCGACCTCTATTTAATTAGAGATTTCTATCCTAAGGCTTAGTCCATGGAGCGAAGGTTTGGGCATTCGGAACGGAACCCTAGGCGCAACATATAAAAAGGATTGCTTTCGGGTGATTAGGGTTGGAGTGGTTGTACCTGCGAGAGAGCGAGAGGGAGAGCATTGTATCGCCGCACTCTCTGTGTGTTCTTCCTAATAATATTGAAATCCCTGCAACTCCGTAAACGTAGGCAAAATTGCCGAACCACGTAAATATTGTCTTGTGCGTGTGATTGATTTTTTCTTTGGCGTTATTTTTTCTTCTATTTTGTTTCTCACAGGTTTCGGGAATTTGTTCTTTATTCCCAACAACTAGTATCAGAGCCTAGGGTTAGGTTCGAGTGGGAGCAGTGGCAGAGGAAGCAGGAAAGGTGTCTGGAATAGAAAAGTTTGATGGCATAGACTTTGGATTCTGAAGGATGCAGATCGAGGATTATCTCTATGGGAAGAAGTTACATCTACCGCTTCTAGGAGAAAAACCTGCTACTATGAAGGACGAGGAATGGACTCTCCTTGACAGACAGGTACTGGGAGTTATAAGATTAACTCTGTCTAGGTCTGTTGCACACAACGTCATGAAGGAAAAAACTACAGCACATCTGATGAAGGCTTTGTCTGGTATGTATGAAAAACCATCAGCAAATAACAAGGTACATCTGACGAAGAAATTATTTAATTTAAAGATGGCAGAAAACTCATCTATAGCACAACATCTGAATGAGTTTAATACTATCACAAATCAATTATCATCGGTAGAAATTGATTTTGATGATGAGATTCATGCACTGATCGTTTTGACTTCGTTGCCAAACAGTTAGGAGGCAATGAGGATGGCAGTAAGCAACTCTACTGGAAAGGAAAAACTGAAGTATAATGATATACGAGATTTAATTCTGGCTGAGGAGATTCGCAGAAGAGATGCAGGCGAAACCTCAGGATCCAGCTCTGACCTAAACCTTGAGACTAGAGGCAGAGGTAATGACCGAAATTCAGATCAGGGTAGATCAAAATCCAGAAACTATAATCGAAACAGAAGTAAATCCAGACCTGGCCAAAAGGGACAATGCTGGAACTACGGGAAAACGGGTCACTTTAGGAGACAATGCAAAAGTCTTAAGAAGAAGAGTGAGGATGATTCTGCTAATGCTGTAACAAAAGAGGTACAGGATGCACTACTTCTTGCAGTACACAGTCCACTTGATGATTGGGTTTTTGACTCAGGAGCTTCATTTCATACTACTTCACACCATGAAATCATACAGAATTATGTAGCAGGAGATTTTGGTAAAGTGTATTTGGCTGATGGTACAGCCTTGGATGTTGTGGGTATAGGAAACGTCCGGATGTCACTGCCAAATGGGTCTGTTTGGTTACTAGAGAAGGTACGACATATTCCTGACCTGAGAAGGAATTTGATTTCTCTCGGACAGCTTGATGATGAAGGGCATGCGATGCTGTTTGCTGGTGGCACTTGGAAGGTTACAAAGGGAGCCAGAGTATTGGCTCGTGGAAAGAAATCTAGTACTCTATACATGACCTCAAGTCCAAGAGATACAATTGCAGTTGCTGAAGCAAGTACTGATACAAGCTTATGGCACCGCAGACTTGGTCACATGAGTGAGAAGGGGATGAAGATGCTGCTGTCAAAAGGGAAACTACTGGAATTGAAGTCTGTTGATTTTGACTTGTGTGAAAGCTGCATCTTAGGAAAGCATAAAAGGGTAAGTTTCTTGAAAAGTGGTAGAACACCGAAGGCTGAAAAATTGGAGTTAGTGCACACAGATTTATGGGGTCCTTCTCCTGTTGCATCCCTTGGGGGTTCAAGGTACTACGTTACTTTCATTGATGACTCAACCAAAAAGGTATGAGTTTATTTTTTGAGAAATAAATATGATGTATTTGAAACTTTTAAGAAGTGGAAGGCTATGGTTGAGACAGAGATAGGTATGAAAGTAAAGTATTTGAGGTCGGACAACGGAGGAGAGTACATAGATGGAGGGTTCAAAGAGTATTGTGCTGCACATGGAATCAAAATGGAAAAGACCATTCCTAGGACACCACAGCAGAATGGTGTGGCTAAGCGCATGAACAGAACTTTCAACGAGCGTGCTAGGAGTATGAGGCTACATGCTGGACTAACAAAAACTTTCTGGGCTGATGTTGTCAGTACTGCAGCTTATCTGATAAACCAAGGACCTTCAGTTCCCATGGAGTTTAGACTTCCTGAAGAGGGTTGGAGCGATAAAGAGGTAAATTTTTCTTACTTAAAAGTTTTTGGTTATGTTTCTTATGTTTATGTTGATTCTGATGCTCGTAGTAAACTTGATGCAAAGTCCAAAATATGTTATTTCATTGGCTATGGTGATGAGAAATTTGGCTATCGATTTTGGGATGAACAAAACAGGAAAATCATCAGTAGTAGAAATGTGATATTTAACGAACAAGTTATGTACAAGGACAGGTCAACTGTAGTGTCAGATGTCACAGCGATAGATCAGAAAAATTCTGAGTTTATTAACTTAGATGAGTTGACTGAAAATACTGTCTAGGAAAGGGGTGAAGATGATAGGGAGAATGTAGAATCGCAGGAAATTCAAATTACACCTATAGTTGCGGTCCGTAGATCTTCCAGGGCCATTAAACCTCCACAGCGTTATTCACCTACTTTAAATTATCTTCTGCTAACTGATGGTAGTAAACTTGATGCAAAGTCCAAAATATGTTATTTCATTGGCTATGGTGATGAGAAATTTGGCTATCGATTTTGGGATGAACAAAACAGGAAAATCATCAGTAGTAGAAATGTGATATTTAACGAACAAGTTATGTACAAGGACAGGTCAACTGTAGTGTCAGATGTCACAGCGATAGATCAGAAAAATTCTGAGTTTATTAACTTAGATGAGTTGACTGAAAATACTGTCTAGGAAAGGGGTGAAGATGATAGGGAGAATGTAGAATCGCAGGAAATTCAAATTACACCTATAGTTGCGGTCCGTAGATCTTCCAGGGCCATTAAACCTCCACAGCGTTATTCACCTACTTTAAATTATCTTCTGCTAACTGATGGTGGTGAGCCAGAGTGTTATGATGAAGCCTTGCAGGACAAAAGTTCAAGCAAGTGGGAGTTAGCCATGAATGATAAGATGGACTCCTTGTTGGGGAATCAGACATGGGAACTAACTGAATTGCTAGTACGGAAGAAGGCTCTGCACAATAAGTGGGTATACAAAATAAAGAACGAACATGATGATAGCAAGCGCTACAAAGCTAGATTAGTTGTCAAAGGGTTTCAGCAAAAGGAAGGCATTGACTTTACAGAAATATTTTCTCCAGTTGTGAAGATGTCAACAATTAGACTGGTATTGGGAATGGTGGCTGCAGAAAATCTACATCTTGAGCAGTTAGATGTAAAAATGGCATTCCTTCACGATGACTTGGAGGAAGACATCTACATGATTCAGCCAAAAGGGTTCATTGTCCAGGGACAAGAGAATTTAGTCTGCAAACTGAGAAAGAGTTTGTATGGTCTAAAACAAGCTCCAAGACATTGGTATAAGAAGTTTGATAGTTTTATGCATAGAATTGAGTTCAAGAGATGTGAAGCTGATCACTGTTGTTATGTTAAGTTCTTTGACAATTCTTATATCATTTTACTGCTATATATAGATGATATGCTTATTGCAAGGTCTAGCATTGAGGAGATTAATAATCTGAAGAAGCAATTGTCAGAATAGTTTGCAATAAAGGATTTGGGAGTTGCAAAACAAATCCTTAGAATGAGAATTATTAAAGACAAGGCTAATGGTACATTGAAGCTTTCACAGTCAGAGTATATGAAGAAAATTCTCAGCAGATTCAACATGAATGAATCTAAACCAGTGAGCACACCCTTGGGTAGTCATTTCAAACTAAGCAAGGAACAATCACCGAAGACAGAAGAAGAAAGGGACCATATGAGCAAGGTGCCCTATGCTTCAGCTATTGGCAGCTTGATGTATGCTATGGTGTGTACAAGGCCAGACATTGCACATGCAGTGGGAGTTGTGAGCAGATTCATGAGTAGGCCAGGAAAGCAGCATTGGGAGGCAGTAAAGTGGATTCTGAGATATCTGAGGGATTCATCAGATACATGTCTTTGCTTCACTGGTGCAAGTTTGAAACTGCAGGGTTATGTAGACGCTGATTTTGCCGGTGATAATGATAATCGAAAGAGTACTACTGGATTTGTATTTACTCTGGGTGGTAGAACTATATCTTGGGCTTCAAATTTGCAAAAGATTGTTACTTTGTCTACTACAGAAGCTGAGTATGTTGCAGCAACTGAAGCTGGAAAGGAGATGATTTAGCTACATGGTTTTTTAGAAGAATTGGGTAAGAAGCAGAAGATGGGCATTCTACATAGAGACAGTCAGAGTGCAATCTTTCTTGCCAAACATTCGAGTTTTCATTCAAAGTCGAAACACATACAAACAAAATACCACTTTATCCTTTACCTTGTTGAAGATAAGCTGGTAATACTTGAAAAGATATGTGGATCTAATAACCCAGCAGACATGTTGACTAAGGGTGTTACTATTGAGAACTGAAGCTGTGTGCAGCTTCAGTTGGTCTTCTAGCTTGAGGAGAGGAGGTTGAGTTGCAAGGATGAGGGATTGTTTGTTTAGGAGGATTGCAGTTAATATTGGTGATTGAACTAGTCTCCAAGTGGGAGATTTGTTGGGCTTTTGTGGAGCCTAGTTGTGTTTTAATTTGGATGACGATCCGACCTCTTTTTAATTAGAGATTTCTATCCTAAGGTTTAGTCCATGGAGCGAAGGCTTGGGCATTCGGAACGGAACCCTAGGCGCAAGAGGGAGAGCATTGTATCGCCGTACTCTCTGTGTTTTCTTCCTAATAATATTGAAATCCCTACAACTCCGTGGACGTAGGCAAAATTGCCGAACCACGTAAATATTGTCTTGTGCGTGTGATTGATTTTTTCTTTGGTGTTATTTTTTCTTCTATTTTGTTTCTCACAGGTTTCGGGAATTTGTTCTTTATTCCCAACAAATACTAAACAACTGTATATACAAGATATCTCCAATATTTACATTCCGTGAAATATACAAACATATTTAACTAGTACTACTACACAAATATTAGTTCTACACTGTATTCTCTAATTCCACTCAGATGCTTGTTATGTCTAGTTCTTAGTACATTCTGCATAGTTATCTATAATATGGAATAATGATTGGGGTAAGACGACGCTCAGTAAGTAATGACTAGATTATTATCAGTGTGTGGCTAACACGAGCCTTACAATGTAAACATTCATTCAACATTTAAAACTTAATATCGTAACTGTTTAAAGACATCATTTGACCAACTGCAAATCATTTTCATTTGTCGTATACATATATATATATATATATATATTGTCACGCCTCAAACCCGGAAATGGGACCCAAGGGTGAAATAGTAATCTAACATGTCCTTGTATCATACAAATCACCAAAGATACAGTACGATGAATGAGGGTCCGACCTCGTGGGGTTCCTAGGCACCCTATACACATTCATATAAAACCATATACACAACGGAAAATAAGTCTTTCTATACATACACGGTAACATACCATAGTCTACACAAAGGAGTCGAATTCCGCAAAATACAACACAAGCCCTGGTGTCAACCAAAACCACCAAAAGACCACCTAGTACAGTCTTAGTACTTACCCAAGTACCTCTCGCAGTACACTGACCACTACGCTCCCACACCAAGATGCTAATTTCGGTTACTCGACGGACCTAAAAAATATGTAGATACAGCAAAGGTGAGACACCTCTCAGTAAGGGCAGATACAGGTTATATAGGTGTGTGGCATTTGAGTGTTATCATGACAGCAAAACATACACAATTAAATGCAATTTCCAGTACTTCCACAAATAGTTTCAAAATAGTGCATACACGCACACACACATGATCAAGTAACTCGGTGTCGTCACACCCTTCGGCCCGAAGCCGACCTGCAATACCCGACGTCAGTCCGTAGCCGGCTCGCGATACACGGCGTCCCTGGCACATGGCAAACCCTAGGCTCCCATGGCATCGTACGGTTACAAACTGGTGGATCCACACCCTTTGGTGATCAACCGGTAAGGCTCACGCCCTCAGATATAGAGTCAGACACTCTTTCAGTACCTGGAACAACTTGGAACCCAGTTCCTATTACATTTCATTTTAAAACACAACCATGCATGCTCATATAACCAAACAAACCACACCCATTTAGTAATCCATAAATCATGATTTTTCAAACATACACAATTTTATAAAGTCAAGGCACGACCATCCCTAACACAGTACATAACACAATATACCAAAGGCTTTCCAACAAAACCAGGGAATGCAACCCAGTACCCCCTTTTTCCCAAAAACTGTTACATGAAAAAACCCACAATTTTACCCGTTAGATTTCCCCAAATAAGTAACCAAAACACACACAAGACCGTGAACCATAGTTCTATCGAGTCCAATTTCAAAAATAACCGACATAAACTGAATCCTCTTACCTTTTCCCAAATGACAAATCCCGAACTCCAAGGTCCCTAAACAATGAACTAAGTTCCAAAACCTACACACCATAATACAGAATATGCTCACAACCCTATTCTCTACACAACCACTAAATCAGAGTTGAAAATTGAGCCTAACCTCGATTTCGAGCCAAAACCCGAAAACACCCGAAACGAAGATCTGATCCATAGAACTTGTAGAGAATCCTTCCACGATCCTTGTGGTAACCTCGGATCAATGATTCCCACAAACAACAGCACATAAATCTAGAGAGAGGGAGAGTACGTTGAGTTTCTAGATGGATAGAGAGAGAATTTGAGTTTTCTTAGCTGAGAAGTAATGAAAATATCTATTTATAGTATCTTTGACTCAGTTGTCCTCATCGACGAATGGCGTTCTTGTCGACGAGGCCATGTAGACCCCTCATCGACGAAGCGGTGACCTCGTCGACGAGCCTGAGATTCCTGGTTTCCCAAAACCTCTCGGCTTCTCCTCGTCGACAAGCACCTAAAATTCGTCGCCGAGAACTACAAAGCCTTCATCGACGAATTCTAACTTTGTCGACGAAGCCTGCTTAAATTCCAATTTTACCCTTCTCTTAATTATTTAAATTCATATATTACGGTTCGGGTTCTTACAACCTCCCCTCCTTACAAAAATTTCGTCCTCAAAATTTGCTATCTCTCATTCATAAACTCAAACACAAACACGCAACTTTAGAACGAAACTAGCAACTACTACAATGTAGCCCCTTCACAATATATACATACCCTCACTTATGGCGGAGGAACACTATGATTACAAACATAAACTGTCTTAGGAGTTCACAAATACACATGCTCCCCAAGATTAACCACTTATTCCAATATAAAGTAAGGTAATATACATAACTCAGAACAACTATGGATACTTCCGGCGTATTTCTGCTTCCAATTCCCAAGAAGCTTCCTCAACCTCGTGATTCTACCACAATACCTTCACCAAAGGTATGTCCTTGGTACGTAGCTTCTGAACTTTATGGTCCAGAATCCAAACAGGTATCTCCTCATACGCTAAAGTATCCCCAGTATCCACATTCTCGTAGCTAATAACAATTGAAGGATCCAACATGTACCTTCTCAACATGGATATGTGAAACACATCGTGGACCCTCGAGAGTGCTGGGGGTAGTGTAATCATGTAGGCTACCAGACTCACTTGCTCAAGAACCTCGAATGGTCTGATGTACCTCGGGCTCAGCTTGCCTTTTTTCCCAAATCTCATAACCCCTTTCATTGGAGCGATCCTAAAAAATACCTTACCCCGTACCTCAAACTTCAACTCACGGCGGCAAACATCTGTGTAGCTCTTCTGCCGACTCTGAGCTGATTTAATTCTTTCTTAGATCAAACCTACCTTTTTAGATGCCTATTGCACAAGTTCAAGTCCTAGCACCTGACGTTCACCAACCTCACTCCAATACAGAGGAGATCGACATCTCCGACCATATAGAGCCTCGAACGGTGTCATCCCGATACTAGCTTGGAAATTGTTGTTATAAGTGAACTCTACTAATGGCATAAACTGTATCCAGCTACCACTGAAATCTAACACACAAGCCTGTAACATATCCTCCAAGATCTGTATAGTCCTCTCCAACTGTCATCAGTCTGGGGGTGGAACGTTGTACTGAAAGTAAGTTTCATCCCCAATGTTTCCTACAAGCTCGTTCAGAATCGAGAAGTAAACATCGGGTCTCGATCTGATACAATGGACACCGGTACCCCATGCATTCTAACTATCTCATGCACATACATGTCTGCTAGCCTACTCAAAGGGTAGCTAACCTTCATCGGTAAGAAGTGAGCAGATTTCGTCAACCTGTCTATGATCACCCAAATAACATTTTGCCCATGAAGTGCTGGTGGCAATCCGGTCACAAAGTCCACGAAAATATGCTCACATTTCCACACCGAAATAGCTAAGGGTTGTAACGGCCTTGCCGGCTTCTAATGTTCAGCTTTCACCTACTGACACGTCAGACACTGCTCCATGAACTGAGCAATTTGCCTCCTCATACCACTCCACCAGAAAGTCTCGCACAAATCCCAATACATCTTTGTACTACCTGGATGTACCGTATACAAAGAGCGATGCGCTTCCTGCAGAATCGTCATTCTGATCTCATTATTGTTCGAAACACATAGCCTGGTCCCAAACCTCAACACACCTCCTTCAGAGATGTTGAACTCTGAATCCAATCCCTGCTGTACCTTTTCCACAACCTTTGTCAACTCCGCATCACTAGTATGTGCGGCTTTTATACGCTCAAACAAAGTCGACTGGACCACCAAACTAGTAAGGAAAGCCTAATGATCACCACGCACTAACTCTATTCGTGAGCTCTCCAAATCCTGTCTGATGTGATTCTGAGCTACAACTGCAGAAACTATAGCATGTTCTGACTTTCGACTCAACGCATCGGCTACCATATTAGCTTTTTCCAGGTGATAACTGATGATGCAATCGTAGTCCTTAATCAACTCAAGCCACCGTATCTGCCTCATATTCAACTCTTTCTGCGTGAAAAAATACCTGAGGCTTTTGTGATTAGTGAAAATCTCGCATTGCACACCATACAAATAGTGTTGCCAGATCTTCAGTGCATATACAATAGCAGTCAACTCCAGATCATGCGTAGGGTAATTCTTCTCATAATCCTTCAGTTACCGAGAAGCATAAGCTATTATCTTACCCTACTGCATAAGCACGCAACCCAAACATTTCAAAGATGCGTTGCTATAAATCACAAAATCGCCATCCCCAGAAGGAATGGTTAACACTAGAGCAATAACCAGTCGATGCTTCAACTTCTAAAAACACTACTCGCAATCACTGATCCATTCAAACTTTACCCCCTTCCTGGTCAATCAAGTCAGAGGCCCAGACAACTTAGAAAACCCTTTCACGAACCGACAATAATAACCCGCCAGTCCCAACAACTCCGAACCTCCTACACACTCTTCGGCCTCACCCAGTCAACCGCAGCTTTGATCTTGCTTGGATCAACTAATATACCATCACCAGACACTACATGGCCTAAGAATGCCACCTAATTCAACTAGAATTCACACTTCTTCAATTTAGCATACAACTTCTTCTCTCGCAGAATCTGTAATACTAACCTCAGATGGTTCTCATGCTCTTCCGTACTCCTCGAGTATACCAGAATATCATCAATAAACACCACCACAAATCGGTCCAGGTACTCATGGAGAACCCTATTCATAGGATCCATGAACACTTCCAGAGCATTTGTCAACCCAAATGGCATGACTAGAAACTCGTAGTAGCCGTATCTGGTATGGAAAGTAGTCTTTGCTACATCCTCAGATCTGACCCTCACCTGATGATATCCTGACCGTAGGTCAATCTTCGAAAAGACCTGCGTACCCTGCAACTGGTCAAAGAGATTATCAATACGAGGCAAAGGGTAACGATTCTTCACAGTCACCTTGTTAATCTCACGGTAATCAATGCATATGTGCATCGACCCGTCCTTCTTCTTCACAAACAATACTGGAGCTCCCCAGGGTGAAACACTAGGTTGAATGAAGCCCCTGTCTAGTAATTCCTACAACTACTCCTTTAACTCCTGAAGTTCTGTTGGAGTCATCCGGCACGAAGCTTTAGAGATAGGTGTCTTACTAAGAAGCAACTCTATCGCGAACTCCACCTCATGATCCGGAGGTAAACTGGGTAAATCATTTGGAAACACATCCGAGAACTCACTGACTACCCGAATATCCCTGAGCCTCAACTCATCTCGCGGTGGTTCCCTCACACAAGCCAAGTACCCTTGACATCCGTCCAAGAATAATCTCCTCGCCTGTAATGCTGATAGAATCTATGGCGTTGAACGCACACACGATCCCACAAACTCGTACTCCTGCTCCCCAGGAGGTCTGAACATTGCCACCTTCCTACGATAGTCGACCACAACATATATGGAGAATAACCAATCCATTCCCAATATAACATCAAACCCTGACATGTCGTATACTATAAGGTTTGCTGGTAGCAGCTTCCCTTGGATTACCATTGGGCAATCCTCCAACATCCTCCTACATAATGATATAACCCCAGATGGTGTGGCTATAGACAATTCCTCTTCCATGACTTGGGTCTCCACCCCACACAGTTTCACAAAATTAATAGATATAAGGGAGTGGGTCGCACCCGAATCAAATAAAACCACAACTTTATTTAAAAGCAACATCATAGTACCTATTACCACATTCCCCGCATGCTCAGCATCCACTGGAGTAAGTGAGTACACCCTCACTGGAGCTATATTCGTTTGGTGGGTTCCCCGGGATACCTGATTACTCCCTCGATTCTGACTCAAAGAAGGCGTACCCCTCTTCGGTACGTGACAATCCCGAGCCATATGACCTGACTGACTACAGTTGTAGAAGTTACCCCCAAACGGCTGGCACTCACTGCTATGCCATCTGCGACACCTGGTACAACGATCACCCACCTGGCTCATCTGAGAACCCTGATGCTTGGTATTCTATCGGTAACTCGAGCCCCTGTTTCTCTTCTTCCACGATCCCTGACGAGATCTAGACTGACAACCAGAAGGTACTGACCTCTTCTTCTACTCTTGGTCCACCTCGTCCTCTCGAATGCCAGTCTCAATCACAGTGGCTTTATTCACCAAAACCAAGAACTCACGGATTTAAAGCATACCCACTAGTCTGCGGATATCCTTCCTCAAGCCCTTCTCAAACCTCCGAGTCTTCTTGTACTCATTCAAGACCAAACATGGCGCAAACCGGGATAGCTCTATATACTGAGCAGCATACCCCTGCACCATCATACTCCCCTGAGTCAGCGCAAAAAACTCATCTGCCTTAGCGTCACGTACAGAAGCCGGGAAGTATCTGTCAAAGAATACTTCCTTGAAATGGCCTCAAGACATCTCCACAGGACCAGCCCTTTGCTTCTCCAACAGACTCACGACAGTCCACCATCGCCCTGCCTCCCCAGATAATTGGAAGGTAGCATAAAGAACTCTCTGCTTGTCTGTGCAGTGTAGGACCTCCAAGATCCTCTCAATCTTCTCAACCTAGTCCTCTGCTATCATCGGGTCATGTCCCCCTAAGAACGTTGGAGGATGCATGCGTTTGATCCTCTCAATGGTGCATCCCACAGACGTAGGAGAACGTTTGCGTCTCCTGACACTCTGCCCGATCTCCCGTAGGACCTATCTCGTCAGTCCTTGAGGCACAGTAGGAGACTCATCACTCGTCGTCTCCTCGAAGCCACTTCCCAGGTCATTATCCTTGGACTCCATTCTGAAAACACAATAGAGTTCTATCAAGGCTTCTACAACAGGTACAGTTTACATAATTATCTAACCCTAATCATGTTAACTATCACCTGTCAGGTCCAGGTCTGTCCTATCACACTAACACAAAAGTCATCAATGATTTGCCGTGATTTTATTGAAATCTTCATTCTAGGAAAAACACAGAACACTGCCGACAAGTCTTGGTTTAGCAACAGAACATCCCTCAACCAACTCTACCCACATCCAACCTCTTATGTTCTAGTATGTACACACAGCTATGTCTAACCAAGTATGTAAGACCTAACAACCCAATTAGCTCTGATACCAAGCTGTCATGCCCCGAACCCAAAAATGGGACCCAGGGGTGAAATAGTAATCTAACATGTCCCTGTATCATACAAATCACCAAAGATACAATACGATGAATGAGGGTCCGACCCCGTGGGGTTCCTAAGCACCCTATACACATTCATATAAAACCATATACACAACGGAAAATAAGTCTTTCTATACATACACGGTAACATACCATAGTCTACACAAAGGAGTCAAACTCTGCAAAATACAACACAACCCCGGGTGTCAACCAAAACCACCAAAAGACCACCCAGTACAATCCTAGTACTTACCCAAGTACCTCTCGCAATACACCGACCACTACGCTCCCACACCAGGACGCTAGTTTCGGTTACTCGACGGACCTAAAAAATATGTAGGTACAGCAAAGGTGAGACACCTCTCAGTAAGGGCAGATATAGGTTATATCGGTGTGTGGCATTTGAGTGTTATCATGACAGTAAAACATATACAGTTAAATGCAATTTCTAGTACTTCCACAAACAGTTTCAAAATAGTGCATACACGCACACACACATGATCAAGTAACCCGGTGTTGTCACACCCTTCGACCTGAAGCTGGCCCGTAATACCCGGCGTCCCCGGCACATGGCGAATCCCAAGCTCCCATGGCATCGTACCAGTACAAACTAGTGGATCCACACCCTTCGGTGATTAGTCGGTAAGGCTCACGCCCTTGGATATAGAGCAAGACACTCTTGCCAACGTGGTAGGCAATAAACACAGGCCCTCGGATATAAAGTCAAACACTCTTTCAGTACCTAGAATAACTTGGAACCCAATTCCTATTACATTTCATTTTAAAACACAACCACACATGCTCATATAACTAAACAAATCACGCCCATTTGGTAATCCATAAATCATGATTTTTCAAACGTACACATTTTAATAAAGTCAAGACACGACCATCCCTAACACAGTACATAATACAATATACCAAAGGTTTTCCAACAAAACCAGGGAATGCAACCCAGTACCCCTTTTTTCCCAAAAACTGTTACATGAAAAACCCATAATTTTACCTATTAGATTTCCCTAAATGAGTAACCAAAACACACACAGGACCGTGAACCATAGTTCTACCGAGTCCGATTTCAAAAACAATCGACATAAACTGAATCCCCTTACCTTTTCCCAAATGACAAATCCCGAACTCCAAGGCCCCTAAATAGCGAACCGAGTTCCAAAACCTACACACCACAATACAGAATATACTCACAACCCTATTCTCTACACAACCACTGAATCAGAACTGAAAACATTGCCTTACCTCGATTTCGAGCTAAAACCTGAAAACACCCGAAATGAAGATCTGATTCGTAGAACTTGTAGAGAATCCTTCCACGATCCTCCTGGTAACCTCGGATCAACGATTCCCTGCAACCAATAGTGCAGAAATCTAGAGAGAGGGAGAGTACGTTGAGTTTCTAAAGAGATAGAGAGAGAAGTTGAGTTTTCTTAGCTGAGAAGTAATGAAAATATCTATTTATAGTACCTTTGACTCAGTTGTCCTCGTTGATGAGTCCATGTAGACACCTCATCGACGAAGCAGTGACCTCATCGACAAGCCTGAGATTCCCGATTTCCCAAAACCTCTCGACTTCTCCTTGTCGACGAGCACCTGAAATTCGTCGCTGAGAACTACAAAGCCTTCATTGACGAATTTTGGCTTCGTCGACAAAGCCTGCTTAAATTCCAATTTTACCCTTCTCTTAATTATTTAAATTCATATATTACGGTTCAGGTTCTTACATATATATATATATATATATTTGTGTGTGTGTGTGTGTGTGTGTACACTTTTTATTCAAATCATCATTTAGGCCTAAATGGTCGTAATCACATAAATATATAAATATGTATAAAGACTCATTTTAGCTTATGAGTGTCATGTTTACCCTCATGACTGAGTTGTGCAATCCGAAAATTAGATTTAACTGGTTGGCCGACCAAACTAAATCAACATAATCATAAGTGTGATTTTTCCTATCAAGTCCTGGTCCGACCAAGGTGTGCACATGGGAGAAATCCACTATCATTCACCAACACTTACACAATAGTGTGGTTGCACTCATATATAAGTTACGGTACCGAACATTCATAAGACTCGCCATCAGGCTTCTTAAAACATACAATTACAATTTATATAATAAAATAGTATCATAAAAATCTCATCATTATAAAACAAGTAATAATTATAACATTTTAAAATTTTCATTCTTGCTCATTTATGCAATAAACTAAACTCATGCCACACAATTTTTACATGTTAATAATTATTTATTATTAATAGAATTTTATAATGCTGTAAATTACTTGAGTGGATTAAAACACTTTAAAATAATAATCTTGTATATATAAATGCGTATATATATATATATATATATATTGAATTAAAACTATTTATTCTGATAAAATCCAATCTTCATATTTTAGTTTAAATCAGGTTTATTTAAGTAAACACGGTTATAATCCAATCCTCGTATGATAATTTAAATCAGGTTTATTTAAGTAAAAACAACTATAGTCCAATCCCTATATAATAGATTAAATTAGGTTTATTTAAATAAAAAATGGCAATATTTTAATCTCGTATGATAATTTAAATCAGGTTTATTTAAAAAAAAAAAAAGGCTATAATCCAATCCACGTACGATAATTTAAATCAGTTATATTTGAATTTAAACGAATATAATCCAACTCTCGTACGATAATTTAAATCAGTTATTATTTGAATTAAAAGCATGACTGACATAATTCAACCCACTTATCCTCATATGTTCCTTTAACACAGTTCAAGATGAGTTTCTAAAGTGAGTTGGAAAAGAGTGGAAGAGTAAGAATTTTAAGTATGTAAAAATTTCAGTCCCCACTAAATCTTTTTCCTCACTTATCATTTAATTCCTTCTTTGAAATTTCTCAATAAATAAATAAATAAATAAACTGAGGATCTCCTATTTATAGAGAATTTGGAAGAAATATATTTTCGTAATTTTTAAGGTTTCTTAAGGATTAAAAAATGGATATATATATATATATATATATATATATATATATATGAAATATTTAAAGGATAAGGAGAGAGAGAGAGTGACGTGGGGGGGGGGGGATTGAAAATTTTCAATCCTATCTAATGTGTGTGTGTATCTATATATATATATTATTTAATTATTAATAATAATAAGTTATTTATTTATTTAATAATTATTTTATTTATTTTAATTAATTAGTTTTAATTTTATTTATTTTTATTATTATTATTATTATTATTATTTAGGATTATTACATTCTTCCCTCATAAAAATTTCACTTTCGAAATTTACTAACTTTACATTTGATAGAAATCTATGAAATTTATTTAAATGGTTACCTGACTTAGTGTTAAGTCTCATTGAACAGATGTGAGTACTTCTGACGTATTTCCTCTTCTAACTCTCATGAGACCTCCTCAATAGCATGGTTGCGACAGAGTACTTTTACCAATGAAATCTTTTTTATACGTAATTCCTGATCCTTTCTGTCTAGAATCTGTATTGACACTTCTTCATATGATAGTGTATCGTTGACTTCCAACGATTCATAACTTATCACATGAAAAGGATCTGAAACATACTTCTTTAACATTGAAATATGAAACACATCATGAATTTTGGATAACGTTGGAGGTAAGGCTACTCTATAAACAGTCAAATAGCTCGAACGACCCAATATACCTAAAGCTTAGCTTACCTTTCTTCCCAAACCTCATGATCTCCTTCATTGGAACAACCTTCAGAAATATATTAGCTCCTACTTCAAATTCTAACTCTTGTCAATAGGAATCTGCATAACACTTTTGTCGACTCTAAGCTGTTTAAATTCTATATCGGATGAGCTTAATCTTCTCAGATGTTTGTTGTATGATCACCGGCCCCAAAAATTGTCGTTCACTAACCTCGTCCCAATATAATGGAGATCGGCACCTACGACCATATAATATTTTATAAGATGCCATCTCTATGCTGGACTAATAGCTATTGTTGTATGCGAATTTAAACAATGGTGAATACTGCATCTAACTTCCTTTGAAATCTAGCACACAAACCCACAACATATCCTCTAATATTTGAATCGTCCTCTCTGATTGTCCATTAGTTTGAGGATGGAATGTTGTGCTAAAGGTAAGTTAAGATCTCAAGACTTTTTGCAAACTTTTCCAGAACTGAGCTGTGAACCTTAGGTCTCGATCTGATATGATGGATACTAGTACGCCATGTAGTCTAACTATCTATTGAATATACAACTCTGTAAGTTTATTCATGAAGTAGTTAACTTTGATTGGAATAAAGTGGGTAGTTTTTGTTAAACGGTTAAAAACTACCCAAATAACATTTTGTACATGGAGGGTTGGTGGCAACCTTGTCACAAAATCCATAGAAATGTATTCCCACTTTCACTCAGGAATATAGAGTTGTTGTAGTGGCCCTACTGGTCTATGGTATTCAATCTTCACTTACTAACATGTAAGACATTGCTCCGCGAATTGTGCAATCTCTTTTTTCATGTTGTTACACTAGAAGGATTCTCGCAAGTCCCGATGCATCTTAGTTTTCCCTAGATGCACTGTATAGAGAGAGAGCGATGAGCTTCTTCTAGAATTGTTCTTTTAATCTCTCCATCATTGGATACACATAATCTGATATGGAATCTCAAAATTCCATCATCTAAAAGATTGAAATTCACCCTCAGTCCACTCTGTACCTTACCCATAATCTTCACTAACTCTACATCTTTCATCTATGAAACCTTAATCTTTTCCAATAAGGTTAGTTGGATTACCAGACTAGCGCAATGACAGCCTGATGATTTCCCTATACTATTTCCACACCAAATATTTCTAGATCCATTCTGAGTTGATGTTGAGTCACCATTGCTGAGACTAATGCATTCAATGACTTCCGACTTAACACATCTACTACCACGTTGATTTTTCCTGGGTGGTAGTTGATGGTACAATCATAGTCTTTAATCAGTTCTAATCATCTCCTTCGTCTCATGTTCAATTCTACATGACGACATGGTTATTATACAAATAGATTAGTGTTTATGACGACAGATAACATAAGCCAAATAAACCAAATAAAGATAGATTAGTGTTTAATAAAGAAGAAAAGTATAAAGGAAAATGAGTTATTTGGTAGTATATATAACATTAATACTTGTTATAATAACCATGTCGTATCAAAATATAAAGGAAAATATAGTGGTTTCTTCTCTAAAGAAACTTTCTAAAGAATATTATGTCGTCATAAACATTAATTTGGCGTCATATTAAAACACTAATCATAAGCCATCGACGGCGACGCCATTCACCGGCATGCGTAGAACAATTTAATTTGTCACAGAGGTCTTGGAGCTTGCCGATAGGGAAGGAGGACGAGGAGATCGTTGGGTTTTTGCGCGTGTATGGGGGCTTTATGGGTACCTCATGGGTGGAAATGTCGTGCAATCAAAATATGCCACGTCATTCATTGGATGACCTGGGGGATGATTAGGCAAGGCCAGCGGGCGGTTCGATCTATCACTGATGCATTGAGGAGTGGGGCTAGGATATAAACAAAGCATCGTTTTTATACATCAACATCTTTTTACAAATCACCCCCTTTTATTCTAATTGTTTTTTTTTTTTTTTTGCTATTTTGCCCCTATTTCAAAAAAATAATGTTCTTTCAAAAATAATTTTCATACATTTAATATTTCTTTAATTTTTGGTAAAATTTTAAAAAGTAATCTTAAAGAAATCACAATAGATATTTCGTCTTTTAAATTAATAGTTGCATAAAAAAAAAGGTAGTTCACATGCAATGCAATAGAATTAAAAGTACTAAATGTTATAAAAATATTATAATTTTCAATTGTAAGTATGAAAAGTAATAAATTAAAAAATACCATATATATCATATAGTTGGTCTATTAGAGCATTCTGTAGTGTTCCTAGCAATTTAAATTTTTTTTAAAAAAAATACAATTAATATTAAATTATTTATTTGTGGGTTAACATATTTTAATATTTATCTAAGATAAATGATTAAAAGTCCTACTTGTATGACATTACCGTCACAGTCCCCTTCAACTATCAATTGAATAAACCTACGTTTAAAGTTATTTGTTTATTTATTTAATATTTGCAATCGCCATATATATGCAACAATTAGAACCTTGTATACCAAACCTCAATATCAAACATGTTTAGCAAGATGTGTGTGTGAATGCCCTTGAACAACTGAGAGAATGCCCAAAAGATGTTTTAACTTGACAGAGTGTAGGCAAGGTATGCAAAAATTGCTCTCTTCTTGTCTTGTTATCTTCTCCTAGGGTTTTGGGAGTGTTTAAACATGTATTCTCAGCATTGGATCAAATCCTAGTCGTTGGATCATTTAAAATAAACTATTTACATTCGTGTCCGCACTGAACCGCCATTCTACGCCTCGACATTCGTTGACGAGAGCATGCATTCGTCGATGAGTGTACAACACCTATTCGTCGACGAGAACTTGAGTTCGTCGACAAGAGACCCGCCTGAACTTTTTGGGTTCTCAGTATTTTTTCTTCGACGAGACAATAATGTTCATTGCCGAGTAGCCTTCATTCGTTTATCAATGAGGCCATGGGGTTCGTCGACGAGGCCTCTATTTTCAATCCTATTTTACCTCTAAAATGAAAATCCAATCCTATGATAAAAGTATGTAAATTTTTCATGATTTGCATGAGTCCTAGGGTCAGTCTAGTGATCATTTTGAGCTTCCAATCTTATGAAATATGTAAATACAAGTGATACTAAACACACATTACAACTGAAAATCTGACGTGTCTTCATCCTTTTGCTCTTTTAATTTCATTGAATATGTCAGGTCGTATGCGCTTCAAATTCCTCATGGCTTCCATAGTGTCGCGACGTCCCGGGAGCGCGTGTGCCCCGAGCAGCGAAATTAAAATCATTTTTATATTTTCATGGAAAAACATGGATATCGGAGTCGCCACTAACCTTTAGTGCGGTTAGAACACATGATTACTACCCCGTTAGGGGTAGAATCGGTCTACATTACTAGAGTTGGGGCCGGGAGTTCGGTTACGCGAGGGGAAGGTACGAGCACCCCCTACGCGCCCGTCCTTACGAACGGTACCTAATTAATTTGAAATTATCCCTAAGTTAATCTAATAATTCTTTAAATTATTCCTTTTTATGAATTTATAAATACATGTAAAAATATAAATAAATAAATAAATATATACATATATATATTCTCTCAGAGCTTAGGGTACGTGATGCCCGAAGGCTCATACCCTTGCAATAAAATCATAGGGATTGAAAATAAAGAAAATAGATTTATAAAATACACTCCTAGGATTTTTTTTTTTTAAATTTATAAGATTTTTCTAAGTATGAACAATAATACTCCAGGAGGTTTTGGATAATAAACATAATAATTTAAACATATAATAAGGATTAAAAAAAAATAATAATAATAAACTAAAATATTAGAATACCACAATTCATGCTAGTCAATGTACATAACACAAACTAAAATGTTAATATTAAAATACTACATGCGCGTTATGAACTAAAATGCTCAAACATACCTTTATACATATAATAATAATAATAATAATAATAATAATAATAATAATAATAATAATAATAAAAATAGTAATAATAATATATCAAAAACAATAAAATAAATGGAAAATAAATTTTAAAATAAAAGTACTAGTAAGGATAATAATAATAATAATAATAATAATAATAATAATAAATATACTAATAATATAGGAAAATAATAATAATAATAAAAAATAATAATAATAAAGTATCAATTTTGAAGAAAATAATAATAATAAAAATACTAATAATAATAATAAAATAATAAAACAAAGGGAACCCCTTGTTCTATTTGGCTAGGGCAAAAATAGGGTGTCTACAGCTGCCCCTCTTTGTTGGCTTAGTTGCTTCAATGTAACGGTAGGAACTCTCCTACGTTTTTGTAGCAACAAGCCTGCAAAGATAAAAGATACCTATTTTAGCCAAGCCATTCAACTCTCTATGGCTTTTCACGTTAATCAAGAGTTGTTTATTTCTGCCAACCAGAGACGATCTGCACTGAATGTAAGAATCCAGGTTGAGGTACACAGGGATGGCTTGCTGCGAATGTAAGAATCCGAGCCGTAGGGATACGATGATCCAGCCATGGGACACAATGATGGCTTGCTTCGAATGTAAGAATCCGAGCCGTAGGGACACGATGATCCAGTTATGGGACACAATGATGGCTTGCTTCGAATGTAAGAATCCGAGCCGTAGGGACACGATGATTCAGCCATGGGACACAATGATGGCTTGCTTCGAATGTAAGAATCCGAGCCGTAGGGACACGATGATCCAGCCATGGGACACAATGATGGCTTGCTTCGAATGTAAGAATCCGAGCCGTAGGGACACGATGATCCAGCCATGGGACACAATGATGGCTTGCTTCGAATGTAAGAATCCGAACCGTAGGGACACGATGATTCAGCCATGGGACACAATGATGGCTTGCTTCGAATGTAAGAATCCGAGCCGTAGGGATGCGATGATCCGAGCCACCTCAACTAGTAACAAGATGTGAAAGCAAAGTTTGGAAAGTTGTTACTCTATTTGGAAAATGCGCTTGGGGTAAAATCCGAATGTCAATGAATGAATCCCCTTGTCTTTGGGATCTATTGCCCCAGTATCAAAATAAATCAATGTGTGCTTGGGGAAACTTGCCCTAGTTTTCCAAGTAAACCAATGTGTGCTTGGGGTCAGTTACCCTAACACAACTGAAATCTCTCCATCAAGGATGTCAAATAATCGTTCGAAAGCTTAAGATAAGTGTGAAGAGTGCTCTATTGTTGCTTGTGATGCCAGAATGCAATGATATGCTGCTATATGTATGCATGTTGCTAACTTATAATGCAATGATATGTTGTTATTGATATGCATGTTACTAACTTGTGATTATATGTATGCATTTTTTATTTTTTATTTTTTTGTGTAATGTATGAAACGCACAATGGCGATGCATGAAATGTATGGTAATGCGTGAAATGCATGACAATGCATAAGATGCATGGTAATACATGAAATGCATGACAATGCATGTAATGCAGGGCGATGCATAAGATGTATGGTAATACATGAAATGTAGGTAATGCATGCAATGAATGACAATGCATGAAATGCAGGCAATGCATGAATTGCATGGCAACGCATGAAATTTAAGTGATGCATGAAATACATGGCAATACATGAGATGTATGGTAATGCATGAAATGTATGATAATGCGTGAAATGCATGACAATGCATGAGATGCATGGTAATACATGAAATGCATGACAATGCATGAGATGTGTGGTAATGTGTGAAATATAGGTTAATGCATGAAATGCATGGTGATGCATAAGATGTATAGTAATGCGTGAAATGCATGGCAATGCATAAGATATATGGTAATATATAAAATGTAGGTATGACGATGCATAAGATGTATGGTAATGCATGGAATGCATGGAAATGCATGAAATCTTAGGTGATGCATGAAATACATGGCAATGCATGAGATGTATGGTAATGCATGGAATGCATGGCAATATATGAATTTTAGGTAATGCATGAAATGTATGACGATGCGTGAAATTCGGGGTAATGCATGACATGTATGACAATGCGTGAAACTTGGGGTAATGCATGACAATGCATGAATATTTTCTCCCAATGATCTCATCTTTGGTCTCTACATGAGATTCGCCACATTTGAATGGATTTGTAACCAATCTTAGCTTAATCTTCTTTATGCATCCGGTCATGGAAGTGATTGACTCATAAAATCTGCCCCAGTTGAATGGACCTACAGATGATCTTGACTCTGATTTCCTATTCCAATCCGATAAGAAAGTACTTGAATGGGACCTACTGAGACTCAACTCGGAATTTGCCCCAGTTAAATTCATCTGCCACCGATCTTGAATCTATTATTGGATTCCTTTTGAACTTGACATAACATTTGCCCCAGTTTGACTGCTCTTTCTCCACAAGGATCTTCTTTATAGAAATTTCTGGTGATTCTGAAACTCTTTGACTATCCATCCTCTTTTAATGCTCTAAAGAATAAGAAGGGTTCCTTTTTATTTTTTTTATTTATTTTTATTTTTTTTAAGGAACGAGAAATGATTATGCAACTATGACATCAATTTGCTAAATCAAAAGTCATCTGCACAAAATAAATGTTTTACCATGTTTCAATGCTATCATAGGAAAAGTTTATACCAGTATTCAAAAGTCATGTAACGTTGATTTCCCAGCTTAGACGACTGTCATTCTCTTCAATTGCCCCAGTTCCATCAACCTATGCTTTGATCTCAAGATGGTCTTTAAGACTCGGGACGAAACGTGGGCTTAGGGATATAAGCTTTCAGAATAAAAGGGAAACTAAGGCTCAAATATACCACCCCAAATGATGTTTTATGCCCCCAGTTCGAGTTGAGGCGCTTTGCAAAATGTTGACCGAACTTGTTATTTAAGCAAGCTGCCTACGTACCTTTTCAGGATCAGGTCATTACGTAGTTCAGACTCAGTATTGAGTCTGACAAATCATTTAAGACAATAATGTATACCAATCTGGTCAGGACTTTCATTTGGACCGTAATGTAGGCTAAGGATATGGGTTAAAAAAGAAAGGAGTTACATAAGGCTCAAAATCATCAATTTCATTAAAGGTAATT
Source organism: Malania oleifera (assembly GCF_029873635.1). Classification (NCBI taxonomy): domain Eukaryota; kingdom Viridiplantae; phylum Streptophyta; class Magnoliopsida; order Santalales; family Ximeniaceae; genus Malania; species Malania oleifera. The sequence goes on along the minus strand of NC_080418.1, from coordinate 32,299,228 downwards.
TGGTCAAAGATCACATATGTAGTAAGGGTAATTTGGTCAAAGATCACATATGTAGTAAGTCCCTTATTCTCTTTCTTCTTCCTCCTGTTTTTCTTTTTCTTTTCTTTCCTTTTTAATCTTCTTTTCCTTCTTTTACTACAACTTTCACTTTTCCTTTTATAAAGGAATCTTGTCTTCATTTTCATTTGAACTTCAATTGGGACCAATCTTTTAAGAACTGCCCCAGTGTGGGGTGTGATCCTTCAACAGGATAATCAAGGAATGAATTTTTCAGGCTCAAAAGGGTTGTCAAGGAATTTCTTCTTTTACTTTCTTTTGGATAGCAGAAAAATGGCCTGCCATCCTTTTGGTAATGACTATTGTCTCAAATGATTTGCCAAACGCTAAGGGACCCAAACCCAGGTTGGATTTTTGATGATCTGACTTTTAAGAAAAAGCTGGTTTAACATTCAGGCTCAATTTGGTTAACAAATGGTAAATCATTGTTTGAGTTCTTTTAGGGATAACTGGTCAGCCAAAGAGGGCCATCTATCATTTGATCAAAACATGAGTGATTAATTTATCAAAACAGTGCAGCCACCTCGTTGAATTCCTTGGAAAGTAAAAAAAAACTTCTTCATAATGTCTGAATTCAATGATTGTTTCATCCTTTAACATCTTTTTCTAGCTCATGAACACTGGCAATATTACTTTCCCTATTCCGGCATGAATCATAAGCAAACATAATTTGGCAATGGGACTCATGATGCAAGTGAGATAATGAAATGCATAATTCATTTTATTGAATATAGAAACTATTCCGGGACACAGGCGTCCACGGATTACGAAAAGCAAATAACAATGGAAAACAAAAGAACATCAACTGAAAAGGATTAGATAGTCAAAAGTTCAGTACTTCATCATTTTAGCCTCGGTGGATAACGACTGAAACCATTGATTTGGAAACCTCCTGGATATGTTAACCACTTCCTTCCTCGTGTATGGGAAAATGATTCCCCTGGACTCCTGGTTGCTTGTCATCAAAAGCTAACCATCCTGCATCTCTTAATGATTGCACCTTATGCTTAAAGGCCCAACATCGGTCAATAGTATGGCCAGGAGAGTTAGCATGGTACTCACAACGAACCCCCGGATCATACCATTGTGGAGGAGGGTTCGCAACGGGCGTCCCAGGGATTGCAGATACCATCCCCCTTTCCCGCAGCTGCGGAAATAATTCAGCATATGTCATGGGAATGGGGTCCACCTTTCGGAAGTTTCTAGTCACATTCCTATCTTGTGCTTGCTGATTCGATGGACCAAAGTGAACAATCTGGGGCCTTGTGCCTGTATGCGCCATTTGGTTTACCATGGGCTCAAAACCAAAGTTTCTTTTGGGCCATTGGTTCCCACCTTTGGTGTACTGATTCTTCCAATTAAACTGCCCCTGTATCATTTGTGCCTCTTCCTCCTTCTTCCTATTAGTCCACCTTTTGCCTAAACCAGTTTCTGTGCCACTATCCTTGACTAGGCCTGCCTTGATATCACCTTCAATTCTTCCTCCGGCAGCCACAATGTCCATAAAATCATGGGGAGTTGCTCCCCGAAGGTGCGTACGGTAGGGGTCTTTTAATGTGCTCACGAACAAGGAGATGGCCTCTCGGTCACTCACCGGGGGGTCCACTTGGATTGACATATCTCTCTACCTGTAAGCATATTCTCTGAATGTTTCGGTGGATTTCTTCTCCATTTCTTGTAGCATCATCCGATCAGGCACCATTTCTGTTACATGGCGGTAGTGAGTAACAAAGGCATTGGCCAAGTCCTTCCAAGTGCAGACCCGAGCCTTATCTTGCTGAATGTACCAACGGATAGCGGACCCAGTCAAACTGCTTTGAAAGCAATGCATCATTAGTTTTTCATCGTCTGAGTACGCGGCCATTGCTTGGCAGTACATCACTAAATGTGTTCGAGGGCACCGGGTCTCGTCAAACTTTTCAAAGTTTGGCATTTTGAACTTTGGCGGCAGGGTGACTTTTGGCACCAAGCAAAGGTCATTTGGATTAACTGAATCGAAAGTATTAGAACCTTCCATTGCTTTTAAGCGCTCTTCTAATACGTCACAGCGACGCTCAACCTCAGATTTGCTGATCCCCATATCAGAAGGTACTAATGGAGGAGTTCCTACTACTGGGAACCCCTGTGCTGGCATAGCAGGGATGAAAGGAGGCATATTTGGCGGTGGACCCCCCATAACACCAGGTGGCGGAATTGATGTTTGTCCATGATCTGGGGTGAACCCTGGGGGATGAGCGGGGTCCACATCTACTTCGGGATCAACATGCACTGCCTTTCCCTTATTCATCAGTAACTCCAGAACCTTACTTATCTTGTCATTTATCTCTTCTTGTCCTTGTTCTAGACCCAGGACTCTATTTTCCAATTGTTCACTCATTTCTCTCGCTCTTCGCCTGGTATTGTACTGATGCGTGGTGGTCTCAATTATTGCTTTATATTACTCAAACCACCTCTTTGATTAGGAACTGAAAACCAAAAAATTTCCTTTTTTAGAACCATGAATGCACAATTATGTACTGCATGAGTGAAAGCGTTTTGATGCATGATTAGGGTATGCAATAGGTGTTTATGCATGAATGCAACTAGTGCACTTACATATACAAACAAAGATATAAACGTGCATGCAGCCTATCGTGCATGACTATGTATGAAATGAAATGCATGAATATGATGTCCTAAATTACTACTTAGCTAGAATTCTAGAAAAATCCCACTAATGAAACAGGTCAGGATTAACATGACCATTGATGGGCCACGATTTCAATTCAATTTCTCCCTTACCCATTCATTTCCTTGATGATGGTCCATGTACCTCAGATTCTATAAAGGGTCAAATTATGTTCTGAGGTTGGTGTTGACCCAGGCTAGTCAACCCATTGGATTCATTCAATGTGGACTTGTGGACTTTAGTCTGCACTTGGGCTTCAAGTATTTTAAAATATGGGCTTCGAGCTATTTCATGATGGGTTAAGGCCCTAGTTGAAAAGGAATTGGGCTTGGATTACTTGAAAAAATGTTGGCCCAAATTTTTAGGCAATGGGGTTGAAGTCCTCTTTTGAAATCTGGGTTTGCCCCTTTTTGAAACTTAGGCATGGACCGAGTTTTTGCTTAGGAAAAGGTTAAGCCCAAGATTTGTTCTTAAAGAATTGGGCCCGAGTTATTTGAAAAGGGTTGGGCCGACCCATATTTTTAAAATGTTTGGGCCAAGTGCTTCGTTTTTTTTTTTTTGAAAGGATGGGCCATGGTCTCATTATTGGGCTTTTTTAGAATACTGGCTAAGTAGTATGTAAGTCTAAAATGGATGCAGCATGCATAATATAATACAAGGTATCTCACAGCATATATACAATAGACGGTATGGGGATAAGGATGTCCCAACCCAGGGTAGGTATGTATATACAGGGTTCGTCATGACACTATCCTAGTTAAGGAAAACTATGTATAAGTATGTGTGGGTAGGCTCTATTCCTTATAGACAATAGGTTCCCAGCCTGAACCCTATCTTCACCCAATGGGCTTAGACAAAGTTTAAACTGAGCGGAGTGGTTCGCGCGCCCCCAAGGACCTTGTCCCATGAGGGCTAACGGTATTGTGCTCCTTTCTAATCCTAAAGGGTGAAGCCCGGGTAGAGGGCTAGTGAGAGTGTGTGCATTCAAATTGTAACCTAATCCCACTATCCCCACATTTATTCACATGCTATTAAAAATAAGGAAACAAGATATTTACAATTAATATATTTATTCAAAAGATATGGAAACACAATATCTACAATTAATATGCTTATTCAAAAAAATTTGGAAACAAAATATTTTTAGTTAATATGCTTACTTAAAAAAAAAAATTATGGAAACAAAATATTTACAATTAGTATACAAAATATCTATCATTAACATGCTTATTCAAAATATCTAAACTTAATAAAAAATAAAATAAAATAAAATTAGGAAACAAAATATATTTACAATTAATCAAAGTTATTTACAATATTCACAAAATAATGAGTAATTAAAAGATTTATTAAATTTGAACTTGGGATAATTTCTAATTAATTAATGGCTCGACCCTCTAATGTCCCCAGCGGAGTCGCCAAGCTGTCGCGACGTCCCGGGAGCGCGTGTGCCCCGGGCGGCGAAATTAAAATCATTTTATTATTTTCATGGAAAAACATGGATATTGGAGTCGCCACTAACCTTTAGTGCGGTTAGAACACATGATTACTACCCCGTTAGGGGTAGAATCGGTCTACATTACCAGAGTTGGGGCCGGGAGTTCGGTTACGCGAGGGGAAGGTACGAGCACCCCCTACGCGCCCGTCCTTACGAACGGTACCTAATTAATTTGAAATTATCCCTAAGTTAATCTAATAATTCTTTAAATTATTCCTTTTTATGAATTTATAAATACATGTAAAAATATAAATAAATAAATAAATATATACATATATATATTCTCTCAGAGCTTAGGGTACGTGATGCCCGAAGGCTCATACCCCCGCAATAAAATCATAAGGATTGAAAATCAAGAAAATAGATTTATAAAATACACTCCTAGGATTTTTTTTTTTTAAATTTATAAGATTTTTCTAAGTATGAACAATAATACTCTAGGAGGTTTTGGATAATAAACATAATAATTTAAACATATAATAAGGATTAAAAAAAATAATAATAATAAACTAAAATATTAGAATACCACAATTCATGCTAGTCAATGTACATAACACAAACTAAAATGTTAATATTAAAATACTACATGCGCGTTATGAACTAAAATGCTCAAACATACCTTTATACATATAATAATAATAATAATAATAATAATAATAATAATAATAATAAAAATAGTAATAATAATATATCAAAAACAATAAAATAAATGGAAAATAAAATTTAAAATAAAAGTACTAGTAAGGATAATAATAATAATAATAATAATAATAATAAATATACTAATAATATAGGAAAATAATAATAATAATAAAAATAATAAAAAATAATAATAATAAAGTATCAATTTTGAAGAAAATAATAATAATAAAAATACTAATAATAATAATAAAATAATAAAACAAAGGGAACCCCTTGTTCTATTTGGCTAGGGCAAAAATAGGGTGTCTACATATAGCATTCATATAATTTGTGCATGCTAAATAATGATCCTACTAAAAGACTCAATGCACAAATGAGATAATTGTGTTTTGTCATTATCAAAACGAGATCTGATTAAAAAAGTCAACAAGTGGGGCTCCGTTTTCAAAGATAAAAAAGGATAAGTTGGATGTATCAATGGTTTGGTATTCTAACTTTTTTGATTTCAAAACAGTCTCCACATGTTAGGAACCCAAATGGGTCCTTAAAGCCTAATGTCGATAAGACCTATCAAAAGAGTCAAAAAATTCTAGCAGTGTTTAGAAATGCTAGAAAATTACAAAAAAAAAAAAAACACACACACACACACACCTAGTTTTGCCTCAATTTTTGTGCATGAGGTCAAAAGCTTTTCTGGACCCATCCCTATAATTTCAAATTGTCCTAAATCACTTGGAATTGTCAAAAATGACAAAAATAGTATAGAAATGCATATAAGATAGGGTTTCACTTCTGATTTCGTACACAGGGTCAAAAATTTTGCTACACCCCATTGTATCATTTTAGAGTTTGAATCACTTGATATAGTCAAAATGGCAAAAAAACAAAAAAAAAACAAAAAAACAAAAAAAGGTGCAAAAAAAGCAAAAAAAAAAAAAAAGATTAGGTTTTTGCCTTGATTTTTGCACAGGAGGTCAAAACACTATCTAACTCCTTGCCTTATATTTTAGACTATTGACATCAAGTGGGGAAAAGCAAGACAAAACAAAAAAAGAAGAGGAAAATTAGGAAGAAGAAAATGTAATGTCCTAAAATACATTGAAAAAGATGTCTCATACCAGACTACGATAGTTTGTTTGAAAGAATCGAGGATATATTCAAGACTATATTCTACCCCTAACTCCAATATTAGGGCAGATTTCTTTGATGTGTGAAGATGATTCCAAACTAGAGCAATTTTATTTCATTCCCCAACCTTTCACATTGGGGCAAATTTTTAGGTCGAATGTATGGAGATGCTTGCTTAATGTTTAGGCAAGTTTTGTTCAAAAAGGGTTCGTCATCGAAGCACAGGTAAAATCAAATTCATGATAGCTCCGACAGCCTCTATTTAAGATCTTAAGTTACAATAAGGATAATGTTACAATCAATGAAATGACATAAAACCTATTGTCGCTTCCTTATTAGAAATAACCTATTTGTGTCTTACTCCTTGCTACCAATTCCCAAAGCCTGGATCAATTCCAATTATGTTATGAAACTTGCTTTCTTATCCCTTTGAGAAGTACATTTTCAAAATGAATGCATAATTTTGAACTCATTTGCATTTCAAGATTTGAATTTACATAAGTTTATGCTAATCGTTGTTCATCTTGAAAGAAAATAAGTGACTTGAGTCAAAATTATCACACTACTCTCTTTAGATAAAGAAGAAGTTGGTAAAGAAAGAATAGACATTCTTAGACCTGAGATGTCAATCCATTGAGTACAAGGAGACAATCCTTTAACTTGACTTTGATTCATGGACAAATCTTCAAAGTTGGAAGTTGTTAACATCACAAGCCCAATAATTAAGAAATCAGTAGGTCAAGTCTGGGAATTGAAGTGTTTGATCAAAGGCATGAAGACAACTACCACTAAAAATTGGGATCTAGAAAGGGACTTGTTGAGTTTCAAAGTTTATGGTATCATTGTCTTAAAAGAAAATTTTATTTTCATTCATTCATTCCATGGTACGCATCATGCACGTAAGTCTTATCTCATTTTAATTAGTCTAGGTTGTGTAATGCACGTAAGTCTTATTTCCTTTCAATTAGTCTAGGTTGTGTAATGCATGTAGTCTTATCTTCATTTAATCATTCCAGGGTGTGCATAATGCACATAAGTCCTATCTCCTTCCATTCAAAGGTGTACAAGATGCACATAAATCATGCCTCCTTTGAACCTGTCTAAGGTGTGCAAGATGCATGTAAGTTTTGTCTTCCTTAATATTATCATTCCAAGGTGTGCAAGACTTAATCTTGCATTCTTTCAACCATTCCAGTGCGTGCAAGATGCACATAAGTCCTATCTCACTTCAATCATTCTAGGGTGTGCAAGATGCGTGAAAATTCTACCTTCAATCAATCATTCCATGGTGTGTAAGATACACGTAAGTCATGTCTCCTTTCAACTTGTCTAGGGTGTGCACAATGCACGTAAGTCTTGTCTCCCTTCAATCATTATAGGGTGTGCAAGATGATCATCAATAAATCATTCCAAGGTGTGCAAGATGCATGTAAGTCCTATATTTAGTCAATCATTCAAGGGTGTGCAAGATGCATGTTGTGACTTATGTATTCCCTAAAGGGGAGGGGGTGAATTGGATATTTAAAAATTTCTAGTTCAAGATTGTCCTATTTGAAAACACAACCAATATTTCACAAACCTAGGGTTTTTGAAAACAAACTCAAATCCCACAAATGTTTAAGTATGCAAATATTTAAAACGTATACAACAAATTAAACGTAAGCATACAAGTGTGGAAATGTAAAGAATGTAGGGAAAGAGAATGTAAACACAATATTTTTAACGAGGTTCAGCCAACCCTACCTATGTCCTTGCCTTGGGCAAACCACCCAAGGATTCCATTATCTGCTCCGTTAAACAGGTGGAGCAAAACCACTTATAGCACTCCTTACAGGGTGGAGCCTCCCTTACAACACTCTTTCAGTAGGATGGAACCCTCCTCTTCAAGAGATACCCCACACTTGGTCTACTCTTTCTAAGCAGAGCTACCTCTCCAAGTGATACCCCACACCTGGCACGGTTCACTATCCGAACCGTAGGGATATAAGAGTTATGAAAAATAAATTTTTTGTACAAAGAATTACTTCTTCAATAAGTTGATTTGTACAAATGAAAATCTATATGCACTCTTAAATGATTTTAAAACGAAGATCAGTAGAGTTGGGGGGTTTTCCTCTCAAAATATTTTCCAAGTAAAAATGAGAGATTGGAAAAATGAATTTTCTCAAATAATTGACCTTTGTAATATCAAGAATGAGAAGATTATCAAGCAAGTATATATTAGATGAATATATGATCTAAGCTATCTTGTATTACTCAAAGATTTTCCCCAAAAATATTTTCAAATTGAATGATGGAGAAGTAGGAATTTGATGTTTTGAAATATCATAAAAGAAGGCAAGCCTTGGAGCAATATATATAAATTGAATATAAGCTCAAGCCTTTCAATAAAACTCAATAGTTTTTTTCCCAAAAATGTTTTCAAGATAAAAGTAGTAGGAGAAATAGAAATTTGCTGCTCAAGATGAGTATAAAAAATGTTTAGGAATTGAAGAATATGCAAGTATGCTCCCAATAAATTTTCTAACATGCTCGAAGTGTTTAGGTTTAGTATTTATAGGAAAATTCAAATTATAGCCGTTATATGATCGTTGGATAATAAAATAAGATTTTATTTTCAAAAAATATGACCGTCGGAGCTTAAAATTAGCTCAACCTGAGAGTTCCGATCGACTGGCTTGAGGTCTAGTCGATTCAATCAAGGGGGATTTTCCTTTTCACCACAGTTCGGTCGATTGGGCACATGATCCGGTCTGCCGAATCATCAACCGCTTGAAGGTCAGTCGATTGGGCTTCACTGGGCTTTCAAGAGGCTAATCGACTAGGCCTTTGCAATTTTGGCAAAATGGTTTGACGGGTCGACTAGGCTTTAATAGCCGGTTGACTAGACAGGGCCCTTTACAATTATGCATTTCTAGCGATATGCACTAGTCGGTCGACTGGGGCTTGGATGCTAATCGACTAGGCATTAAAAAATTCAAATTTTCAGCCCTTTCTTAACTTCAAAATCATTTCAAAACCTTTGAATGATTTTAACTTTTTAAGCAAAAGGTTTTTCATGACACTTGGAATCCTAATGTCAATCAATGGTCAATGTTTGATTTTTAATTTAAATTCAAATGAAATGCGTGCACACATTAAACCTAATTACTATTACAACTCTTGAGGTCTGTCTTTTCACTCACCCTTACAAAACATTAGTCATATCCCTCTCACTTTGTTTTCCTTAGCCTAACCTTTGTTTGACATTTAGTCAAAATTGACATCATTATCTTTGTTCAATCCTTTTTATTCAAAGTTCTTGATTGGGTAGTTGTCAATAACCATTTTTATATAATAACCAAAACAAAGATTGGAAAGTCCTAATTATCCTTCTTTGGCCTTTGCTATTTATTTTATACTTTTTTGCTTCTTTTGTCATTTTTTATCGTACCAAGTGATTTGGGACAGTTTGAAATAGTGAGGAGGGGTTTGACAGTGTCCTTGACCTCATACATGAAAATTGAGGCAAAGGTCCTAACATTTTTGGCTTTTCAATACTTTTTTTGCCTTTTTTAATTACATCCAGTGATCCAAGATAGTCTAAAGTAGTAAGGTAGTGTTTGACGATGTTTTTGGCCTCATTCACAAAAATTGAGGCAAAATCCCTACCATTTCTGACTTTTTTGCTCTCTTTTCTCCATTTTTGATTGTATACAGTGATTTGAGATAGTTTGAAATGGTAAAAAGGGGTCTAATAGTGTTTTTGACCTTGTGCATGTATATCAAGGCAAAATCCTATCATTTATGGCTTTTGTAGTCTCTTTTCATCATTTTTTACTACACTGGACGATCTAAGCCAGTCTGAAATGCTAAGGAAGGGTCCAACAACATTTTTTACCCTGTGTATGAAAATTGAGGCAAAGTTCCTTTTATTTCTAGCTTTTTTGCCCTTATTTTTTTGTCATTTTTTGATTGCGCCAGATGATCCAAGATAGTATAAAATGATAAGTAGGAGACTAACAATGTTTTTGACCTCGTGCATGAAAATTGAGGCAAGACACTATCTTTTCTGCAATGTTTTGGCATTTTTGGATACTTATGAAATTTTTGGCTAGTTTTGGTGGACCACCACTTGTCATTTTCTTCATTTTAATAAATAAAATAATTAAAAAAAACCTAATATTATAACATTAATAATTGAAATAAATAAATATATAAAATATTCAACAAATAGAAATTTTAAATATCAAAAATAAAAAAAATTAAGGCCATCGTATGGGAAACCATGTGCACACACATACAAACACGAGCATGTGGAACTTGAAATTACATCATTTTGTTTTGATTTTTAAACTAAAAAAATAAGTAAAAATAGTAGGCGTTTGCTTGCACGTGCATACATGCATGTACCTACCCTTTAGTGGGTGGCAACATTTTGGGGTTATTTTAAATTTATATATATAAAGCTTAGAAGTCCGTTTTTGGTGATTGCACCCACTTAATATGGTATCTAAGTCCCAATAAATAAGATTTGGGGGCTAATTCAAACAAATATTTTAGAGCGTTGAGTTATTTTATTATCTCCTAATTCGAGATGAACCTAAATTACTTTTTTTTTTGTTGGAAAAATACTCTTATATTTCCTAAACTATTTAAGGAAAAAAAAAAAAAAAACACTCTTATACCCTCTAAACTTTATCATCTACTACAAATGTCTCCTTGAACTTCAAAGAGTGATACTTACACCCCTAAACTATATTCATGATTGTCTTTCCATTAATAAAAAATAATTAAATCTAATAGATTATTGTAATATATAGAACAATCATGAATATAGTTTAGGGGTGTAAGTATTACCTTTTTAAATTTAGGAATAATAAAAATAATAAAAATAATAAAGTTTAATAATAATAATAATAATAATAATAATAATAATAATATTATTATTATTATTATTATTATTATTAAACTTTAGTAAATAAGTGTGTCAAAAAAGATTGTAAGGGGGGAAGACAATAAGTTATTTTTGGCTCAGACAACAAAAAAATCAAAAGAAATAACATATTAAAAACATAAAAAATAATTGACTTATAAGAATAAAAAATGAAAAAAAATTCAGAAATTAGTAAGTTAATTCTCTAAAATTAAAATACATTATATCCATATTACATAGATAGAATAATATACATTAATAAGTAACATATACTCTATCCTGTAATTTTATCTATTTACATAATATTATCTTATGAAATTACATTGTATTATCTCAAAAACTTAATTAAAGAAACAATTTAAACTTTCTAAATAATTTTTTTAATTTTTCATTAAATTGAATGCATTTTATACATAACAAACGAAAATAATATTTATGATTATAAATAAATAAATATAAAATTTCAATTTTTTATGCATAAAATAAATTTTAAAAATTTTAAATGCTTTATGTATGAAAACCCTAGTCCACGCTCACTCTATCTGGGCTCTAGATGAGCCACTGAACCACACAAAATGTGAAGACAAAATAAACCCTACAAAATTAAGTAATAGAAAAAGACTAAGACTAGGCCTGCACCATCGCCTAGAAAAAGAATAAGACTAGGCCTGCACCATGGGCTAAGCTACGCTACAAAAGAAGGGTAGATCTAATCTTCAATTGGTAGCATGTTCATGATATCTATAATAATTAAAATATAAAAAATAAAGTAGCATCCTTCTAAGCTCCAGGACAATTTTTAATTTGACGTCAAACTGTAGTTCACCAGTCCCTGTCTCTTCTCTTCACTGTTCATGTTCTGTATTTTGTTTAGAGAACCGCATAAATTAAAATATGTCAAATGTTTTATTATGATTCAAATTTATGATTAGTATTATTGACTAGATTTTATAGTTTATAACCTTCGAAATGACGTACATTTAACTTAAAAAAGGTATCTATAGATAGGTGCACGATTTATCTTGTAAATACTTTCGGCTAAATTAAACTCATTTCATGGGTCCTCGGGAAAGTGGTCCACCCGCTTCGTTTAATATAATGCAATGAATAACTATCACTTTGACCTATACCATTTTATTTCTCTACTTCTTTCTCTAATGACCTCTATTTTCTTATATGTATTCCTTTCTCTCTTCCTCTCATCTCTTCAAACCTAAAAGTTCCAACAAAAAATATGCCAAATTTAGACAATTGGAATGTCTCCTAGGAGACAATTTAAACTTTAAATTATTAAAGAGAAAAATAATAAATTGTTGTTGTTTATTTTTAAAATTTAAACTCATATTTTTTGAAATATTCAAGAAAAATGTAAAATAAATTTATTACATATTTATAATGAAACCTATTTATAATCCATTAGTTAATTGAATAGGTTTGGATTTATATTTTATCCACCCAATTATAAATGGGTGTATCATTTTGAACCAACCTGTTTCAGTCCTATCCATTACTAATGTTTCAGCCTTACCTTACGTATTTGTAATCTAATCAAAATTTAACCAATTGACTCTGTCATGACGTCTAGGAGAGCAGCCCTAGGGGCAAGGGAATAAAATATGATTTTTAAAAAATTTGAGTCGCCACTAACCTATTTTCTTTGGTGTGGTTAAAACACCTAATTATTACTCAATCAAGAGTAGTTTCGCTCTGTAGATACCAGAATTGGGATTGAGAGTTTGGTTATACTAGAGGAAGGTATTCGCACCCCCTATACACCCGTTCTACGAATGGTACCTAATTAACTAAGAACTATGCCCTAATTGAATTTAATAACCTTTTATATTAGCTTTACTGTAATCACAAGAGGGGGATGAATTGGTATTTTAAAATTTAATCCCTTAGGTCAATCTACTAACCGTAGTATTACACAAACCTAAGGTCAATTTAGTGCGTATAAAATTAAACAATATATATATTCAGTGGAAATTAAACTGTATAAGTAATTTAACCAAGCATGCACAATAAAACAGTAAATGGAGACGACACAAAAAATGTTATCGAGGTTGGCATACTGCCTACATCTCCGTCTTGACTCACAAGCATTAAGATTACACTATAGGCTCACTTAACGGGTGGAGCGATACCTAAATACAATCAGGTCAATTAGCATAAGGCCGACCTCAACTTTTATAACCAATCCTTCCGGCCTGGATTATGGCCATTCTCATGCCATGCCTAGAATATAACAAATTTACAATAAAATTTGCATACAAACTATATGCTTCTCAATCAAGCTGATTTGCACCAATATAATTAACACACTACTAAATGATAAGATATGATAAGCTCAGTGTAGTCTTAATATCTACTCTCAAACATTAATGCAAATATGACAATAAGTACGTGAGAGTGTACATGTGACAGGATCTTTGTGTCAAGATAATAGTATCAATCACAATGCAGCAATAAAGATCTCAAACATACTTCAAATATCTTCAACAAATATTTTTTTCAAAATAAACCACAAGAGATATTTGAAAATGGGTTTGTAAAATATTATTTCACAAAAAAAAAAAAAAAAAAAAAAACGCAATACGAACTCTTGAGTATTGCAATGAATATGCAAAACTCACAAGCTCAAAGAAGTTTTCCTACAAAAGACTTATAAACGAAATCTCCTAGAAAAACTTTAATGCTTACTCTCAAAATAAAATAATCTCAATCAACGCAAGTAGATGAGAGTGTAAGCTTAATGAGATGAACACAAGAGCACTCTTACTAAGTGGTATTTGCAATATGGATGAGTAAGAATGGTAATATGAAGCTTTAATATAAGAAATAGGCTTTTTGATTCAGAGAGTATTTTCTAATCATGTTTGCTAATCTTGTACTAATCTTTGCAAATAAGGGGGTATATATAGACACTCCTAAAATTATAACCGTTTGGGACCTATCTGATATTTTTGGAAAAGTTTAAATGAGGTTAATAAAAAATAACAGCGTTTTAACCTCAATAAAATCTGAGCAACCCGAGAGGGTTGGTCGACCATCTTAATGGTTCGGTCGACCGTGGTGCTCAGTTCGGTCGACCAGGATAATTTTGAACTGAGAAGATGGTCGACCAATCTTAAGGCAATTTCCAAAATTATGAGGTTCAGTCAACCAGACTGAGTTCGATTGACCAAACTTGGGTGTTCAGTCGACCAGGTTAATTTCCTTCTATAAGTTTGGTCGACTAGACCATTGGGATCTCCCCACGTGTCAATTCGGTCGACCAGGGCATTGCAACACATTATGTGGTCGGTCGACCAAAGGGTCAAACAATTGACCTGGTGGAGGTTTGGTTGACCGAAGAGCCCTGAGTATTAGGGTTTGATCGACCAAACATGCCAATTTGGGCATTTTGATTATTTTCGTTTTATAAGATTGTCCCTATTCATATGAGGATTAACTTTAAGATAATAAGGCACATTTTCATGTAGAAATGAGGGTCCTAAGGTCATTTTAAGTCCTTTGAGCTTATCTACTCTATCATGCGTGTAATGCATTAATTATTACAGACCCTTGCGCTTTAATTATTACAAATCTGAATAAAAACTTAATTAAATTACAATGTATAAAAATTTTGGGTCTTTATTTTCCAAGACTTCTCATGCCATCAAGAGATCTTACTAATATGAACCTGCACACAAACTGGATAGACATTAGATACTTGAGTATTTGTTATTATCAAAACAGGGTATAACCTATACAGTCAACATTCTCCTCTTTTTTGATGATGACAAATACATCATGCAAAAGTAGGTACAACCTTGAAAGGCTCCCCCTAACAATATGCATAAAGAGAAGTTTAAGGATTAAAGTTCACAAAACATTTTTCAAAGTACCCAATTTGGCATTTTTCTCCCCCTTTTGCCAATAGCAAAAAGGGCTATGATATAAAACATGTAAGTAAGACATTGAGTGTGAGTCATTTAAATACAAGATATGGTTGGGAAAATTTTTAGAAATTTCGGCAGCATGCCATTTGAAAAAGAGCATTTTCCTAAAAATACTTGTATAGAAATGACCTGATTGAGTTTTTAAATTAACAATTTATCCACAACTACCAACTATTAAGCATGCAAGAGATATAATAGTCATACATTTGCAAAATACATACAAACTCATAAAGTATAACGCAATGATAGATTTAAAGTTTAGAGTCGTATGTTTTTCTATGTTAAGAAGCTCCCCCTAAGTTTGTGCACTCTATCCAAAAGCTAGGAGGCATCTCTACTATGCATTAAACCTAGTTCTCGCCTAATTTGTATGAACCTATCTTCATGAAGGGGTTTGGTCAAAATATCAGCCCACTGCTCATTTGTGCACACAAACTCAAGGGCCACATCCTCTTTTTGCACATGATTACGAATGAAGTGATGTCTAATCTCAATATGTTTGGTTCGTGAGTGTGAGATAGGATTTTTAGAGATATTAATTGCACTAGTATTATCACATTTTATCATAATCGTATCGTAGTGCAATCCAAAATCCATGAGTTTTTGCTTCATATAAAGTGTTTGAGCACAGCAATTCCCAGCCGCAATATATTCTACTTCAGTTGTGGATAAGGCAACTAAGTTCTATTTCTTGTAGAACCAAGAAACCAGAGATTGTCCTAAATAGTGAT
This sequence comes from Malania oleifera, assembly GCF_029873635.1. Classification (NCBI taxonomy): domain Eukaryota; kingdom Viridiplantae; phylum Streptophyta; class Magnoliopsida; order Santalales; family Ximeniaceae; genus Malania; species Malania oleifera. The sequence continues at coordinate 32,283,648 of NC_080418.1, read as the reverse complement.
GAGTGCCGCTAGTACTCTTCCTATCAACCTTACTACAAGCAAAGTTAGCATCAGAATAACTAACAATCTCAAAGATCGTATGCTTAGGATACTATCAACCTAACTTTATGGTTCCAACTAGATACCTAAGAATTCTCTTGACCGCTAATAGATGGGATTCCTTAGGAGCAACTTGAAACCTAGCACACATGCACACACTGAACATAATATTGGGTCTGCTAGTTGTAAGATATAAAAGACTCCCAATCATGCCATGATATAATTTCACATCAATAGGGATCTCTTGCTCATCTTTATCTAATTTGGAGGAAGAACTTCTATGAGTGCTAAGAATTTTACCATCTTCCATACTGAATTTCTTGAGCAAATCCCTAACGTATTTAGATTGGCATATGAAAGTCCCGTTCTTAGCTTGTTTAATTTTAAGCCCTAGGAAGAAACTTAGTTCACCCATCATGCTCATTTCAAATTCACTTTGCATGCATTTGACAAACTCATTACACAAATCTTCATTTGTTGCTCCAAAAATAATATCATCTACATAAATTTGCACAAGGAGCATGTCATCATTTTTAGATTTGATGAAAAGTGTAGTGTCAATTTTGCCACAGGTAAACCCATTTTCCAGTAGAAAACCACTAAGCCTTTCGTATCAAGCTCTAGGAGCTTATTCCATTCCGTACAAGGCTTTGGACAACCAGTATACATGATCAGGATACTTATGATTTTCAAAACCGGGAGGTTGTTCTACACACACTTCTTCATTAATATATCCATTTAAGAATGCGCTTTTAACATCCATTTGATACAATTTAAAGTTCTTAAAAGCGACATAAGCAAGCAACATATGAATGACTTCCATTCTAGCAACAAGAGCGTAGGTTTCATCAAAATCTATTCTCTCTTTCTGATTATATTCTTCGGAAACTAGTCTAACCTTATTCCTAGTTACTACCCCATTCTCATCCTTCTTGTTTCTATACACCCATTTAGTTCCAATAATAGTATGATCATTAGGCCTAGGAACTAAAGTCCGTACTTTTCTTCTTTGAAATTGGTTAAGCTCTTCTTGCATAAACATCACCCAAGACTCATCTTCTATAGCTTCCTTAATGTTTTTGGGTTCTTCTTGAGATAAGAAAGCAAAAATGGCTAACTAGGTTTCTTAAAGAGGACTGGGTTGCTACACCACATGAAGGTTTACCTATGATTTGATCTAAAGGGTGGTTCCTAATGAATTTCCAATCCCTAGGCTGCTCTTGAACCTCACTCTCATTTTTATTATCTTCAGATGATTTATCATTTATTTTTGTATTTTCATTCACATTGTTTTCAATAGATAGCTTGTCTAAGTATTTTCTAAATTAATATAATCTTCATCATCTTTCTTAGAAAATAGATTAGATTCATCAAATATAACATGAATAGATTCAATGATAGTTAAAGTTCTCTTGTTAAAAACTTTATATGTTTTACTATTAAGTGAATAGCCTAGGAAAATACCTTCATCAGATTTAGAATCAAATTTCCCAATTTGTTCATTATCTCTAAGCACAAAGCATTTACAACCAATTACATAAAAATAAAAAATATTAGGTCTATGACTGTTCCACAATTTATACGGAGTCTTATTAAGTGAAGGCCTGATTAATACTCTATTTATGATATAACATGCAGTACTTACAACATCAGTCCAGAAATATTTGGGTAATTTATGTTCATTTAGCATAGTCCTACCCATTTCCTACAGTGACCTATTCTTTCTTTTTTCAACACCATTTTGTTGTGGGGTCCTAGGTGCAGAAAAATTATGTGAAATGCCCTCTAGGTCACAATAGTTTTCTATCCCATCATTTTTGAATTCAATTCCCCTATCACTTCTTATGTGTGTGATTTTGTAGCCTTTTTCATTCCGAATTCTTCTACATAATTTCGTGAATTGTTCACATGATTCATCTTTATAAGAAAGGAATAGCACTCATATGAACCTAGAATAATCATCCATAATAACAAAGGCATACAATTTACCACCTAGATTTTGAACTTGATTAGGACCAAATAAATCTAAGTGTAGCATTTCAAATGGTCTAATGGTAGATATGATTTTCTTTTTCTTAAAGTTTGATTTAGTTTGCTTACCCATTTGACATGCATTACAAATTTTATCTTTCACAAAATGAGTTTTAGGTAGCCCTTTAATCAAATCTTTTTTCACAAGTTTAGACAACAAATCCATACTTGCATGTCCTAAACGTCTATGCCATAACCAGCTAGCTTTATTTATTGCATAAAAGCATGTAACTTGTTGAGAAACTAAATTATCAAAGCTAGCTGTATATAGATTTTCATAACGTTCAGCAGTTATTAGCAGCTTTACTTTCAACAATGCATATATCATTTTCAAAAGATACTTTAGATCCTTTATCACACAATTGACTAATACTCAATAAATTATGTTTCAATCCATCAACCAATAGTACATTATCAATAACGAGAGAAGGTTCCTTACCAACCTTACCTACGCCGATGATTTTCCCTTTTGCGTTGTCTCCGAATGTCACGAATCCTCCTTCCTTAGGAGTGATGGATGCGAATTTGACCTTGTCTTCGGTCATGTGCCATGAGCAGCCGCTATCCAAGTACCACTTGTCCTTGGAAGAGGACAACCTCAAGCATACCTACAAAAATATCTAAGAAACTAACGCTGGTCCCCAAATTATATTAAGTCCAAAGGGGTTAGTTTCTGATTCACCTTTCACTCTCCACACCTTTTTAATTTTTACGTGCTTGTTTTTAACTGGATAGTCAAACTGAATGTGACCAATCTGTTTGCATTTAAAACATATCAATCGACACCGAGGGTCTTTAGGTGGAATTTGGGAGTTTGATTTTCGAGTAAAATGTCCCAAATATAGATTAGGTCTTCTCACATTTTCAATGCCATTAAATCCAAGACCCTCTTTACTAAGAGAGTTTCTTTGGGCCCCAACGAGTTTTTCAAAATTGCGTTGGCCCTCAAAGAATTTATAAATAATCTTGAAGCTATCCTCCAATTTTCTTTCAAGTTCATCCATTTTCAAATTCTTTTCTTCTTGCCAAGCAGAATGAATAGATTTTCCCATTTCGACAAGCTTTGAATAATTTTCACATTTCTTTTTCAAAAAATCATTTTCCTTAGTCCATTTATCTAGCAATTTTGACACGGGGATATATTCATATTGCAATTTTTTATAAGTAGACATGCTATCAGAATCATAATCATCATCATCAAAATAATATGAAGATAAAGTAAAATAAACTAATAAATATGACAAAATTAAATTAGCACAAGTAAATCAATCTAGCATGCACCGTATAGTAAAGCAAGTAAAGTAAAATAACACCGGATATGTTATCGAGGTTTTGCAAATGTGCCTATGTCCCCGCCTTAACTCATAGGCACAAAGATTCCACCACGGCTCACTTAATGGGTGGAGCGGCACCGATTACAATCAGGCCAAATTATCGGGGATGACCCTAACCTCTACATACAATCCTTCCATACTAGATTATCACCCTTTCAGGCCCCGCCTGGAATATAGAAAGTAATCAATACAAATTTCATGTACAAAAATATGAGTTTCTCTAATAAGAAGATTTGTAACAGTATAATCAATATACTACAAGATGATAGGATATGATAAGCTCAATGTACATTAAATAACTACTCTCAACGTAATGCAAGTATAGCAATCAGAAAGTGAGAGTGTATACGTTAGTATCTTTGAATCAAGATAATAATATCAAACACAAGGTGCAGTATCAAAGATCTTAAGCACACAAGCAAATATCTCAAAAATGTTTTCTAAAAAATCATGCACAAGAGATATTTGAAATTAGTTTGTAAAAATATTTCACAAACAAACACAATACGAGCTCTTGAGTTTTTCAACAATAATCCAAGACTCACAAGCTCTAGAGAGTTTTCTCAAAGATGACTTATGAACCAAATCACAAGGGAAAACTCAAAGCTTATTCTCAATAAAATCAATCTCAATCAAATACAAGCAATGAGAGTATAAGATTATAGTATGATCTCTAAAACACTCTTACTAAATGATTTTCAACAAGAAGGGTAAGTAAGAATGGAGGTAGTAAGCTTGTATGTGAAAAATGGGTATTTGAAAATTCAGAGAATATATTGCTAATGATGTTTGCAAATCAATACTAATTAAACCAAATGACGGAGTATATATAGACATTTTAAAAAATATAACTGTTCGGGACTCATTCGGCATTTTTGAAAAAGTTTAAGGTTAATAAAAAATAGCCCCTATTTAACCTCGGTAAAAATTGAGTAACCCGAGAGTTTCGGTTGACTATATTTATAAGTTCAGTCGACTAAACCACTTTAGAACTACAGAATATAGTTGGTTGAATCAGGGCAATTTTGGAACCCTTCGAGGTTCGATCAGCTGTATCTGAGTTCAGTCTGCTATTCATCCAGTTCAGTCGACCCAATCAAAAATGAACTTGGAAGTTTGGTCAGCTAAACCGTTGGGTGTCAGACACGAGCAAGTTTGGTCGACTAAGGAAGACATATTCAAAAAGATATAGTCAACCGAACCTAAGTCAACAAGGTGACAATTGGTCAGTTCAGTCGACTGAGGCGTTTATAACGCACTGCATTCGGCCGACTGAAACTCATTTACACTTAAGAATGTTGTCTTGATTTTGAGTGTTGTTACGTGCAGGGACCTAAGGTCTACTTGTGGTCATTTTGAGCTTATTTGTCATATCATGCATGCAATGCATTAATTATTACAAACCATGATTAATATTACAGACCCAAAATAAAATAAGTAATAAATACAATTGAAATTATTTGGTCTTCATTTCCTTTGCCTTTTCAAATGGCGCCATATGATGTGAACATTGCGGTCCTTATGGCTTCCTTGCATCCTTACTATCCGTGCATGCTAAGGGTTAATTCTTGTTAATAAGCTTAATGCATAGGTAAGAACTATTGGATTTGTCATAATCAAAATGGGAAGGACTCATTGAGTCAACATTCTCACCTTTTTTTATGATGGCAAATACAATAAGTAAAAGTGAGAAAAGCCTAATAGGCTCCCCCTGAGAATATGCATAAAATTTTAATTTTAACCAAGAATCTCAAGCATTTAACAAGTGAAGACGAAAATTCCAAAGTTTATGCATTTAATGTCATTAAGGATTTAAAAACTACCACGTAGTTACCTTTCCCAATTTTGCAATATTATACAACTCCTGCTTTTGACATCAGCATTGGAGTCCATCTGCTGTTCACTCCGTACTTTATCCATAATTTTCATCAACTCTGTGTCTTTTATCTGAGCGACTTTAATTTTCTCTTGCAATGTTGGTTGAATTATCAAACTAGAAATGAACACTTTGGCTCCCCATCCATTAACTCTACACCCAACCTCTCTAAGTCCATTCTGATCTGATGCTATACAACAACTACCAAAACTTGACGCACCCACTTATTTCAGACTCAACGTATCAGCTACCACATTAGCCTTTCCGAGGTGGTAACTAATGGTACAATCGTAGTCCTTTATCAACTCAAGCTATCTTCGCTGCCTCATGTTCAACTCTTTCTGGGTGAAAAAGTATTTAAAACTCTTATGATCAGTAAAGATCTCACACCTTTCACCATATAGGTAGTGCCTCTAGATCTTTAATACAAAAACTACAGCTGCCAGCTCCAAGTCGTGCATAAGATAGCTCTTCTCGTACTCCTTGAGTTGGTGAGAAGCATACGCAATAACCTTTCCTCGCTACATCAAGACACACCCAAGTCCTTTTTGAGATACGTCATTGTAGATCACGAATCAACTATCTCCTGATGGAATGGTCAACACTGGGGCTGTGGCAAGTTGTTGCTTCAATTCCTGAAAACTCTGCTCGTATTCACTAGTCCACTCAAACTTCCTGTTCTTTCTTGTAAGTTGCATCATAGGACCTGATAGCCTCGAAAACCCCTCAACAAACCGGTAATAATATCCTGCCAGACCCAAGAAACTTCTAACCTCGTACATGTTCTTTTGTCTCGCCCAATCAACTGTTGCCTCTTCTTTGCTCGTTTCCATTGAAATTCCCTCACTAGATACTACATGTCCCAGAAATGCAACTTGTTCCAGCCAGAATTCGCATTTCTTAAATTTAGAAAATAGTTTCTTTTCCCTAAGTACCTGAAGTACCAATCTTAAATGAGCTTCATTCTCTGAAGGGCTCCTTGAATAAACCAGAATGTTGTCGATGAACACCACCATGAATTGATCTAAGTACTCGTGGAACACCCTGTTTATCAGGTTCATAAATGTCACAGGTGCATTTGTCAAACCAAACGACATAACCAAAAACTCATAGTGGCCATACCTAGTACGGAAAGCCTTTTTTGGTACACCCTCAGATTTAACCTTCACCTGATGATACTCGAATCGTAGATCAATCTTAAAGAAAACCTGCATGCCCTGTAGCTGGTCAAACAGGTAATTAATACGAGGCAACGGGTACTTGTTCTTCATGATCACTTCATTAATTTCCCTATAGGCGATGCACATCCACATCGACCCATCTTTCTTCTTTATAAACAGCACCGGCGCTCCCCAGGGTGATACGCTCGGTCTGATGAACCCTTTGTCAAGTAGTTCCTGTAGCTACTCCTTTAGTTCCTTTAGTTCAAACGAAGCCATTCTGTATGGAGCCTTGGAAATTGGTGACGTACCTAGAGTTAACTCAATTGCAAAGTCCAACTTGCGATCAGGAGGCAATCCCAGTAAGTCCTCAGGAAAAACATCTAAGAATTCCCTTATCATTGAGATATCCTCCAGCTTAAGCCCCTCCTTTGAAGCTTCTTTTATAAATGCTAAGTACCCCTGGCTTCCCTCCAAAAGTAGCCTCCTTGTCTGAATCGCTAAAAAGATCTGTGGTGCAGAGCGCACACACAATCTGACAAATTTAAACTTTCACTCCCCAGGAGGTCTGAACACTATCTGCTTCCTCTAACAATTGATACTTGTATAGAAATCCATCCTTAAAATGACGTCGAACCCATGCATTTCAAAGGCAGCCTTCTCCCCTGCATCTCCACTAGGTAGTCTCTGATCACCTTACTGCATACCACAACTGACCCTATCAGCATGACCACACCTAACTCAGCATCTAACAAATGAGTCTCTACCCTGCACAATTTAACCAATCCCCAAGATACGAAAGAGTGTTTCATACATGAAACAAATAACACTACAACACTATTTGACAAAATGGAAATAGTACCTGTCACCACATCGTCAGCATTCTCTGCATCTCCTAGCGTAAGTGAGTAAACTCGCGCCTAGGTGGTGCCCCTCTAGTGACCACCTCAGGGTGCTTAGTTACCTCCCCAATACTGATGTTGAAGGAGCATGAGTCAACGCCACATGGCAGTCACACGCCATATGTCCTTTCCCACCGCACCAGTAGCAGATAGCTGATCCATCCCTGTACTCGCCCCAACGCCTCTGATGGCATCAAGTACAGGTTGGACACGGTGAATTCCCATAATGATCTCAATATCCCATCTCTTGCCGCTGGCCCATGAAATTACCAAGCCTCCTCCATGAACCCTGGCTGGTGCTAGTTTGAAATCCCTGAGGCAAGGGACTTTTATTTTGGTGTGCTTCTCTCTCGCCCTCCTAAATGTTAGCCTCAAATGCTAGGGCCTTTTCCACCAACTCAGAAAAATTCCGAGCCATCAACGCCACCACCTATGCACGTATACCCTACCTTAAACCTTTCTCAAACCTCCGGGCCTTCTTTAGCTCATCTAGGATCATGTATGGTGCAAAATGAGATAACTCCATAAACTTAGCCGTGTACTACTGTATGGTCAAGTGTCCCTGAGTCAGATTTAGGAACTCCTCAGACTTAACCTCTCTGGTGGCAGTAGGGAAGTACCTGTCGAAGAAAACCTCCCTAAAACGACTCCATGTTATAGCTGCAGGTCCTGGCCGTTGTTCCTCCACCAGCCGTACTGATCTCCACCACTTTTTCGCTTCCTCCATTAGTTTAAATGTGGCATACAGCACCTTTTGCTCCTCTGTGCACTCTAGCACACCCAGCAGTTCCTCTATATCCTAAACCCAATCTTTCGCTACGATTGCATTCACTCCTCCTGCAAATGCCAACGGACTCGTCCAGATAAACAGCTGAAAAAGTGCAGCCCCTCTTAACCGGTGGATGATCCTGTTCTCTAGAGTCTCTCTAGTTTTCCTTCCTAACCTACCATTCTATACCTCACAACACTGTCGAGGTGTTAACTTTGGTGCAATCCCAAGAGGGGGGTGAATTGGTATTTAAAAATTCCTTCCTAGGTCAATGAGTCTAGCAGTAGTTTTACACAACCTAGTGGCAGTCTAAGTATATATGAAATTTCATATATGAAATATTTACCAATATGTAAAGCATACAACGCAATTTCAGTATTTATCAACTCAATGCAATTATGTGTCTACTAGATACGCAGTATATTCAGTACAGAAATTAAATCAAGCACACAACAGAATATAATGCAGGAAATGTAAAAGTGACACCGAATATGTTATCGGGGTTCAGCCAATCCTGCCTACGTCCCCGCCTTGGCACACCCACACAAGGATTACACTATAAGGCTCACTTAACGTGTGGAGCGACACCTAAATAATCAGGTCAATTAGCACAGGGCTGATCTCAACCTTTACAGACAATCCTTATCAGGCTGGATTACCGCCCACTCAAGCCACGCATGGAATACAAGAGTATTTTTCTCAAAATAACAGGGTACAGTGATTATACTTCTTAGTCAAGCAGATATGTATCAAAATACAACACAAACAAATATGCACTCACCAATGATATGGATTTAATGCTCAGGTGAGATCCAATATGTAAACTCTCTATGATGTGTGAGTGTATGTATATGTGAGAGTTCAACCTTTGATTCAAGATAAGATATTTAACACACAAATGATTAAAGGAAGTTTAACACAATCCAAATCAAATATCTTAAGGATATTCTAAGTGTAAAACTCAATAGATATTTTGGATTGAAGCTAGAAAAAATAATATCAAAGATAATATGCAAGCTTGTGTAAAATAATATTTTTGCAAATAAAAATCCCCGAGCTTGATGAGTCTTGCAATCAAGATGCAAAGACACACTAGCTATAAGGGTATTCCCACTCAAATATTTATTGTTGAAATCGGGGGGAAAACCCTAGTTAAGATCTCTCAATGAAAATAATCAATCAACAAACAAGGAGAGTTTTAGCAATGTAAAACACTCAATGACACTCTTAGGAACTTGATCTATCAAGGGAATAGCAAAATAGAGATTGTATGGAAGTAGTGTGAGCTAAAAGGGATTTAAAAAAATTTGAGAGAGTTTTTCCTTAATGATCTTACTAATCAATCCTTAATTTTGCAAATGAGAAGATATATATATATATATGTATATATATGCAAGGGCAAAATTATAACCGTTGGGGAATCAATGGGCATTATTAAAAAGATTTTAAATGAGTTTAATATTTTAACCCTTTTTAAAAACTTTAACTGCAGTAAAATAATTTGCCAACCTAAGAGTACCGGTCGATTGGACTTAAGGTTCGGTTGACCCAGTGACGAAGTTTGGTCGACCAGAAGAAATTTGAACTGAAAGTTTGGAAGACCAGACAAAGGGTTCCAAGGCGATTTTTCCATTTTCGCATTGTTCGGTTGACCGGGACACTTTGAACTAAAAAGTTTAGTCGACTAGGCAGTTGTGGCATCTCCTGAGGACCTTCAGTCGACCAAGGCGTTGAAGTACTTTCCTGGTTGGTCGACCAAAAGGTCAAAGTTTTGAACCCAGGGAGTTCAGTCGACTAGCATCATTGAACTAGTCTGGTTTGGTCAACCGAGCCATGGTCAAACTGTTGACCCAGGCCGGTTCGGTCGACCGTGAGAAATTATGCTTTTAAGTCCGGTCAACCGAACATGTATTTTACATACATTTCAGTTCTAAGCCCCTTATACCTTAACCCTATTCATATGAGCATATATATTTAAGAAGATAGTGCATATTTTTATAAATTACAGGGAGTTCTAAGGTCAGTCTAGGTCTTCTTTTAGGATACTGAAAAAATCTAGCGTCAATCGACCTTCGGTCGACCGAAGGGTGATCCCTAAGGTCTTTCTGTCCCTATGGTCAAACTATGGTCATGTTGATCATTACCCCTATCATGCATGTAGATGCATTTTTACAGACCATATAAATTATTATAGACCAATTAAAAAAGAATGCAAATACAATAGAGAATAGGTCTTCATTCCTTCGATTCTTCAGAAGACCTGAATGAAACTTGATCTTCATAGTCCGTATGGCTTGCTTGAGTTCCAACCAAAAGTGCATGCTAAGGATAAACCTGTTTAAGAAGCTTAGTGCATAGGTGAGAAACATTGGTTAGACTCATAGAGTCAGCACGAGGCATCAACATCATCCTCACTTGAAGTCTCCACATGATTATCCCCTCCAGCCATGATGTACTTTCCCTTGGAATCCATCTTGTAGATAGGATAGAAACCAGCTTAGAAATTCCACATTTATCATGATTGAAGCAAGTATGAAGTGAATAAGCTAATACAATACAGGAGTTCTTAGTTAAAAGATCATTCAAGCAGTCCTACCCCAAAACCGTCGACAGTTTGTGTTTCCCTCTAGAAAACCATTGACGGTTTATCTCTTGCAAACCACACCACCCTCCATTACTCATATAAACTTAGTCAAATTAACTTATCGGCCTCTAATAACAACACTGGGACAGACACATACCCACCCGACCTAATGTTCCAACTTAAGTATACAAGTTCCAGTCTCTTAACCCAGGAACAAAACCATTGATGGATTTACCGTGGTTTTCTTGAAATTTTCATTCTAGGAAAAACACAAAAGACCATCAAAAGATCTCTGCCTCCAAGTTTTCAGACCAAAACCCAACATAACCTACCAATTCCTATCCTTAACTTATCTCAACCTATAGTCTCGTAATCATCAACTGTCAAAGTCTGCAAAACCTATAAAACCTAGGCTCTGATACCAATTGTAATGCCCCAACCCGCCACGTGGGGCTCTGGATGCTACAACATTAGTGATGTCTGTGTACCTGATACCATATTCTTTACATAAATGTAGTGGAAATAAATGATACATTCTCCCAAAATACATTACTAGAGTTCTAAACTACCTTTATACACAAAAGTCTCCAAATATTCATATTACAACCCATAATATCATATAAAAACCAACTAAGTCCATACAACCATCATACATATTTGGGGACATCATACATTACTTAATCACATTAAAGTTCTCACAGACACTCACAAAAACTAGCTATCACCCTATCCTAGAACTCGCTAAGCTCGATTTTGAGATGGTTTGGAAAAGATTATTTGTATATTGGGGTGAGACATTTCCCAGTAAGGAAGATTAAGTTAATATCAATGTGTGGCAAACATGCATTTTAGTGTATACAAAAAACATTCATTCCCCATTTAACCAAAAAATCGCATTTATGCGTTGTACTCACTCTACGCAGTTGTAAAATACCCTTTTCTTTTTCACTGTATAAACCAGTTCAGTAAACAAATAACATCATTTACATAAATCAACAGATATGCATAAAAGACACTCCGTAGGACTAACGACATGCTTAACCCCTATGACGGGTTGTGCGGACCGAAGGCTGAACTAAGCCCTGGGGGATCAACCCAGACAAAGTCAAAGTAACCATATGCTAAATACATCTGTAGGCATCCACAACCCAATTGTAGGTTCGATTGCCCTACCACTTCTTAGTCCAAACCCCAGGGAAGGTACAACCTCTACGTAGGCCAATCAGTTGAAACCACCCTACACTGCTCAGTACAGTGTGGGCGCACATGGCCAAATAGTAATTCCCTTGCAATAGTATCGTGCTCTCAATACAACTTGTCCTCAAGGTTCTTAAACCATGTCATGCAATTTAAGCAATAAAAATTGTAGTATAAAACTCATTTCGTATAAAACCTGCCATTTTACATTCCAGGCATATTGTCACCAAAAAAACTTGGCCCTCAGCCATCAATTAGAACTTGGCTTTCAATCGTCACATAAAACCCGGCACTTAGCCGTCAAATAAAACCCCGGCCCTCGGTCATCGAATAAAACCTAGTATTTTGCAAAGGCAGTTCCAATATTTTCACAATCAATTCAGTATTTTTCACAACCATACCCAAATTCAATTATACCATAACCCATACAGATTATTCACCTACCACACAATTTCAGTATTTGAACATAGTCCAACAATGAACCAAGAAAACACAGTATATTTAGTTTGTAAGGTAAGACCAAGCTTTCCACTGTTTATTTTATTTAAAATACCGTATAATATATCCTATGTTTGTAAAGTTCATTTTGAACGGTCGATTTTTGAAATAACCTTTGAAATCAAGTATATACATACATATAACACATTTTAATCGGTTCAACCTTAATAAAAAGTTGACTTAACTTAATCCCTTTGCCTGTTCCAGAAAAGGAATCTGCTAACATTCCGAAACCAAAAACCCTAGTTTTCCGATCCCGCTACCGAAAGCGAACTGGAAAGCCAAGAGAGGAGAGGAGAGTGATCAAGGGATCTGGGTGAGCCTATGGGAGAGAGAGGGCCACATGAGAGTGAGAGTAGAGAGAGAGAGTCCCAAAAGTATATTTAGAGAGAGAGAGAGAGAGAGAGTTCTTTGAGTTATGAAAAATATACTTTGCTTACTACTTAAGTAAGCTTACCCGCAAGAAAACCATTGATGGTTTTCCCCACCCTCACAAAATCGTCGACGGTTTGGCAATTAACCCTCCCCTGTTGACTGAAATTGTCAAAGGTTTTCCCAAGCTCTTTAAAATCATCGACGGTTTGGCAATTAACCCTCCCCTGTTGACTGAAATTGTCAAAGGTTTTCCCAAGCTCTTTAAAATCGTCGACGGTTTGGGTCCTGCCAAACCAATCTTTTTCATTTCCTTTTCTCTCCCTTTATTTCTCTCTTTTAAATTTTTTTTTTTCCAGGTTCGGGTTTCTACATGTTAAGCTTGTTCCTCTCCTTATGAGTGAGTAGTGTGAGGCTACAACATTCTCTCTAGAGATCAAGCGGTGAGAAACCACTAATCTATCCAACGATTCCATCATCCTCCATCTAACACTCCCATGGCTTCCATCAACACCACATGGCCACCACCAACATACACCCACACGGTCACCTCCCCAACACTCCATAGTTGTGTTCATCTTGGTGTTTCAAAGTTTGTATGAAGGATTTACGGTGTGATCTAAATACGTGTGGAACAATGTTAAATTATCCAAATGAATCTCTTGGTAAATTCAGTACTTGTTTGAACCCTTGTTTTATTTAGTGAATCATTGCTAGTAGTTTAAAATCCCATATTTGAATAACCTATTTGAATCCATAGATTGCAATATTGACACATGCTAGTTAAAATCAATTATGAGAATATTAGCTTGTTAAACTTGGAACTTGTAATCTTTATTTTGAAATTAACATCTTCCGCATAAAACTAGATTCCTTGATTAGTAAACACTTGGGACTTATTTTCTAGACAAACATATACACCTTTTCAAAATTCCAACAAACTTGTGAAAGATAGCATGATTTATGGTATTTATGTTGGTTAATCAAATTCTTAAATCAAAGGGTTTTGAATGTATGTGCTTGTGTGAGGGTTGATAACCATAGGACATAGGTTGACCATTCCTGTCCTGCATCACCCATCTTTCACACGTGCTTGCACAATTTAAATTTGAATAAGTTAGGTAGTGCTTGGTAATATGAATTTCACAACTTAATTTAAATTTATGTATTTTTAAATATAATATTAAATTAAAGGTCAAGAATATAATCGTCACTAATAGTCTAATATTAGTGATAATTTTTTATAAACCGTCACTAATAGTATATTATTAGAGACATTTTTTAAAAATCATCACTATTATACTACTATTAGTGACAGTGTGACAAAAATTTTCGTCACTAATATCCAAGAAATCGTCTCTAATATTTTACCATGATAGTTTGAGTGGTAAAATGAGTTTTTGGTGATAAAAGTATTAGTGATGCTTTCAATTTTGTTACTAAAAGAGTGCTTGTTATTATTTCATACGCACGCAAATATACCAAAGAAGCAATGCAATCACGGTGTGAAAGTCGCTCTTGCAACCGCCACAACTGCAACAACTATTATTATTCCATACTAACACAAACTCATAAAGGAAACAACGTAACCATGGTTATTTTAGTCTACACTCGCAACACATTCAACTCACAAAATTAAATGAAATATTAAAAAGGAATAATAAATTAATAAAATGAAAAAAACAATTAATAAATTTACCATTCCTCCTTATATGCACAAATCCACCAATAAAAAAGAAAATATTCAAATATATCTACTATTCACACATTAATAGAAAGAATAACAAAATAAAAACAAAACTTGGTGGAAGCAGGTCCGGTAGTAGGGCACAGGGGGGAGGAGGTTGCGACTATGTGCGTCTAGCAGTGGCGTAGGGAGGAGGGAGGAGGGGTTTGCGCAAGGGAGTTGGGAGAGGGAAGGGGAATTATTTGGATCTTGTGACTTTGTGCGTCCGGCGATAGTGGTGGGTAGTGGCGGAGCAGGGAGAAAGGAGGAGGGGTTCGTGCGAGGGAGCTAGGAGAGAGAAGGGGAAATTTTTTGGCAATAGGAGAAAAGGATTTGGGGAAATCAACACGAAGAAACGAAGGAGAAGGGGGGTTTTATGGGTAAGGATTTTAGTGACGGTTTCAAAAACCGTCACTAAAAATCTACTATTAGTGACGAAAAATTTCATCACTAATACATTGAGTACTAGTGACGAATTTTATTTTTGCCACTAATGGCTCATTATTAATAACCCCATCACTAATCATTTCATCACTAAAAAACCCTTTTTTTGTAGTGTAGATGACCTCTCATTGTAATATTTAAGGAGACATTAAGGTAAGTGGCTCGCCTTACTTGCCACATGCCTAGCCAAAAGATTGTTACCATTTAGGGACAGACAAAGATGGCACAAACATCGTCGCTTCATCAAAATTTTGAATTTTTAAGGGAAGTCCACATTTTTCACGAAATCTCTTTAATTAATAATTAGTATCTTTTACCTTTCTTATTTCTTTATTATTATTTTTAAAGAAATTTTTTTGAAACTTTGCTATTATTATTATTATTATTATGGTTATTATTATTATTTGAAAAGAAAAATTTTTAAAAGTCATTACTTGTTTAAAAGTATGAATATAAGGTTTTAAATTTTTATTTCTACGGATTTTTGGACAACTTAAATTTTACTATAGATCATACGTATGTAGCACATTCCATGAACGAGCAAAGACGAAGAAGAAGACTGTTTAAATTGTAAATGCATTTTTATTTTGATTTGGTTTGTAATATTGTGGTCTATAATAACTGCATCTCATGCATGATAGGCTTATATGCTCAATGATCGTAGACTGACCATAGGGAACCAGAGGACCTCAGGGATCACTATTAGCTTTGGTGTATTCCCAAGAGGGGGGATGAATTGGGTATTTAAAAATTTGTCCCTAGGTCAATCGGTTTAATAGCAGTATTACTCAACATAAAGTATGTCTATGCAATTATAAATTCATTCATTCACAATAGTAAAATATAAACATACATGTGTTGGAATTTAAAATGCGAAAATTAAAAGCATACACAAGAAATGTTATCAGGGTTCATCCAACTATGCCTATGTCCTCGCCTCTAACTTGCAAGCCCAAGGATTCCACTAATACTCACTTAACGGGTAGAGCGGCACTGGTTATAACTAGGTCAATTCACGAGATTGACCTCAACCAACACGCCTTACCAGGATGGCGTACCTAACTTTCCTAATCATGTCTAAGCCAGTCCGAGACTATTCAACATGGCTAGTTTCCCTCTTCAGGCCCGTGCCTGGAATACAACAGATTTAAAATTTTACGTACAAACAAATGCTTCTTACATAAGTTGATATGTACCACTATGCACAATATAATCAATGCACATCAATGATGTATGAACTATAAGCTCGGTGCTCTACATGTGCAATCAACACTCAATATTTTGGATAATCTCAAATATGCACAAGAGTGTATAAACAAGGTTTCTTTGAAACACAATATAAAATATCTCAATGCAAGCTTAGGGTTTCAAAGATGTCAATTAAAGTATTCAAACAACCTCAAAAATATTTTCTCAAATGTATCTAGCACAAGATTTGTTTGAAATCTAGTTTTGTAAAATATTTTTGCATACAAAAGAATAAGCTCAAATGAGTATTTCAATGATAATACAAACTCACTTAACTATATGATTTTTCCCAACCAAAGATTTATCAAATGAAATCGGGGGAAAAATCAAGCCAAACCCTCAATATGAAAATCACAAGCACAAGAGTAACTAAGGGTTTTTAGTAAAATGGAATAATCAATAAAACACTCACAAAGCTATATTTCTCAAAGGAATGGAAGTATTATGAGTGTATGGGGTTGGAATGAACAAATAAGGTTTAAGAAATTTGAGAGAGTTTTTGGCTAATCCTATTTGCTATTCTTGCCTTAATTTTGCAAATGAAGAAATATATATAGGCATAGGCAAAATTATGACCATTGGGGACACCAAAGGTATTCTTAAAATTGTTTTAAAATGGTTTAGAAAAATTAACCCTGTTTAATTAAATCTAACCCCGATAAAAAATAATTTAACCCGTGAGATTCAGGTGTTCGGTCTGAGGTTTGGGTGGCCGAATAGACTTAGTCAAAAATTCAATTTTTAAAGGTTTGGGTGCCCGAAATCAGGGTCGGTTGGCTGAACCAAAGATAGAAATTTTCTATCAGCAGTTCAGGTGCCCGAAGCTGAGTTCGGTTAACCGAACCAGCAAGTTCGGTCGCCCGAGGCCTTTTTGAACACGAAGCACTTTGACATGGGTTCGGTCGCCCGAGGACGATGCACTCATTTTTGGTTCGATCACCTGAAACCTGGTCAACCCACTGACTTCTTAGCGGTTTGGACACCCGAGGTGCTTTGAACACAATAGGTTCGATCGCCCAACCTCTCTCAAAATTTCCAATTAAGTCCAATTTTTGCTTCAATTTATTCTCCTAATTATGTAAGTGATATGGAGACTTTCTTATGTGCAAGTACTGGGACCTAGGGTCTTTTCTAAGGTCTTACTAAGTACGCCAAAAAACCTGGCATCAGTCGACTATCCCTAAGGTCAAACTACGTTCTTGAGCTTTAGTTCCTACATGCATGTCATGCATTAACTATTACAAACCGTTTCTATATTACTATTACAGACCCAAATTACACAAAATATAAATTACAATGAGATTTCAGGGTCTTTAGTCTTCAAGTCTTCTCATGTGCCAACATATGATCTGATAATATAAACCTGCACACAAACTTGACAGACATTAAATACTAAGGTATTTGTCATGATCAAAATGGGATGTGACCAATAGGGTCAACAATCACCCTTTGGTTGACCTTCGATTGACCGACGCTGGATTTTTTTGGTTAACGCTCAAAGACCATAGATTGCCTTTATGTCTCTAAACATCACATGAAAAGTCCCCTATAATTTAGAAATTATACTTATGTGAACAAAAGTGACTTTAAATGAAAATCCGAACCTAAATGTACAAGTTGAATAGCCTCGGTTGGCCGAACTCAAAGCCATATAAAAGTTTCGGTCGACCAAACTTGTGAGAGTCAACAGTTTTGACTACTCGGTCGACCGAACCCGAACCTACATAGTAGCTTCGTTCGATCGAACATCCCTAGGGTCAATAGTTGACCATTTGGTCGACCAACTTTAAAATGAACTCCAGTACTCTGGTTGACCGAATTAGCACATAAGGAAATCCCAACGCCCTGGTCAACTGAACTTGTAGTAGTAAAATGGCTCGGTCAACCGAACATTCAAATTCGGTCAACCTAACTTAGCCTGGTCAACCGAACCTCGGAGGTTCCAAAATTGCATATAGTCTAGTCGACCAACACATACATTAGTTCAAAAACACCCTAATTGACTGAACTGAGTAACCCGATTAACCGAACTTTAAAAATGGTTGACCAAACTTCTTGGGTTGCTCGAATTTCAACGAAATTAAAACGTGGTTAACTTTTATTAACCCTATTTTAACTTTTTCTAAAATACCCAATAGGTCCCCCAACGGTCAAAATTTGAGGGATATCTATATATTACCCCCTAATTTGCCTTGATTAGCAAGAGATTAGCAAAAGTCATTAGCAAAAATTCTTTCAAATATTTTATACTTTTTTTGCTATATACGCAATATTCCAAGCATATTTTTATACTCTCTTACATATTTATTAGCAAATATGATTTTGAAAATAGAGTTTGTTTTTCTAGTTCTCCTAACTTGTAAATCAATTACAAGATGTAGGAAGATTTGTTTTTTTTATTCTGCATCATTTCAAAACATTTCCTTGGCATTACTCTCATACATTCATACATATTTGAAAAACATTTTTGAGAGTTTTGCTTTGATTGTTTATTCCCATAATTTTTCGTGTATAAATATTTGATTGGGAATAACTTGTTTTTAGTTTTCTAATATTTGCATTCAAATTGCAAGACTTGAGAGTTTGTATATCTTATTTTATAAATATTTTACCAGATTAAATCCTAAATATCTGTTGTGATTATATTTGATAAAATATTTGTGTGATACTTGATTAGAGATTTTGAGGTAACCTTGAATATTCACTCGTTGAATATATTATCTTGAATTAAATTTTCAAGATCTTACTTGAGCATAAATACTATCAACTGTGAGTGCATTGATTACTGTTTGTGCGTATTGGTACACATCTGCTTAGTGTAAAAAGCATAATATTTGTACACAAACTGTATTTGATTACTTGTTGTATTTCGAGCACGGGCCTAAAGAGGGAGACTTGTCCTGTGAAAAGTTTCGGATTTTCTTTGACCTGATTAGGAAAGTAAGGTGCACCATCCTGTTAAGGTGTTGTGTTAGATGCCGCTCCACCCGTTATGTGAGCTTTAGTGGAATCCTCTTGTGAGATTGAGGCGGAGATGTAGGCACAGTTGACCAAACTCCGATAACATTTCTTATATCTACTTTTAATTTTCGCAATTAAAATTTCAGTACTTAAATATTTATGTTTTACTATTGAGATTGATTGGGTTTATGAATATATAGAAAGACCCGAAGTTTGTGTAATACTATTTGTGAAATTTGAATCGACATAAGAGAAAAATTTTAAATACCCAATTCACCCCTCTTCTTGAGAATACATCAATTTCAATAATTTTAATTAAATAATTAAATTAGATAATTTATGTTATTTTTTACCTAAAAATCTGTACATGGTAAAATTAAAATATGAGTGGCGCGCGCGCACATGAGTATACACGATCATTCTTCTTTATAGCTTCGGCAAATGAAAGCTTTCTTGTCCATTCACCTCCGTAAATTAGGCACATTCGGTCATTCTGCAGGTGCTCTGCGGCCTCTTGTCTCTCTCTCTCCCCCTGTGCACACTAGCTCAAATTAGTTTACAGGCAGATTTAATTGACAATCTCTCTCTCTCTCTCTCTCTCTCTGAGATCGAACTATGGCGGATGGAGAACAGAAACCTCATGCCATCCTGGTAGCATACCCACTTCAAGGGCACGTCATCCCCTCCGTCCACCTGGCCATCAAGCTTGCCTCCAAGGGCTTCACCATCACCTTCGTCAACACCAACTACATCCACCACCAGACCTTCCAAGCCCACCGCAGCCGCGACTCCGCCTGCAGCGACCCCTTCGCCGCCGTTCGCGACTCGG
Source organism: Malania oleifera (assembly GCF_029873635.1). Classification (NCBI taxonomy): domain Eukaryota; kingdom Viridiplantae; phylum Streptophyta; class Magnoliopsida; order Santalales; family Ximeniaceae; genus Malania; species Malania oleifera. Next base: position 32,263,678 of record NC_080418.1, on the reverse strand, counting down.
GTCTCGACATCCGCTACACGACCGTGTGCGACGGCCTGCCCCTGGAGTTCGACCGCTCCCTCAACCACGATCAGTTCATGGGGTCGCTGTTGCACGTGTTCTCGACGCACGTGGAGGAGGTGCTCGGGAGGATTATCAGCTCTGCATGCCCGCCGGTCACCTGCTTGATCGCCGACACCTTCTTTGTGTGGCCGGCAACGATTGCCCAGAAGTTTGGGCTGCTGTATGTTTCTTTCTGGACCGAACCGGCTCTGGTTTTTACACTATATTACCATATGCATCTTCTCGAGAAAAATGGTCATTTTGCTTGCCCTGGTAACCCTCTCTCTCTCTCTCTCTCTCTCTCTCTCTCTCTCTCTCACAAAGACAAAGCTATTTTAGGAGGAGGTTGCATGCTTAAATTTTCTAGCTTGTAATGCACTTGATTAAAAAAATTATTTAAAATGATCAGAGATTATTTAATTTATATTAATATTGAGTTAAAAAGTTAATTAAATTTGCAATATAATGCATGAATACTAACTATGTAGCAGTACACAGTCGAGAATTCAGATTACTTGGCTGAATAGGAATTTCTGTAATTATAAGGGTTATGTAAGTATGGAAATAATTATTTATGTTTGAGAAAAATCTTAAATTTGAATTTGTATAGATTTGAATAAAATGTAATATAATTTATTAATTTATTAACTTATATTTTCATGAATTTAAAATTCATGCTCCTACCAGCACTGCACCTTTCTTTTATTAATAAACGACAAAAACAGGTATCATAGGTACAATTATCCTTGATCAACAAAAGTCAAAAATGAAATAAATAAATGAGAAGAATCTTTTCTTTTACAATTAATTCTCTAAAATTAAAAAAAGAATTAAGCCTCCTGTGAATGGTTTCATGTCAAATTCATATAAGTAAACTGAGCACTATTTTTAAAATATTCACGAGTTAGGTGCATGCCAACATTCCCAAGTGGTCATTTATCTGAGTTTAAATGTCTTATAAAGCTATCCTTAATCTCAAAATTGTATTTAATTAAGTTCCAATGATGATCAGTATAGTATAGGTTAAATCAAACCAATAAACAATGAACTAAACCTATATTATTAGTTTAGTGATTTTTCAAATCAAAATTGAACCCAACTTTTGAGTTACTATTTTTGGTTAATCGATAATTCAATTTTGGTCATCAAATCGATAGAGATGTATGTAATTTGCTATCAAAAATAATATTCGTCGTATACAACATATATATGCATATATTTGCATGTATGTATAGACAAGCATTAAATGTTGATTGATGAACATTAAGATATCAAAATTGAATTGATAATTGAAAATCATAAAAAGGTAAATCGAAACAAACCCAAACAGATCAGTTAGCCGAAATTTAACTAATCGGTGTTCAAACTGAATTTTATCGAATCAATTTGGTTATTAGGCAATTTTGAACTGTCCTAATCCAACCTAATAATGTCAACAAGACCACAATGGTACCACATACCATACCCCTAAATAAGAAGTTCACTAGATTTGGTTTCAATTCCTCAATCATTGAAAAAAAATCCCCAATAATAATTAATTGAAGTTAAGTATAATATTGATTATTTTTAATTATAATATATATATATATATATATAATGTTAATTGAAGATATAAATTATTCGTAAAATATCTATGAAAAGTGTAAATATTTATACTAATTAACATTTGCAATTTACTAAATAAAATTAATATTATTATTGTCTTGTAAATTTTTAAATATAATAGTTAATATTTAGACAATGCATTGCCCTCAATTAATTTAGTTAATTAATTATCAAGTGTTCAATATTTTTTATATTCATAATTGTTGAAACTTTTAGGATATAAATTTAATCATCTATGAAATTTTTAGTAGGGTTTTGTGTTGAAAAATATAAGTATTTTTCATATATTAATCATATACATATATACATATCAATAGTATAACGATCATCTTTTAAAAATACTATTAAAATTCTCTTATTGAATCAAATATTGAAATAAGAATCTTGTATACATTAATAACAATTTTATAACATAAAATATTTTTAAAATTTATAAAACGCGAGACAAATAAAAATATACTCATAAGATTGACATCCAATACTTAAAAATTGAGATTCCTAAAAATATCATTCTATTGAAATATTTTTAATGTTGTGAATCAAATAATTAATTGATTGCATCACCAAAAAAGTTGGACCAACATTATAATTTTGACATTGTGCATGGGATGGACGATCAGATCCTCGCGGTGACACGGTGGATTACGTACCGGGGGTGGCGGGAATCGAGCCAAAGGATATGACGTCGTATCTCCAAGACACGGACACCTCCTCCGTCTGCCACCAGATCATCTCCAAAGCCTTCCAGGAGGCCCGCGGCGCCCACGTCGTCCTCTGCAACACGGTCCATGAACTCGAACCCTATACCATTTCCGCCCTCCGACCCGGCATTCAGTTCCTCGCGGTCGGACCCATCTTCCCCACCGGGTTCTCCAGGAGCGCCGTCGCCACCAGCCTCTGGTCCGAGTCCGACTGCACCCACTGGCTCGACGCCAGGCCGCGCGCCTCTGTCCTCTACGTGTCCTTTGGCAGCTACGCCCACGTCACCAAGAGCGACCTCGTGGAGATCGCCAACGGTTTAGCCCGAAGCGGGGTCAGTTTCGTTTGGGTGCTCCGACCCGACATCGTGAGCTCCGAGGATGCGGACCCCCTGCCCGTCGGATACAGGGAGGAGATCGGCGACCGCGCGATGGTAATCCCCTGGTGCTTCCAGATATCGGTGCTGGCCCACCCGGCGATCGGCGGGTTCTTGACGCACTGCGGGTGGAACTCGATACTGGAGAGCGCCTGGTGTAGGGTTCCAATGCTGTGCTTCCCGCTGCTGACGGATCAGTTTACGAATCGCAAATTGGTGGTGGATGATTGGAAGATCGGGATCAACTTGAGCGACGGGAAGCCGATCACGAAGGAGGAGGTTTCGGAGAATGTCATCCGTCTGATGAGTGGAAAATCAGGGGACGAGTTCAGGAATCGAATAGGAGAGATGAGGACGATGATGGAAGCGGCTTTGACGCCCGGTGGATCCTCCGAAAAAAATATGGATCGGTTCATAGCGGGTCTAAAGGCCAGTACGCAAAAATAAGCATGGGCCCGTCTAGCCGAAGCTGAGTTAGGGCTCGGACTTGGAGGACATAACATTCAATAATGGAGATAACTGAGATCAGACCACAATTTTATGTACACGATAATTGAATGGTTGGTCTTATGTTCCTGCATAAATCTTTCTAAATAACGTACGAGGAATGTTGACAAGTCAATTGATTTAAGTTTAGTTGATCAAATTGAAAAGGGAGAAACTAAAGGTGTAATCGGTTTATTACGGTTTAGTTATGGATCAAATCCAAAATTGAATGGAATCTTGCGATTTTTAGTTTTTCCAAACCAAAATCAAAATCAAACCAAATTTATTATCTCTTAGAGAATCGAACATTCAACGATTCAATTATGGTTTTTTTAATTTTTAACTGATCTTTTAAATATTCAACTATTGTTTTTCACAAGAATTGTTGATAATCTATTAGGTATTTTGATTTCTAAATATTAAATGGACCAATCATGTATTAACATACTAATTAAGTAATTATATTGATTTTTATATATAATTTAAATTTAAATCGATTTTTTAATTTTTCGATTCAATTATATTTTGGAAATCGAAACAAAAAATTTACATTTTCTAAGACCAAAATCGAAACCAAATATCGAACAATCAAACCGCTTATGATTTCGGTCCAATTTCGATTCAGTTTTTTATTTTTCAGTAATTTTTGTACACTCCCCCCCCCCCCCCTTGAAGAAATTGATTTATCAAAGTTTAGCAATTTAAATGATTAAATATTGTTTTTTTTTCTCAACTTGTTCTTACAAACATTTAATGGGCATTGATGATTAGGTCACATTATCAAAGTACCTAAGTAAACATTATTGTTCTATGTAAAGAATATTATTCAAATGTTGCGCACTATGGTGACGACTTCTGTTGATTTTTTTTTTTGGAGAGAACCAAATGACAAAAAACAGATATTATTATCATCTTTAACCACCGCGTAGTAAATGTAAGCAACATAACTAAAGCCAAAAGCACATAGTTAGCATGACTCAATTACCGCTTTTACTAAAAGCTTATACAATTAGACTGAAGCCAACAATACATATCTAGTTTTAACATTCAGTTGCATGTATAGTCATATTGCATTTGAAGAGAGAAGCAAACGAAAAATTACACACATTATAGGAATAAGATAATTTTTCACCACACAATAAAAATAGTCAGCATGACAAAAACCAAAAACCTCCTAAATGTCATAGCTCTAATTCCATGTTGATAGCAAATTTTACCTAAAAGCTTGAGAGGGTGTTTGGTTCATGACAGCTTTTAACATTTCTGTCAGCTACCTCTATCAACATGACAGATCTAGCTTCTCTAGGATCTCAGCTCCCTATTCCATCCTTTAAAGGAGACAGCAATCTGGTCTACGAACCTATGACCAAATCTAGTCACAAATGGTTCGACATTGACTGTACCTGTGACGATTGTATTAATGATCCAATGTACGATTGGTCTGATGAAAAAGAAGTAAGAAGTAAGAAGAAAAAGAATGACTCCCAACAGAGACTCAAAAAGAGATGTGACAACAGAGACCCAAAGGTCGACTTGCTAAGAGAACCATCTGAAAAATTTGAATACTATATCAAATACAAGGGGAAAAGCACAAAATATGATAAGTCTCCCCAGATCAACATGCTCAGACCTTCAAGTTATGATGGTGATTTCCCACCATTAGAGTACGAAGATGTGTGGTTTCGCACGATGCACTCCTGGAAGATCAAAGATCCACTTGTTGTCAACCCAGATGGATCTACCAAGCAGGTATCCCAAGCTCAAGCAACTCTCAATTGACTGTCAGAAAATGTAATAGCTTAGAACAAAATGTTCCGGCAAATTATAGATAACCAGAGAGAGCTGGCTAACAATATCGGAAACAAGTTTGACATCACATCAGTCAACACCAATGAAATCACATTCCCATATAGTTTGTATGTTGAAGTCGAACGTGGCCAACATTTTAATATATTTGAAAATGAAAGATTTTCAGAAAAAATAAAAAATAAAAGACATAAACATCACATCCGTACCCTTTTATCCTCCCTAAGGACATAAACATCACATCCGTACCCTTTTATCCTCCCTAAGGATAAGTTACATAAGAACTCTATTTGCTTGAGAATCTTACTTTTGGAATCAAATTGCTCTCCTTATTTTAACCAATTAGATCAATGCCATGTAATATGATATTACACAAATGCCATTATGTTATTAATAAAAAAATTATTATTATTGTCATGAAATAGAATTGTTACATTTTGAAGATCATATTGTTCCCAATTACATTGGTTAATTAAATTATTAAGTTTAAATTTTTTCAATTTATGATTGTAAATATTTTAAATATAAATTTAATTAAGTACAATTTTCAACACATTTTTGAGTTGAAAATATATAACTATTCTATCTATATTATTCATACACAAGTCAATCTCCTAAAAGATATCCTAATGGTCAAAGCTTTAAGATACCCTTATTAGATATCTCAAGTTTGAATCCTAAGGAAGGTGGGAATATAAAATGAGAGATGGACCACCTCGCATTGTTTAGTCTAGTCCCATAATCATACGCTCACTAGCATTTCTCATGCTGAACCAAACTGTCATAGGCACCTTATGTATATTCTTGAAAAAGCTTATAATATCACCAAACAAAAATATTCTCAAGAAACATACACTTTAAAAATGAAATTCTCAAAAATGTCATTGCATAAGAATATTTTTTATTCGCAAATCAAATGCCCCCTATGTCACACCCCGATTTTCTACCATTTTTTTTTCATCTATATATATATTTTTATAAAATAAACCTGCTTTGATACAAGAATAATACTGCCATCATGACACTCTAATACCAAACTGTAATAACCTGTGTAAAATTCTATACATAATTCCTCTAGCAAATGCATTATAGTAACATGTGTTGCCTAAAGTGGCACCAGGTACAACAGTCCTCAAACAGTCATATAACTTAGCGAAAGCATCTATATACATACACATCCAATAGAAATACCAAAGTTCTATTCATCACCATAACTATACATAATTTTTCAAAGTTTGTCCATCCATAACCATTTCAAAAATACACAATACTTTCCTATACAACATGGTGTCTTACCGTTATTTACTCTAAACAGTATTCTTAATCTCTTCTTTGAAGAACTCTAGGCATGTCTACCTAGGTTTCCTGGAATGATGAAATTATAAGAGTGAGACACCTCTCAGTAAGGCAGAATAGATTATTATCAATGTGTGGTAACATGAGTTTTAATGTTTCAAATACACTTTAATAGTCTATCTTTTCTTACTCTGTGAGCTCATATAAAAATGTATACATGCCCGTAAAAACACTTTTCATATTACATACCTTTCTTTCAAATCATGTTATGAGTAAAATAGTATCTCAAATCATACTCTATATAAAAATCTGTATCTTAATTTATACTATGTATATAACAAGTGTCTCAAATCATACTCTGCATAAAATAAGCATCTCTATACAAGTAAACGTGCATATATGTATAGAAGAACTGCCCTGAATGGATAATATTGTAACATCATGAATTAACCCCGCATGATCCGGGTTGCATGGACCGAAGGCTGAACCTATGATGTAGGACGGGAATGGTCGACCTATGATTCAACCCTAACACAAGCACATACACTTAAAAACTTTAAATTAAGAATTTAACTATTCGAACATAAACACAATAAATCATACTTTATTTCACATGTTTAAATATTTTAAAAAGGTGTATGACTTGTCAAGCAATTAAATCCCAATTGGTTCTTTCATAAAGGAATCAAGTTATATGTTGAAACGTTGTTATTTCAAAGATTCAAGAATAAAAGTTCTATTTTAGCAAACTAATATTCATACAATTGATAGCAAGTACCAATATTTCAATCTATGGATCAAATGGGTTATTCAAAGATGTGATTTTAATCTACTAGCAAGGATTCACAAGATATAGCAAAGGATTTAAACACAAGTACTAAAGTTACCAAGGGATTGATTTGAATGACTTAACGTTGTTCCACACGTAGTTAGGTCACACGGTAGGTCTTTCGTACAAGCTTTGAATCACAAGATGAACGCAGCAATGAAATGTAGATGATGATCGTCATGTGGGTGTATGAAGCTGCTAGCCATGTGGTGTTGATGGGGGCCGTGAGAGTATTAGATGGAGAAGGGATTGATGGAGTCGTTGGATAGTTTAGTGGTCTCTCACCACTTGATCTCCGGAGAGAACGTCGTAACCTCACACTACTCACTCACAAAGAGAGGGACAAGCTTTACAAGCTCAAGCAAAGAAATTTTTCTTCTATATTCAACTTCAACTTCATATGTTGTTCTTACAATAAGAATGCTATTTATAGACATAGCCTGAGACAAAGCATTAAACACTCAACAACTCTCAACAACTTTCAACAACAACTAACCTAACACAATTAATACTTACTAAAAAACAAGAAACTCCAACTCATAAGCACACAAGTCAAGCTTAATTGCCTTACATTATTACAATTCAAATTTGGAATTTAAACATATTCCAAAAGGAAGGCCAAAACCGTGTGGGGCCCATTGGAGCAGTGTGGGACCCACAAGTCTTATGGGGGCCCAAATGGGTCTTAAGTTGGAATTTGATTCAATACTTCACTTAGGTCTTCAAATATGGTCTTCAAGCACCTAATAATCTTGAAATAACATATCCAAGCAAAATATAAAGTCAATATGATAACAAAGTCTTCCATAAAAGAAAGTCTTCTAATCACAATAAGTAAACGATCTTTAATTTATCTCATGTGTTCCTGCAAAATAGATATAAACAATAGTGGACATCTGAAGGCCGTCCACGTGTCACCATGTCAGAAAAGGATTGGACATAAGGAGGTCGTCCACATGTCACCAAATTAGCAAAAGAAAAGGGTATGGCATATTGATCCCCATCAACCTAGTCATGGTTGGCCTACCAAACTAGATCAACTATGTCTGTAATTGTAAATGTATCTGTAACTATGAGTATGATTCTCTTATCCAACTGGTCTAGACTCCAGGGGGTAACTCTACACTTCAATGGAAGAATCAACAATGCCACCAACAACTAATCAAAGAAGTGTGGTTGCACTGCCAACTATGGGGCTACGGTACCGTGCCTAGCTATGGTCCATCAGGGTTCTTAAACCATATAATGTGATTTCCAAAACAATATATATAACATGATATCATAAACACATCTCTATAAAACTGTCATACTATATATCTATATAAAATCACTGTAACTCTGTATAAAAATACTATACTATAGTTCCATAAGGAACTTTGTTTCTCTGTATAAAATATATGTGTTGTAGTTCCACATAGGGAACATTGTAGTTCCATAAGGAACGTTGCAGTTCCACTTATGGAACGATTATATGTACTGTAGTTCATTAAGGAACGTTATAGTTCTATATATAACACTATATTACTATATAAAATACATGTATAAAACTTTGTACTGTAGTTCTATATAGAACACTATATCTTTGTATAAAATCTATATAAAATTTTGTATAAACTCGGTTACACTGTAGCTTTATAAAAAGCACTATCATACTATAGTAAAAATCATATCTGTATATATTCCATAAACTAATAAAGTTATTCATGCATAATATTCAACTCATGCCACAAATTTCTCTGATAATCTGTACTTTAATATACTACTGAAAATATTGATATCATTATCTCTAGGGTTTTACTTAACCCAAACCAAGTCACACAAAATGTATATCATTTCAAACTCCCACTTCATATGTCTGCATATCTAGGAAAACTCAGACAATCATTTCTCATACTATAATTTAGGTTGTTAACTTTGTAAAACGCTTGACATAATCTATTCCACTTACTTGATTCCTAGAGAAATACCTGCAGGGATCCTAAAACTATGTCTGCAGCGTTCACATAAATACTTGTATTCATACATTTTAACTTAATCAGCTAAATCCTAGAATAATTACTATCCTAGCATCCCTAGGCTCACACGCTCCTGTTAACCGGTTAAATTTTAAATGAAAAAAAAAATGGGTATGAACCACTTTCCATATTTAAATTTAATTTCTAACATATTTAAAAACACCAATATGATCAAATCCCTGCAATTTAATCTTATTCCAAAATATTCTCAAAAATCAAATTTAATAAAATACTATAACTTAATAAATAAACCATAATTTTCATACCCATAAAATTACTCAAAAACTCATATACAATATTCCAATAATTATATACCATGTTTAAACCGGGTGAATTTCTAAAATAATTGACATAATTTGTACTCCTCAACTTAGCCTTGGAGTGGTGTCTAGGATCCCCAAATCAAAAATCTGCTCTGTTGATTTTATAGGTCACGCCCGATTTTGATAATGACAAATACTCATTATATCTATAAATGTTTGAAGTTATGTGCAAGGACTTAAATTGACAAATCAAGATGCACATAGAGAAAGTGAAGATTGAAGACCCAATTATTTTATATTGTAATATATTTCATTCATGTGAAGGGTCTGTAATAGTAATTAGGGTTTTTGGTTTGTAATAATCTCACACACATCACGTGCATGGTCTAATACATAAGCTTAAACCAAAACTAAATGAAACAGGACCTACAAACACCCTATGACACTCACTATTGCACATGTACGTGTTAGACATTTGAATAGGGTGTTTATTGCATGAAATAGGACCAAAATGCACAAAATGTGCACCTTCGGTCGACCGACCTTTGTAGTTCATTCTGGCCCCGGTCAACCAAATACGGTCCGGGTCAACAAGTTGACCATGACCCAGCCGACCGAACTATGTAGTTCATTTGGCCCCAATCGACCAAACCTCCTAGGAAGTCTTTGACTTCCTAGTCAACCGAGCGAAAATTGTATACCACCAACCTAGTCGACCGAGTTCCCACGTGTGGGAACCCAACGGTCTGGTCAACTGACAGGCTAAGTTCAATTTAGCCTGGTTGACCAAACTTTTACAAATCGCCCTCGGACATATATGTCCGGTTGATCGAATGACCAGTTCATTTTTTGCCCGGTCAACTGAACCCCAAGAACTTGGATCCGACCGAACTTGTCCTGGTTGATCGGGGCTCTCAGGTTGGACTTAATTTTTACAGTGGTTAACTCGATTAAACAGTGTTAAAATAATTAAAAAATCATTAAATCTTTTCTAATAATTCCAAATATGTCCTTAATGATTATAATTCAGGAGAAGTTTATAAATACCCCCTCATTTGGAATAATTAGCAATCTGATTAGCAAACCCGATTAAGAAATTCTCTCTCATTTTCAAAAATCCTACTACTCACTTTTACACTCCATGCACTCATACTTATCTTCTACTATTGCCAAAATACTTCTTAAGTTGATTTAAGTGATTGATTGGAAAGGTTTGCTCTCCTTGTTTTGTTTGGTTGATACGATTTCTTGAGAGCCAAACCTAAGTGTTCTTAGGGGACTTTGTTAATAAGTTTCTCCTAAGAATACTTGTATTAAACTTCTGAGTATTGTATATTCATTGCAATATCTTGAGAAGTTTGTATTTGTTTTTGGATTGCAAAAACTCTTTCAAAACATTTTCAAATATTTTGAGTAATTTATTTTGACATACCTTTGAAAAGATATTTTTTTTATGTGATATTAATCTTTGTTGCAATATTCATTGACTTCCATATCATTTGCTGAATACAAAGATTAAATATCTTTTGCAAACCAAGTATATACATTTTTTTATATTTACATGATTGAGACATCCTACTGATTGATATATTTGAGACTAGATTGATATCTTTGTTTGAGCACGTTGATTGAACATCTTGTGATACAAAGAACATACTGGTTTGCACTCTCACGCACTGGTTACACTGATAGAAAATATAGTTGAGAGTTGATATATTAAACCACACTAAGTTTATATATTAAATCATTTTGTGGTGTATGTGATTGAGCGTATCTGGGTACATATTTGCTTTATACGAAAGTATAATCACTGTACCAATATTCTTTGATTGTAAAATTTGAGTGTTTCTAGGCGTGGCCTGTGAGATCGGTAATCCAGCCCGATAAGGATTGGTTGTAAAGGTTGAGGTCAGCTCTATGCTAATTGACCTGATTTGTCTAGGTGCTACTCCACCCGTTTAAGTGAGCAATGATAGTGATAATCATTGTGCTTGTTAGCCAAGGCGGGGACGTAGGCAATTCGCCGAACTTTGATAACATTTCTGCATGTCACTCTTACTTTACTGCTTTCTTGTGCATGTTAGCTTAATTAAATTGCTTTATTTAATTTTTGGCATACATTTACATTACTTAGACTAGATTGACCATAGGATTATGAATATACTGTTGTTAGGATATTTACATAGGGATTAAATTTTAAAAATACCAATTCACCCCCTTCTTGGGATCACAGTAAAACTAACATGCTCCGATTAACTTGCTAAGAATTGAAGTCGAGACCTCGTGGTGATGTCTATTTTTCGATTTGGTTTATGGATGAAGAAATAATCTAGAGAGAGTGTGGGAGAGCATGAGGAGAGAGAGAGAGTGAGGGTTGGCATCAAATAGGAAGGTCTCAGCTTCTATAATTGTAACCTTAGTAAAGCTTAAGATTCAAGCTTTCATATATATATATACACTCACAATTAAATTTATGCCATTATTTATTTTATTCATTTTTTTAAAAAATAATTAATAATTTTTTTTTCCAGGTTACTACACCCTAAGCTATTTTGGGCCAACTGTCAAGGTATAACAAAATCGACATGCAATTGTACGAACCAAAGAATAAGCAGTCAATTGAAACAATAAAATAGTTCAATTAACTTCAAAAAATGGACCATCCCCACTGCCATATACAAGAGTTGTGTCCATGCAACAATTTTTTTTTTTTTTTTAAGCCTCCAAATTCACCACTAGTCTCATGTAAAGTTCAATGATGATCACATGTACCAATGTCAGTCAGATTATATCAATCCATAATTAGCCTATCTATTTAAGGCATGATTCTTGTATTATAGCTGTAATATATCTTGTGATTAGCTATATATTTTAGCTTCCTCTTTAGTTAGACAGGGTTGATGTAATTGCTGAGATTCGGCCATGTAATTGTCATGTAATTAGCTGCCATGTAACTGCCATGTAATTAGCTCAAACGTTGCTATATAATGAGAAAAACCCTCACAAAGAAGTTATTCAATACAATTGATATGGTATCAGAGCCTAAAACTTGAATTAGGTTTTTTGGATCAATTTCTTTCATGATTATGAGGGTTGTTGAGTCACCTTAGGCAGTTTTCTTTGGTTTTGGGAATCTCTAGGCATTAGAGGTTCATTGTGGTTTGAGTTTTGTGGCTATCGGTAGTGTCTGGGCATCATTATGGTGATGCCAAGACATTCTTAGGAGAATTTTGTGGTTGATAGTTTCTAGGCATAATTATGGTGTTGTAGAGACATTCTAGTGTGAGTTTTGTGGCTATCTAAGATACCTAGAAGCCATAGGCTTGAATCGGGGTGGCTGGTTGTACTCAATAGATAGTGTTGCACACGGCTAAGGAGTTTGTGGTTTTCGGTGATGCCTGGAGGTTGTCGGCTTGATCTGAGATGGCTGGTTGTGCTAGACAGATTGTATTACACACACGGTTGCTTCACTTTCTAGGGTAGGTAATTGTTTTGGGCTTGTTTTCTTTGTGTTGGGCTATTTTGGCTTTGCTGGTTCGACTGGTTTTGACTTGCTTCTAGTGTATTAAGCAAAAAGGGTTATTTTAAGTCAATTATTTTTGGGTTGTATTGGGCTTTGTGGGTTGGGCTACTTTGTGCTTTGTTGGTTGGTGTTTTTTGCATTTTCTGTCTTGTCTTTTATTGTTGTGTTATGGGCATCATGACTACCAACTCAGATTCTTGTGGTGTGCGCTTCACGAGTAAAAATTGTGGTACTTGAGAATTTTAATTCCGCATATTTGTTATGGGGAAGGAGTTATGGGGTCTTATTGATGGTAGTGACCCGGCTCCAACTGAGCTTTCTAAATTGGCTTAGTGGAAGGTCAAAGATGCTAGAGTAATATCATGGATTATAGGATCTATTGATCCTCAACTTGTCCTATATCTGAGGTCGTACAAGACTGCTAAAAGCATGTGGGAATTTTTGAAGAAATTTTATAATTAGGACAACACAGCCCAACTTTTTTAGTTGGAATATGAGATTTCCAATTACACTCAGAGCGATCTCTCCATTCAAGATTATTTTTTTGGGTTTCAAAACTTATGGGGTGAATTTGATGACATGGTTTATGCTAAGGTGCTAGCTGCATCTCTCTCTGTTGTTCACAAAGTTCATGAACAGAGTAAGAAAGACCAGTTTTTGACAAAATTATGGCCTGAATTCGAGACAACTCGCTCTAATTTGATGAACCTTGATCCTTCTCCTTCATTGGATGTGTGTTTTGGAGAATTAATTCGGGAGGAGCAGCGTCTTGAAACACAAGTCATTTTTTAGCAAGATAAAATGACATCTAATGTCGTTGCGTATGCAACTCATGGGAAAGGCAAAGGTAGGGATATGTGGAAGGTTCAATGCTTTGGTTGTAAGGAGCGTGGGCACATTTCTGCTTACAGTTCAAAGAAATCTTACAATTACTACAAGAAGTTGGGCCATATTATCAAAGAATGTCCTATTCATCCCCAGAGTCATCAAGCTCATGCCTATTAGGCGGTGGTTGGTCCTTCTTCTTCATCTAGTTCTTCTACAGCTAGTGATCAATCTGTCCTTACCCCAGAGATGGTTCAACAGATAATTATGTCAGCCTTTTCTGCCTTAGGGCTCCAAGGTAATGGTACTACTACATCTCAATATTGGATTGATTCTTCTGCATCCAATCATATGACTAGATTGTCTGACACTCTTTGCAATGTTCACCCTTGTCATGGTTCACCCCATATTCAGATAGCATATGGAGTCATTTAGCTATTGATGAAGTTGGGGATATTAATTCTTATTTCAGAGATGTTTATGTATCTCCTGAATTTTCTACTAGTATTATCTTAGTTGGCCAATTAGTTGATAATAACTGTGATGTTTATTTCTCCAATGATGGTTGTCTTGTGCAAGATTAGGTGTCGAGGAAGACACTCACTAAGGGGCCTAAAGTTGGCAGACTTTTTTCCATTACACTTTTCCATTCCTAGTTTATCTTTGGCTTGTATGACAGTTAATTCTTAGAGTGAAATATGGCACAAACGTTTGAGTCATCCAAACTCTGTTGTTTTGTCTCATATGTTAAGTCTTGGTTTGTTAGGCAATAAAGAACATGTTTCTAAAGCTATGTCATTTGATTGTTCGATATGCAAACTTGGAAAAAGTAAAACTCTTTCATTTCCTTCTCATGGTAGTCGCACTGCAAAATTCTTTGATATTGTGCATGGTGATGTTTGGGCTATTTCTCCTATAATTTCTCATATTCGATACAAATATTTTGTGACATTCATTAATGATTTCAGTCGATATATTTGGGTCTATTTTCTTCAGTCCAAATCTGAGGTCTCGTCTGTTTTTTATATCTTTGTAGCATATATTGAGATCCAATTTTCTACAGGTATTAAGATTTTACGGTCTAATTCTGGTGGGGAATACATGTCCCACGAGTTTCATGATTTCTTACACCACAAAGGCATTGTGTCTCAATGCTCATGTCCTAATACCACACAGCAAAATGGGGTGGCCGAACATATGATCCGACATCTATATGACGTTGTTCGCACCTTATTGTTTGAGTCCTCTATTCCTTCTAAATTCTGGGTTGAGCATTATCTACGCAGTTTACTTAATTAATAAACTCTCCTCTCATGTCTTGAATTCTGATTCTCCTAATTTTCGTTTGCATCATCAGCATCCTAGCTATCTTAATTTGCATGCTTTTGGATGTGTTTGTTTTTTTCATTTATCTTCTCATGAACATCACAAACTTTCTGCTCAATCCTGTAAATGTGTCTTTATGGGTTATAGTATTTCTCACAATGGCTATGTTTGCTATGATCCCGGTTCTAACAAATTTCGTGCTTCTTGTAATGTTGTTTTCTTTGAAAATCAATATTACTTTTCTACCCATCTTAAGCCCTTGTCTAAGCTTAGTGTTCTTCCGTGTTATGATGAATTGCCTCCTCTTCCTGAACAGTTCAAACCTCGAATTATGTATACTTGACATCTACCGACTTTGCCCTCTCTCGAGCTTTACTCTTCCTCCGCATTTGATCCAACGTCGTCTGTGCCTCTTGAGCCAAACATGGCTCCTACATCTGGTCCTCAACGCTCTACACGAGTATCACGCCCTCCTAGTTGGTATGGTTTTAATGCTACTTTAACTTCTATTCCCATTCCTACATGCTTTTTTTAGGCTATTAAACATGAATGTTGGCGAAAAGCGATGGATAAGGAACTTAGGGCTCTCCAAGATAATCTTACATGGGACATGGTTCCTTGCCCGTCCAATATTAAGGTCATCAGTTGTAAATGGGTTTACTCGATCAAGCTCCGCTCTAATGGAACTTTGGACCGGTATAAGGCACGGTTGGTTGCCCTTGGGAACAAGCAAGAGTATGGGGTGGACTATGAGGAGACTTTTGCTCCAGTAGCCAAGATGACTATAGTGCGTACAGTTATTTCTATTGCTGCTTCACAAGGCTGGCCACTTCATCAAATGGACGTCAAAAATGCATTTCTTCATGGTGATCTCAAAGAGGAAATTATATGGTCCTCCCACTTGGTCTTTCCTCCTCTTCTTCAAATGTATGTAAGTTGAAGCAATCTTTCTATGGGCTGAAACAGGCTCCCCGAGCATGGTTTGACAAGTTTCGAACTACTTTGCTTCAATTTTCCTTTCAGCAAAGCCAATATGACTCTTCTTTGTTCCTTTGCAAGACATCTACTGGTATTGTTCTTCTAGTTTATGTTGATGATATTGTTATACCAGGACCGATTCTGCTTTGATTTATCATCTCCAGCTCACGCCTCTTTTCATATGAAGGATCTTGGTCCTCTTACGTACTTCTTGGGATTGAAAGTTCACACTGCTCCTTTGGGCATCTTCCTAAATCAACATAAGCATACATAGGATTTAATTACTTTGGCTAGTCTTCAGGTTACTTCTTCTGTAGATAGTCCTTTAGAAGTTAACACAAAGTATCACTATGAGGAGGGTGATCTCCTTTCTGATCCTACTGTGTATCACTAGCTGGTGGGTAGCTTGAACTATTTGACTATTATTCGACTTTATATTTTCTTTGTTGTCCAACAAGTTAGCCAGTTTATGCAGACTCCATGCCATTTACACTTAGTTGTCGTTCATCGTATCATTTGATATCTTCAAGGGTCCCCTAGTCGTGCATTGTTCTTTCTTACTAGCTCTCCTCATCGTCTCATTGCTTATAGTAATGCTGAGGGGGCCAATTGTCCTGATACTCACCGTTCTGTCACGAGTTGGTGCCTCTTCCTTGGAGATTCTTTGATTTCTTGGAAGAGTAAAAATAGGCTCGTGTTTCAAAATCTTCAACCAAATCTGAATACCGTGCTATGTATGTTGCTTGTTCTAAGATTAGTTGGCGTCGTGGGTTTCTTGCTAAGTTAGGTTTCTCTCTACTTGATCTCACTCCTCTCCATGCTGATAACACTAGCGCTATTCAAATTGCTGCTAATTCCATTTATCATGAGCGCACGAAGCATATTGAGGTGGATTGTCACTCTATTCGAGAAACACTGGACACTCATGTCATTTCTCTTCCTCACATTACTACTAACCTCCTGATTGCTGACATCTTTACAAAAGTCATGACTCATCAACGCCATTAGTTTCTCATGGGCAAATTCATGCTTCTTGATCAACTCGCATCAATTTTTTTTTTTTAGGGGAGGGGGGGGGGGAGATGGTAGGGATGTAGGTCAGATTATATCAAGCCATTATTAGCCTATAATTAGTCCATCTATTTATGGCATGATTCTTGTATTATAGCTATAAATATCTTGTTATTAGCTGTATATTTTAGCTTCCTATTTAGTTAGACAGGATTGATGTAATTATTGAGATTCGGCCATGTAACTACCATGTAATTAGTGTCATGTAACTACCATGTAATTAGCTCAAACGTTGCTATATAATGAAACGAATCCTCACAAAGAAGGTATTCAATACAATTGATACCAAATGCTAAATGCTTAAAGAAAGACCAGAGCTGATCCCAAGCTGCCCAATCTCAATATCTTCAAGCAGCAGTCAAAAATCATAATTGGAGACAATGAACAAAACCCCAAAAGAAAAAACATGGCGTGGTATCCTCCATTGTTGGATCCTGCTACTATATTGCATAGGCAAAAACCTAGAACATAAGGGTATCATACAATGCGAACAGCCAAACAAAAGAGTACTTCCCATTCATCTTGCGCTGTCTGTGTTCTGATTACATTGGAAAAATCTACGTATGGATAAGTTTTTTCTTACGCGAAAATGTAGCAAAATAAATGCAAGAATCCGATACCCAATTGCCATAAGAAACAACACTAGTAAATTCTTCCACTTCGAACTATTATCTGAAGATATGTCATATGCATTATGGAGTGCATCAAATCCAGATATGGCCCTTACTCCAGCTGCAAAGGAAGTCCCAACGTACTCGTTCTCTAAAAGTCCCTGAAACATGGAGGTAACAAGTTCAAGGATTTATTCAGCAAGCAAAATATCAAAATTCAGAACAAATGTAAACAAAAACTGACAATAACAACAAAGTATTCCACAAGATGCTCCTTGCTGAAAAAAAAACTTGAGAATTCAGATCTATAACGCGTCTTAGGATAATCAGGGTACAGATGATTTTGAAATGCTTAGGAGGATAGCTTTAAAGATCAACTTGCCTGGACAGAGTAAGTGTGGAATGCAATATAGGAAAATGGATACATCCACACTGGTCGAGGCAAAGCACTACGGATTCTGAAGTAGCCAGCTGAAAGCATCATTATGACCTGAAAACCCCGTCAATACTGACAATAAGAATAAGGCAACACACCTAAGTTGGGCATAAAATAAAATTTTCAACAAAGACCTATGAGTAATGCCTAATCAGATGGTCAAGATAATACTTGAGCCAAAGTCTGAAATACATGTGTCACCTTTGCAACGCTATAGCTGAACCTCAAAAAAAAAAAAAAAAAAGAGACAAACAAACAAAAATGAAAAACAAAACAAAAATTAGAAAAACAAAAAACTACAACCATTGTCATGCTATTTAAAAGAACGGAGAAACAAAATTTTGATTTTGCAGTCCAACTGGGCCAAGCATTTAAAGCTATGAAACTCTCCCGCCAGCAACAAGGATGACGAAGACAAAGAAGAAAAGAATAAATTATAAACAAATTATAATAAGTATATATTTAATTAAAAAATTGTATTTTGAATAAAATTAACAACACCTAAATCACTAAAGCACAAATACCAATTAAATAGCAACTTAGAAAGTAGAGAGTGGAACTAACATGCATGATTACAAGTGTCAAGATGCACCAAAATACATCTCGACAAATAGAAGCAACAAGCAGCAATAGTCCTTCATTAACTAAGAGGCACATGAAGAACATCAGCACAAAGTACATCAACAAGCTGAACTCGTCTCGCAGCCCTACTAGGAAGTAGAAAACTAGGCTTGATGATATGGAAATGAGAAACAGAAATGGGATGCTGGAAAGAAGTTGGCCAAGTAGAAAAACTAATGCTCCTGAATGTTGGTTTGATTCTTCACACGCATATATCTGCAAAACATGCAATAGGTTTGATTAGATCATTTATGAAAAAAGACAACAGAAGCAATTATGCAACTCTTTGAAATAGGAGCTACACTACAATTTCATATGAATCTTCCTGCCACAAATTATGGTCCACCAACATCAAACAAAACATACTGTTCCAGTTCTTTCTTAATACCACATTTTGGGACCTTGCCAAAGGCCAGATATCATTAGGTTATAATTTGGTCCTTTAAATTCAAGAAACATAATTTTACTGTTTGGGAAAGTGAAAAAAGAGACTGACAAAGGATAGAGTTACAAATTCCAAATTTGTAGCAACATCCCTGCACTGCACATAGACTATATAGGACATGATTTTATCCACTACATCAATTAAGTGCAACAGCTATCACGTTCCATGATAAATGTAAACGGAAAATATGGTCCCTAACATATTTTAACAAACTTAAGATACATATCATAAAACATTAGGCTTGCTTGCACTCTAAGTACGCAAATAAATTGAAGCACAGTTTTAAATATTTTACAGAATGCTTGCAAAACTTAAAACAATGAAAATAAAGTCATGCAAATTCATGTGGGCACATGCAATTCAAAGGCATAAGCATGCTGATTACCATTGATACAAGAAGCATGTCCACACTTCAGCAAAACAAATTTGGACTTCCAAGCTTGACCACCTTCATTCACTTCAAAATTTTGAACAAAACATGCAATATTTCACAAATACTTCATCTTAAGCATTTGTCTCAAGTATTTTAGTCATAACTTTTTCTATACAACTCTAAATTAGACGTTCTTGGTATCAACAGAAAGCTAAGAGAAAATCTCACAACTTTCATGTGCAAAGAAACATATAAATGGGATGGTTAAAAACTTTTGCTTGTTGGGCTGCAGCAATGTTGTGACCTTAAACTACACAAAATGGTGGCTGTGGATGTTAAAATAGGGTTGAGCCTACGACGCTCTTACGACATATCCACTCCGGTTAAAATGTTGGTGACTATAAATGGAACCCGGTGGTATTTCCCGTCCTTCGATCGGCCGAGAATCGGGAAAAAAATTGAGGAGAGCCCGGATTGACAATCAAGAACCACCACGAAATTCATGGGAAGATTCTCTGCAACTTAGGCGGAGCAGATTTTCAGTTTGAGTTCCAAGGCACCAATTTTCTTCGATTCTGGCTCCATTAAACCCCGGATTGACAATCAGGAACCATCACGGGGTTCCTGGAAAGATTCTCTACAACGTAGGCGGAGTGGAATTTCAGTTTGGGGTTCTAGGGCCTTGAGTGTAAATGCACTTATGTGTGCGTGGACATTGAACTGTATTAATCCAGAAATTCACAATGATAAGCCATGCTGTAATTGAAAAGTGATAAAAATCCAGAAGAATTAAACATTAAAACAAGGAAGCCAACAAGCAGCACATCAGCTCATTGCACATTTATGCAGGGAAAAAAAATGTGTCTTTTCTCTTTCAAAAGTCGGCATATTAAATATAAGCCCTTATCATCATCTTCTCCGGTTGCAAATTAGTTTAAAACCCCCTTAAATGTTGTCTACTGTTCTAAGAATATCCAAGCAGTCTACTAACTGCAACCAGACTCTCAACAAGGCAAAGCCCTACAATATATGAAATTAAACAGGCTAAAACTCAAGAGAAGTTAAACACTTGAGCAATATATTAATAGCACTTTATGATGTCCAAATAGACAGCAAGTGATAATTTTCTTGCTCCTTGGAGTTAACATCAAACAAAAGTACAATGACTAAATTTACCTTGATTTCTTTCATATGCGCGGGTACACCAGCAATGCTCAGAAGAGAAGTAAATGAAACAAATACAAATACTGCTGCAACTCTTGTCTGCAATTCACAAAGCAAAGAAAAAGAAACAACTCATGCACATTAGAAGTGTGATAGATGGTGTGAACACACACTCAAAGGCATAATTGCTCTGGCATTATATTGAGTTTCATGTGCAACTCAACCATGTCCAGAGAAAAAACTATGAGAATTCATTAACAGAGTTTACTAGAATTTTGTACCAGATACAACAGTGATGCAGGCCATATCTTTCCAGGTTTCGGACAAGCAACTCAGAGCAAGAGATCAGCATCAACAGATTGGTTCCATGTCTTGTTTTTTTAACGTGGGGGAACTAACAGAGTGCAGATTCATGAATAGTGGTTTACAATTTCTTAGTTTGCCATTTGGCCTACTTATGTTACAACTTTCAAAATGTCGGAAATTTTTTACATTCATGTGATATATCAGTGACAATCATAGCAATGAGTCATGAAAACTTAAGCCTTCAATTTTAGAAATATGTTTGCTCAGATTACTCCAGAATAGTAACTTAAAAAATGAAGGTAGATAGCCAAGAAAGAAACAATGGCTAGTTTAACTTGTCATGACAGAAAGTAAAATAATAATCCACAAGCTAAAAAGCTGCCATATGAATATAGCACAAATGTATTTACACTTCACATTATTGAACCTTGATTTCATGAAAGTCTTAAACTGATATTAACTAACAACTTGTTTTTTTTTCCAGGGATCATTTGTGAAAAACTCAGAAATCGAGCTGACTGACATAGTGACGAGTCAGAACTGGAATCATGACTCAGACCAGCTTTGGAAATATCACACTAATGGTTGTACAAGCAGCTTCTAAAAGCCAAATACAAACAAAAATCTTTAAAAAAGTTAATGCAATCCAAAAAAAGAGCTTCTAAAAATTAAAGAACACACATGGCACTAACTTATTCATCCTTTTCTTCAAAGGAAAGTGGAATCTATTCTCTACCATTTTCAAAGATATTTTTGTCTCAATTCACTTTGTAAAGTTTTCTAAGCTAAAACTTGGGAGAGCCACATTAGAGTCTAAAGAATTTAGAATAAGTAGGAATAAGACAGAATATATAAAAAATGAAATGTAATTTTAGTAATGTAAGGAGTAGTAGTGGAGAGAATATTAAACTTGATAATCAAGAGATTAATAGCACTAATAGATTTAGATATCTTGGATCTATTATGCAAGCACAAGGTGAAATTGAAGAAGACGTAGTACATAGAATTAAAATAGGTTGGGTTAAATTGAGGAGTGTGTCAAGTGTATTGTCTGATCGTAGAATACCCTTAATAGAATTAAAATATGTTGGGTTAAATGGAGGAGTGCGTCAGGTGTATTTTCTGATCATAGAATACCCTTAAAATTAAAAGGAAATTTTTACAAGATAGTTATAAGGCCAGCTATGCTTTACGGTTCAAAATGCTGGTCAACTAAGAAACATGTACAAAAAGTAAAAGTTATTGAAATGCGAATGTTGAGGTGGATGATAGTTATAACATTAAAATATAAAGTAAAAAATGAGCATATATGCAAAAATAGACATAGCACTAATTGAAGACAAGATATTGGAGGGGCGGCTTAGATGGTTTGGGCATTTGAAAACGCAGGCCTAGTTCAACACCTGTGAGGAGGAATGAGTTAGTTATTGGATCTGGCATGAAAGAGGGTAGGGCTAGGCCTAAACTAACTTGGAATGAGATAGTGAGGAAGGATTTAATTTCCCTTAATCTAATAGAGGAAAACGTTCGCAATCAAGTGAATTGATGAAAAAAGATTTATGTAGCCAACCCCACCTAGTGGGACTAAAGGCTTCTTGTTGTTGTTATTGTTGTTGTTGTCACTTTGTAAAGTTTCTATGCCTTGAAATTTTATTTTTTTTAAGTAAAGTGTTTTCCTACCAAATAAATTGAAACTATTGAAAAAAGGTAACCACTTTCCACTAATCACTTCAACAATGATGAGTCACCGCAATAGCAAATCCTATCAGACATTACAAATTGGTTTTCTTTAAGCTGGTTTCAAACACTCTTTCAATAACTTGCTTCCAAGAAACAGACCCAAAAGCATGTGCAGCAAGGGAAATTAACTTTTGAAAAATCTAACCTTAGAATCCATGGCATAATATTAACCAGTTCAAGTTGACAAGATTCATGTTTTATCCACTGAAAAGTACTAAGCAGTCAACAGTGTATGGGCTGATTCACAGAGTTACGTGGTTCTGAACATGACATAACTTATTTGAAATTGTAATAGAAGCATGTCAATTAAATTACACCATCAAAATTTAAAACACAAAGCATGACAAGGGATATATATGGTATTGAAGAAATTCCAAAGCAATTACAAGATTCAAAACTTACAAGCATTACATTATAAGCAGGCAAACTCCACAAACCATAGGGGTCCAAGGAAGGGTGGCGTGGCAATTGCTAATTAAGATATAGGCATGCAATAATTACTGAAGTCTTTGCAACCATAATTCCAAACTCTTTAGGGATCAAAAAATAGTTGATTTTAAAACTCACCTTAACAGATAACAGAGAATGCCCCAAGCCAGAAAAGGCTGTACCAACACAAAGCGCAAGAAGCATGCAAAGAATTAGCTGAAGCCAGAAGTACTTCCATTCCCTTGACATAACTAATAATGATCTCCAAGTCAAAACTGCAATCCTAGTAACATTGCTAGCCACTCCCTTGCTTTTAAGAAGTGGACCTTCCTGTAATAATGCATTGAAAAGAGAATTATGAAGGCTATTGGCTTTTAGAAGCAAACTAACAGCCACCAAAGCTCTTTCTTTTACTGCATTCATGATGCAAAAGTTCATAGAATGTTTTAGAGTAAGATACAAAAAGAGACAAAAAACGAGTAAAGAGAATCAAATTCCAATACAGTAACTTCCAAATTCGAATTATGAATAGATCTCAAAATAAGAAGCAAAAGTGTGCAATACAGAAGGATTGAGCCAAACTGCAGTAATTTTGAATTAATTTCTTATTGGCAGGCTGCTAAAAGAGAGATTATAACAGAGGTTGCTCTCACAACTTCAAGAAACTTTACTTGCAACTTCTACCTTTCAATTCTCGCACCTGAAGATTTGTCCTATATAACTCCAAGAAAATGAAACTACAAGTAATAATCAAGAAAGATTTCATATCTTAAAAACTGCTCCCCTAAAGTGCAAAAAGAAGAAAAAAAAAAACTAGGTAATGACAAATAAAATTACCTTCCATACTTAAAAAAAGTTTCCATCGATCTAAGAATGACTCATGAAAATGAACCAAATCAGTATTGTTTCTTTCTGCCAAAAAAATATAATTGTTTCTATATTATAAACAACTTCTACCATATAAATTGCTGAACATTTGGATGCATACAGAATCTACTCTTATTAAGTTATTGATTCTGCCATGTAGAAAATAGCATATCATGAAAAGGGGTCAGGTATTCTAGGGCAGTTTGATCAAAATAAAATTCTCTTCCACCGTTCATCTTCTTCCTAGTTTCCAAAGGATTCCAAAGTTTCACTTATATTCTTCCTCTAAGATTTATCTTGGAATAGCATTCTTAAGATAGTCATCAAAATGTTTCCAAGTTACACCAATTCTTTATTATTAAAAAAAAAAAAAAAAAAATGCCTCCTAGATGGACATCAAAACAAGTAGGATGAGTTCTCTTCGATAACAAAATGCTCTCAAATCTCTTGGATGACAAGCTAAATAAGGTTTCTTCAGAGAAATAAAATTCAACACAACAATGTGCAACACAATGGAAGATTTTCACTTCCCATCACCAAAGGATCATAATCAATGTTTTAAAAAGGTTCAATGGAAAATGGAAGCTTGCCTCAAGACAAGGCATGCCCAAAATGCCTCGAGGCATAGTCTAGAATACCAAATCCCAAAAGGCCAGTGCATTATATACTGAGGCTTCCGCATTTGTAGAAAAGGCACACCTTGTGTGCCTTTTTGGTTGAGGCTTATTCATTATGGGTGCGCAAATCTCAAGTTAGCTTTGGTTGGAAAATGTTAACACATTTTTTTATAAAACGAATGTCCTCATATGAGGTAGTCTCTCGAAACTCTTAAACCTCAACCTTTCCAAAAAAGAGAGTTGCATCTTAGATCATGAAAATAATTTAACTTTTATAATGCCATAATTGTCTCTTGGCCTGGTTTACTTAATGAAAACAAGTTAATAATTTTTTAATGGCCATGGTTATTTTACAATTATATCATGTTTATTTTTCACCAATTTTTCTTGTTATTTTCTTTTTTTTTGTTTATTTTTCAATATATGTAATTTATTTACATATACATATCTAAAAAACAAAATTCCCAAAAAGCCTACGCCTCACCTCATAAGGGTTAAAATGCCTAGTGTTAGGGGGTGACAATGTAATGTGGGTTAAATGGGGAGGAGAGATGGCTTTACATGTATTCTCTAGGTATTTAAATAATGGGTATAAAATTACTTGAGTTATGACTTGTATGGTTGTCCTGTTAATTGAATAAAATAAATAGTTCTATTTATCATTAAGTATGAATGTCGCTTGCCTTCTGTTGTTTTTTGTCCCACATTGGTAGAAAAAGTTGTTTTGTCTTTTTTCTTTGTTTGTTTCACATTGGTGAGAAGTGTTTTTTGGACTTGAGGTTCAAGTTATATAAAGAGCTCAACTCTCCATTTGTAAAACACACCTCAAAGTTGTACTTTGTCAAGAAATAATGGATTGATCGTCGGTGCCCGAGGATATAGCATTAGTTGTAGTATTGGTGTTTGGCACAAGTGGGTTGCCCGGCACAACAATTAGTATCAGAGCTAGGTTGAATAGTGTCGATAAGGAGGTGTTCCTCTATTAGGATCCTTGATTCCACGTTTGATGCCTAAGAAAGACCTTATTTAAGTGAATGCTCAGAGACCATTACAGCTTAATCGCTCCCTGAAAGTTGGCCTAGTCAAAGTAGAATTTCATAGGATAAAACAAAGTAGACCCAGTTGGTACGTACTATTCATCCTAGGCCTTTTGCTTTGTTGGTTGCCATTGAATATATAGAAGATGGCAGAAACTAGTGCAACAGTAGAAGAAACTCTCTCCACACGAACTCCAACCCCTACGGCTTTGACATCATCGTCAAAGACGATAGCTAATGCTCGGTTTGAGGTGAAAAAATTTGATGGTACCAATAATTTTGATATGTGACAATGTGAGGTGATGAACATCCTATATCAGCAAGAATTGGATATTACTTTAGATGATAAACCAATGGATATGGGTGACAGAGATTGGGAAAAGATCAATCGTCAGGCATGTGGTACGATTTGTTTGTGTCTCGCTAAAAATCAGAATTATTGTGTTATAAGGAAGACATTTACAAAGAAATTGTGGAAGACATTGGAAGATACATTTATAACCAAGAGTCTAGAAAATCGGCTCTATTTGAAAAAGAAATTATTTCGCTTCCAGTATCAACCAGGTATTTCGATTAATGACCACATAAATGTTTTCAATAAAATTTTGGCCGATTTGTTAAATTTGGATGAAAAGGTGAAAGATGAGGATAAGTCATATTGTTACTGAACTCTCTCCCTGATGATTATGAACATCTGACCACCACTTTATTGTATAGGAAAGATAAGTTACTTTTGATGTTGTTTGTACTACATTGATTAGTACTGAATGCAGAAAAAAGGATCAGAGGGTCCATAAGGAAACAGCAGAAGCACTAACAATAAGGGGGCATTCTTAGAGTCGTAAGCCTGGAAGGAGGAGTAAATCTCATAGGAGGAGTAAATCTCATGTGAGACCTGCTAAAGATGAATGTGTCTTTTGTCGTGAGAGGGGGCATTGGAAGAAAGATTATCCTAAATTACAGCAAAAGAATAAGGGCAAAATACATTCTAATGTCAATATAGCCGATGATGATGGAAGTGAGTCAAATTTTTCTCTTGTTAGAACATATTCATTACATTATTTTGGTGAGTGGATTTTGGATTCTGGTTATTCTTATCACATGTGTCCCAATAGGGAATGGTTTTCTAATTTTGAAGAATTAGATAGTGGAGTTGTTTTTATGGGAAATGATAATACCTATAAAACAACTAGAATAGGATCAATACAGTTGAAATGTCAAGATAGAACTATTAAAATCTTGACTGATGTTAGGTATGTTCCTAGCCTAAAGAAAAATCTCATTTCATTAGGTGTCTTAGAATCTAAAAGGTTCACTATCACTTTGAAAGATGGAACCTTAAATATTAAATCAGGTGCACTGGTGGTGATGAAATAAGGAAAAATAATTTTTATTATTTACGAAGTAGTACAGTTATTGGCTCAGCAGCTACTGTTTCAGAGAAAGATGTATGTTCAGATACAACCAGGTTATGGCATATGCGATTAGCACATGCAGGAGAAAAATCTTTGTAACAATTAGCTAAGCGAGATTTGTTAAAGAGTGCAAAGGTGTGCAAACTTGAATTTTGTGAGCATTGCATTCTGAGAAAACAGACTAAAGTGAAATTTGGCACTGCAATCCACTAGACTGAAGGTATTTTAGATTACATCCATACAGATGTATGGGGGCCTACAAAACAGCTTCATCGGGTGGTATGCATTATTTTGTCAATTTTGTTGATTTTTCCAAAAGAGTTTGGGTGTATTCTATGAAGAATAAAAATGAAGTGTGTGATATTTTCCTTAAGTGGAAAAAATTAGTTGAAACTCAAACTAGTAGAAAGATTAAACGGCTCATATCACATAATGGTGGTGAAAATAAAAGTGACCCGTTTATAAAGGTATGTCAGGATGAAGGTATTGCTAGACGCTTCACAGTTAGAAATACACCACAACAGAATGAGGTAGCAGAGTGCATGAATCGGACTTTACTGGATAAAGTTTGATGTATGTTGTCTAATACAGGGTTAGACAAAAGGTTTTGGGCTGAGACCGTTAGATATGCGTGTCATCTCATCAATATCTGCAATAGGAGGAAAAACACCCTATGAGGTATGGTCTGGAAAGTCTGCTAGTGATTATAATTCTTTACATGTATTTGGTACTATGACTTATTATCATGTTAAAGAATCTAAGTTGGATCCAAGAGCCAAGAAAGCAATATTCTTGGGAATAAGTGCAGGAGTCGAAGGATACTGTCTTTGATGTCTTGAGACGAAAAAAAATGATTTTAAGTAGGGGTGTGACTTTTGATGAACTTATGATGATGAAGAAAACAATGCGCAAGGAGTCATGAGTTGAAGAGAAGATCAATGGTACTCAACAATAACTGGAGGTTGAGACAATTTTGGGAAACCCAGTGAGAAATGAGACTACACAAGGTAACTCTCCAGTTACGGTGGGGAATAGTGCAAAAGAAGAGGAGATTTCAATTTGCGAATCTTCATAGTAACAAGAATCAATTGTTTCTCAGAGGCCAAGACGAGAAATTCGAAAATCTGCTCGGTATACTGATATGGTGGCCTATGCACTTCCAGTTGTGGAGGATAATGGTCCTTGCACTTTCAAAGAAGCAATGAGGAACTTTAAATCAGACAAGTGGAAATTAGCAAAGGATGAAAAAATGCAATCTTTTCATCAGAATCAGACTTAGGAGCTAGCTTAGCTGCCCAAGGGTAAGAAAGCAATTGGTTGCAAATGGGTTTATGCAAAGAAAGAAGGATTTCCAGATGCAAATAATGTTCGCTTCAAAGTTAGATTGGTAGCTAAGGGCTACGCACAGAAGGAAGGCATTGATTATAATGAGGTATTTTCTCCACTTGTTAAACATTCTTCCATTCGAATTTTGTTAACTTTGGTAGCACAATTTGATGTTGAACTAGTTCAGCTCGATGTAAAAACTGCATTTTTACATGGTAATTTGGAAGAGGAAATCTATATGACTCAGCCAGATGGATTTTAGGTTACTCGAACAGAAAATTGCGTATGTAAACTGGGTAAATCGTTGTATGGTTTAAAACAGTCTCCAAGATAGTGGTAGAAACGATTTCATCAATTTATGATGGGTCACAAGTACATCAGAAATAAACATAATCATTGTGTTTATTTTCGCAAACTATAAAATGGATCTTTTATATATTTACTCTCGTATGTTGATGATATGTTGATAGCTTCAAAGAACAGGGAAGAAATCAACAAGTTGAAAAGTCAGCTAAATCACGAGTTTGAGATGAAAGATCTTGGTGAAGCAAAGAAGATACTTGGCATAGAGATTCGTCGAGACAGAATGAGAGGAAGAGTTAGTTTGTCTCAGAAACAGTATTTGAAGAAGGTAATACAGAGTTTTGGCATGTCTAAGCCGTCAAAACCAGTAAGCACTCCTCTTGCTCCTCATTTCAAACTTAGTGCAGTTTTATCTCCTAAATCAGTTGAGGAACGTAAGTATATGTCACAGGTTCCTTATGCAAGTGCTATTGGTAGTCTGATGTATGCAATGGTTTGTACTAGACCTGATATTTCACAAGCTGTTAGTATGGTGAGCAGGTATATGCATGATCCGAGTAAAGGACATTGGCAAGCTGTGAAATGGATTTTGAGATATATTATGAATACGATTGATGTTGGTATCGTATTTGAGAAAAATAATACTATTGAACAACGGGTTGTTGGATATATGGATTCTAATTTTGCAGGTGATCTAGATAAACGTCGATCAACTACTGGATATGTTTTTACATTTGCTAATGGTCCAATGAGTTGGAGGTCTACCTCACAGTCTATCATTGTCTTGTCTACAATAAAAGCTGAGTACATGGCAGCTTCAGAGGCTGTTAAGGAAGCTATTTGGTTGCAGGGTTTACTTAAAAATTTAGGAGTTGTTCAGAAGCACATTGTTGTGTTCTGTGATAGCCAGTGTTATTAATTTGGCAAAGAACTAAGTTTATCATGCACGAACGAAGCACATCAACGTTCGGTTTCATTTTATGCGGGATATTATTGATGGAGGCAAGATACTTCTTCAAAAGATTGCTATAGCTAAAAATCCCGCAGATTTGTTGACCAAGATTGTGACAACAATCAAGTTCAAACATTGTTTGGACTTGATCAATATCCTGCAAGTATAAATATTTTTGGAAGGCGCCCATGATGTGGAACTCCAGAAAATGTTGGTGACTAAAAAATTTGTTGAATTTATCGTCAAGGTGGAGATTTGTTGTTTTTTGTCCCACATTGGTAGAAAAAGTTGTTTTGAATTTTTTCTTTGTTTGTCCCACATTGGTGAGAAGTGTTTTTTGGACTTGAGGTTGAAGCTATATAAAGAGCTCAACTCTCTATTTGTAAAACACACCTCAAAGTTGTACTTTGTCAAGAAGTAGTGGATTGATCATCAGCGCCCGAGGACGTAACATTAGTTTTAGTATTGGTGTTTGGCACAAATTGGGTGTCCGGCACAACACCTTCATGATCCATTGTTGTTTGCATTAATACTTTCATGGTTACGAGTGGTTTTCGAAACTTATATGGTGCTCATGTATGCATGCTTGAACTTGTAATTATTGGCCGAGTCTATCGAGGGAGAGCCTCGACGAGTGCCGCGCAGCCCCTTAATTGAGTCTTATTTGGGGATCTGTGATAGTTGGTATCAGAGCATAATGTGTGTGAGCACCATGAGTGGTAAAATGAGAACTTAAAAGTTTGTAAAGACAGAGCGCGTTGAAACGATTAAGGCAACAGTGGAAAAACTTGAAACCTTGGAGACAAAGTTCTTTGAACTCCAAGGGTTTGTGACGGAATTGACAGAAAAGAAAGGCGCACCAATAGAGGGTGAGGTCGCCAGAGAAAACAGTATAGAAAACCTCTATAGTGTATCTAATCTTGAGAATAGAATTATGGAACTTGAGAAATTTATTCCACGTATAAAATCCCTGAAGAAAAGACCAGTAGAGCTTGAGGCCTCCCTACGGGAGTTAACTAAAATTATTTTTTATTTACGTGCAGAGAATGTCCAAGAATCCATTAACAGCTTGAAAGAGGATTACAAAGACGTGGGTGAGCTCCAGAACATAACGAACCAGTTTAATAACAACTTGCAAGAGATGAGTGCTATGTTAAATGCAATGGCACAGACATCTCAAAGGCCAATAACCGATACCAATAAGGGGTCTCGAATCAAGGTACCAAAACCTAATATTTTGCAACTAATAAAATCCTTTTAAGATGGTGATAGGTTAACACCCAATGCTCTTGCTCACTTTTGACGGCCCACATGGTGGAAATCAACTGAAAACCTACCAATTCACAAAGAAACCATGACAATTTGATGGTGGAGTGGTCGGAGGACTTCCACTAGACTACAGAGAAAGGGTAATGGTTCACGCCCAACGACCAGAGAGTAGGTAGGGTGCCACGCCAAGCACCTGGGAGGGATAGGCAAGGTGTCACGCCAAGCACTAAAGGATAGGCAAGGTGAACGCTGCACACTGTCAATAGAAAGCCATAAATTATGCCTTGTTAATAGCTATTATTCTAGGTTGTATATATTTTAATAAATAGGAGAGGAGATTTAGCTTAACATGTATACCTTCCTAAAATCACTCTATGTAAATTAGCTGGCTTACCATAAATAGCTTCCTAAGATCACTCTATGTAATTAACATGTACAGATTTAAGTTTCCTTGTAAAATTGGCAATCTTGCCCATACAATGAAAGACCTTCTCAAACAAGAGGACAATTCGAACCATTCTTTTATGGTATCAAAGCCATTCTCTAAGAAATCTCAGTCCTAGTTTTATAAGTCATAGCCTCAGTACTTATGGAGAAGTCAGATAATGTTTGTGTCAGAGTCTAATGGCAAAAATTATGCTACTTGGGAGTTTCAATTGGAGACCTTTCTCAAGGGTAAAGAGTTGTGGGGACAAATAGATGGCAGTAGCAAAGGGGGATCTACTGCGGAAAGGTCTAGGACCGACAAGGAAGCTTGGGATGCCAAAGATAATCAAATCATATCCTAGATTCTTGTTTTTATGGAGCCACATCTAATTCTTTCTCTACGTCCTCGTAGGTCTGCAAAGGCTATGTGGAATTATCTCAAGCAAATCTATAACCAAGACAACAATGCTAGGCGCTTCTAGTTTGAGTTGGCCATTGCTAACTATACTCAAGGGGTTCTATCAGTTCAAGACTACTACTCTGGTTTTCTGATTTTGTGGAATGATTATTCCAACCTTGTTATAGCCACGGTCTCTGCAGAAGGATTGGAGGCAAGATTGGCGATAGTACAACACATTCACAAAACCATCCAAAGAGACCAATTTCTAATGAAATTGAGAATCTATTCATGCCTCTCTAGTAAATAGAGATCCTGTTCCGACTTTGGAGGCATGTGTTGGAGAACTCTAGCATGAGGAACAACACCTCAATACTCAGAATATTATGGAGCAGTCTCGTGTTGCTTCTAATATTGACTCAGTTGCCTATGCTGCTCATGGCAAAGGGAAGGGTCGTGACATTAGCACCACACAATGCTATAGTCGTAAGAAATAAGGCCATATTGCCCCCAACTGTCCTCAAAAATTTTGTAATTACTACAAGCAGCCAAGGCACATTATTAAGGACTGTACTATTCGTCCTTACGCTCCAACAAGGTCTATCATGTTGTTACTGGTGACTTACAGCAACTATGCCCACTGCTACTACTACAACTTTTGCTGCTGGTCTCCAGGACTCCACCCCTCTTGATACTCCCATGGAACTTAATCTCAAGCTGCGCAAAGAAGAGGGAGACTTGTTATCAGACCCTATAGCCTATTGTACGCTGGTTGGCAGGTTGGTCTATCTTACAATTACTAGACCTGATATTTCTTATGCAATCCAACAGGTTAGTCAGTTCATGGCTTCTCCTCGGCACCTTCATATGGCTATAGTTCAACGAATCATTCGCTATGTCCATGGCACAGCTTTGCAGGGACTTTTCTATTCTTCTGGTAGTTCACTTGATCTTGTAGCATATAGTGATGCTGATTATGCCGGGTGTAGTGACACTCAACGTTCTACTATGAGTTGATGTATGTTGCTTGGTCCAGCTCTTATATCTTGGAAAGCAAGAAACAAGACCGTGTTCCTTAGTCCTCTACTGAGTCCAAAAATAGGGCTATGTCCCAAGCTTGCGTTGAGCTACATTGGTTCTGAGGGCTATTGGCTGAACTTTGCTTCTTTCCAGCTCGTCTTACTTCTCTTCATGCAGATAATATTAGTGCCATTCACATTTTAGCCAATCCCATCTTCCATGAACGCAATAATCATATCGAGGTTGATTGCCACTTCATCCGTGAGGCGTTTGAAGCTCAGACTATCTTTCTTCCTCATGTGTCCAGCAATCTTCAAGTGGCAAATATTTTCACCAAGGCTCTCACATGGCAATGGCATAATTTTCTTACAAACAAATTGATGCTTATGGATAACCCGCATGAATTTGAAAGGGCATGTCAATAGAAGGCCATAAATTATGCCTTGTCAATAGCTATTAATCTAGGTTGTATATATTTTCATAAATAGGAGAGGAGATTTAGCTTACTGTGTATAGCTTCCTAAAATCACTCTATGTAAATTAGCAAGCTTACCATATATAGCTTTCTAAGATCACTCTATGTAATTAACATGTACAGATTTAAGTTTCCTTGTATAACTAGCAGTCTTGCCTATATAATGAAACACCTTCTCAAAAAAGAGGACATTTGAACCATTCTGTTACATGCTCTGGTAAGTCAACATTGCAGAGAAAGGGTAATGATTCGCGTCAAGCACCTAGGAAAGTAGGCAAGGTGCCATGCCAAGCGCCCGAGAGGGGTAGGCAAGGTGTCACGCCAAGCGCTAAAGGGTAGGCAGGGTGAACACTGCACACTCTGGCAAGTTAATCTTGAGGAGAAAGGGTAATGATCTACGCCAAGCGCTCAAAAGGGTTGTAGGGTGCCACGCCAAGCACCTGGGAGGGGTAAACAAGGTGTCACACCAAGTGCCAAAGGGTAGGCATAGTAAACGATGTATGCTCTGCGCCGAAGGGAAGGGAATGATAAGAAGTCCCTTTCAGCCATGTAACTTGGGAAAGGATGGAAAATGGGTGAACAGATGTATCTCGCCACGATGAGTAGAGGAAGAAGTAGGCCAAGAGTTGGTGCCTACGACCATCCAAGTTGTATTGGATGAGTAGAAAGAGAAGTGATCTTTTGCACAGCAAAGCATCAAATTCCTTGGTCATGTGATTGAACAAGGTCATATCAGGAGGGATATGGAGAAAGTGAGAGTGATTCCAAAATGGAAGATCCCGACGACAGTGAACGAGCTACGTTCCTCTCTTGGGATTGTCATCAATTACAAGTTCATAGAGGGGTACTTGAGGAGAACTGCTCCTTTGACAAAACGAAGAAGGTCAAGGGTGGAACTGGATAGAGAAGTGTCAGGAAGCCTTTGATGAATTGAAGGATGCTATGATGAGAGATCCAATACTCACTCTTTCGGAACCCTTTGAGATGCAGGGTTTATACTTGTGAATATAGATAGGGTTTCAAAATATGGTATGTTTATACCCGCACCAAAATAGTGTTCGACAAAGGAGATGGCATAACTATTCTTCAAGTATTGGGGTGTTCCCCAAGATATTGTCAACGACCGAGACTAAAGATTCACATGCAACTTTTGTATAGAACTTTTTAGAATCCTTGGTTCGCAGCATGACATTTCTTCAAGCTATCATCCATAGACAGACGGACAGACGAAGAGATTCCATAGACTACTAGAAGAGTACTTGCGCCATTTCATCAATGCCAATTCAAAGAATTGGGTGCAACTACTTGATATGGCTCAATTTTGTTTCAATGCCCAAAAGAGCTCAACAACTAACAAAAGTCTTTTTCATCTCGTTACAAGCCAGCAGCCTCAATTACCTTGCACAGTGGATAAGCCATACAAAGGAAAGAGACCAAAGATGTAGAGGAGATCCTTGCAGACAAGTAGTCAATGACGAAGGTCAGCAACAACAACATTTGGGAGAAGACGGAAAACCTCTAACATGCCACATAGAAAGATTCAAGATTTCATAAACTTCAAGACAACAACAACAAAACTTGAAGACTGAAGACTCCTTGTAGCAAATCGACAAGGACTTTGATAAAATGAGTGGGGGAGGAAGTTAGGGGGTGACAATATAATGTGGGTTAAATGGGGAGGAGAGATGGTTTTACATGTATTCTCTAGGTATCTATAATGGATATCAAATTACTTGTGTTATGACTTGTATGGTTGTCCTAATAATTGAATAAAATAAGTAGTTCTATTTATCATTGAGTATGAATGTCTCTTACCTTCATGATCCATTGTTGTTTGTATTAATACTTTCATGGCTACGAGTGGCTTTCGAAACAAATCTGGTGCTCATGTTTGCAGGCTTGAACATGTAATTATTGGCTGACTCTGTCTAGGGAGAGCCTTGACAAGTGCTGTGTGGCCCCTTAATTGAGTCTTATTTGGGGGTCCATGACACCTAACCTTATGCCTTTGCCTTTCAAAATGTTGACCATAATTATAACCACTCAACAGATTTGGACAGAAGTCGAACTATCATATGATAACTAAAGTTGTAAAAACTTAAATTTGATTTGCAGTATATCCTTGGAAAAAATTGACCACAACCACTTTGTATCACCTTCGAGGCTTTAAATTGAAACCCACCATCCCCCCATGTAGAAATTTTTCTTAGATGGATTTAGGGGCAGATCAATGACAAGAGCAAGTGCCCTTACTACCCTAGCTTGTCAATATGTGTGTGTGTGTGCGTGCATGCCACATAGCTACACAAAAAAAACAAAAACAAAAACAAAAAAGGAGGAAAAACAAAACAAAACAAGGGCCATTGCCTCTGGTAGCACATTTAATTTTTGGTTTATTTATTTAATATTTTTAGGGAATGTAATGTCATTTTCGAAAAAAATATATATATAAGCTTCTACTATTTCCCAATGTATGTTTTGTGATTTTGCCTAATTTCCCAACGTGAGCAATATCTCTCATAATGTCATACATAATGTCTCTCACACACAATATTGTTCCAAAAATCTCCATTTTCTTTTTTTTTTCTATTACAATTCTCAAACTTCTTTCTCTATCTAATTAAAATGTTAAGAGCCCATTTGAGGCACCCTCGAATTAAAAGTAATTTTTTAGTATAATATTACTGTTAGGATAGTCTTTAACAAATTAGCCAGTTCATCATCCCAAAGTAGGAAATTAATTTTGAAGTTAAAATCATACTAAGAGTAAGTTTATTGTTGAATTTTCATGCAAAGTTGATATTTAGATCAATCATTACTTTTCAACTAAATTATTAGACGTTGGATTAAAATGTCTAAAGAATGAAATCTTTTTTCCACTTATTATATGTTAGCATAAATAATTGTATACAATAAAATCACTCTTCCTTGAAATAAACTATTCAAAACAAGCCCTAATATTGGTAGAAGATGAATGAGATTGAAATTTACAATGATCCACTTTAGGAGTATACTTGGGAATCTTGGCCTTACAAGGAAATTATGGAATTAAAGACGGATTACGTCTCAAGCTTGTGAAGCATCTTTTACAACAAAAAATTGTAAGCCCAATGGCCTAAAGTAGAAAAAACCCCCCACCAAAGTTGCACTAAGTTAGAAACTGTAATAATTCACATCAAGGGTGTATTAGGGAGATGCTGGCCATATAAAGATGAATGAAATCTATACCTTATGAGACGCCTTTTATGGGGCAAAATGGTGATGCAGACCAAAGAAGACAATACCTCGTGGAGTTGGCTAAGAGTATTACATTAGGTATCATAGACAGGTTAAGATCCTGAGAATGATGGTATTGCTAAAAAATGTTGATTTTTTCGCAAGAGAAAGTATCCGTGAAGGACACCAAGGGAGTACTGCCCATTTATAGAAGCACTGGTTTAAAAAAGGAAAAAAAAAAAAAATCTAGCCAAGATTGGAAGTTTCAAAAAAAATTCTAGCGAAGAGTGATCTCTTTTAGAATTTTCAAAACTCCAACAGGAAAGAGTATGCATTAGCATATTTTCTAGTTTCTGTACAAGCAACTCAATAGCCACAAAACTCATGTTTCTCTCTCCATAAGCACCAAAAAAGGAACTTTATGATATTAGAGAATGTTGGTATCAAATTTTTTTTTATTGTAGAATTTTTATTATTTTGCTTAATAATATGACATGAGTTTTAATTAAGTTGTGGCATAAATTTATAATGTGCAGATTTTAAAATGATTAAATTAAATATTGAATTATAAATTAATTTGATTATTTTCAAAAGCACATAAAATATATTATTAATTCAAGAGCTCATCCCAATGTATTGACGAGGTTCAAAAACCTTGGTATCGTCCCACCCCTACTTACAAATCAGAGAAGTGTAGTCCTAAGTTTAGCCCAAATAACAAAAACTTCTAGATCTGCCCTAGGATGGAGGTTTCTTTCTAGATTCTGCAATGATGGCTTCTGCTTTGGACAATTTTCTAGCATTAAGGTATTCTCCCTCATCTAGCTTTCTATTGACCTTTTCTTGTATCTAGGCTAATTCATCTTCTGTCCAGCTTTCTTTAGTAATGAGTTTATTCAACTCCTTCTAAGATCTTTGAATATCCTCAGTTAATTCTGATAGAACCTTAGTCTCATCTATATCTTTGAGGGCACTCGAAACCTCTTCTACTTCATAGTCATTAGCAGTATATTTACCTAATATACTACTTCAAACTTGAGACCTCTGAGGAACTTCTCCTTCCTGGTTAAGTTCTCTTATTCTATCATCATAACTTTGTGCTATTTCTTTTATAAAGTAAAGTAAGGTATTACTTGGCGGATACGCAAAGTACAGCAAAGATGAGTCAACAAGATATGTGTTGTCCTCTCCTTTAAGTTATTTGTTTTATTGCTTTATGTCAGCATCAAGTCAGCGTCTATTCGAATGAGAAAGCAAGTTGTGCTTATCTTTCCAATAGCTTGCCTATTTATAGGAACCTCCGACCCTTTGTTTCGGAGAGAGCATTGAGAAAACTCAATTCAAATAAACACTTGTCTTCTAAGAATCTCTTCTTGTGTGAATTTCTTCTTTGTGGGCTGAAGTCTTGTTATCGCCTAAGCCAAAAGGAGGCATGGAGGCACCGTTCAGGCACCTTATACTAGAAGAATCTAGGGAAGGCTTCAAGAATTAGAAGAGGTACATTTGTTTACTCTCCTTTCAATTTTATTGATCGATCCTTGTATCTAGACATAGTATTGTTTAGACAAGAGTTTCGGTAGCCAAAGACAAAGAAAGACTCTGATAATCAAAACGACTAAAGTCCGATCTGCAAATGCCAGAGGCAGTAAGCTTCACAAGAGCAGTAAGCTTTCAGAGGCAAAAGACAAAAGTCATATCCAGTGCTTTGTATGTAGCAAACCAATTTTCTAGAGGCTGTAAGTTAATCCTAACTAGAAAACCTACCGGAACTCTTTTCTAAACAATACTATGTCTACATACAAGGATCGATTGATAAAATTGAAAGGTAGAGAGTAAACAAATGTACCTCTTCTAATTCTTGAAGCCTTCCCTGGATTCTTCTAGTATAAGGTGCCTGAACGGTGCCTCCGTGCCTTCTTCAGGCTTAGGCGATAACAGGACTTCAACCCACAAAGAAGAAATTCACACAAGAAGGGATTCTTAGAAGACAAGTGTTTATTCTCAATGCTCTCTATAGTCAATTACCATTCTTGCCTTGCCCCTTACTTGCTCAGCATGGTTTATGACCATGAAAGCTACACTCCTGTGCTGGCTTTGACTGTGCCTAATTAATCCCATTTCTAATAACTCTGGAATCTGCTTCTCAAATCCCTCTATCATTAACTTAGGATAGGCAATTCCTTTACTACGAATAATCGTAGTTTGGTCATTAAGTATTATGTATGCCTCTAGCATAGCCATAGCGCCTGAGGATTATCAGACTAATTTTCTGAAAGTAAAGTCTTGATTTCTTCAAGCTGATTGTTACTTTCTATACTTAAGACTCCTCTAACTAAATTTATCCACTTATCAAGCTTCTCTTGATAAACTCGTGTAACCTTAGGTTCTGTTACACTAGCATTTTCTTCTATCATGATCTGGTTTCTACCACTTCTAACAGTTGCTATAGAAGTTGTGATAAAATGGTTATCGAGGATAATACCTTAGAAAATACCGTAAATGGTTGGTATCTTCTAAGAAATCTATTTCCTAAAAGGTAATCATCTGGTAACTCGGGTATCAAGCAAAGAATTCGCTCCTTAAATATTTTGCCATTTGCATTTATTTTTACCTTTCTTGCAACCTCTTCAATCTAGAGTATAGCACTATTGCCTATTGTTACCTACAAACTTGTAGGTTCCCAAGTTACTCCTAAAATTCTAATCCTGGTACAGGACCAAGTACATCCTATATCAATTAGGGTTGTACATTCTATTTCACTAATAGAAATGTTTATAAGAGTCGCCCATTCCTCCATCAAAGCACTAAGGATAGATGTTCCCATATAGGATATATGAAACCGATCATCTTCCTTGGCATAAATAGGGATTCTAATGGTTCTCTGACCAACTATTCTCCTACTTATCGAAGTTCTGCTTTCAAAAGGAACCCTTCTAGCAGTCAGGATTGCCAAGAATGATGTATGCCTTGAGCAAATTGGACAGAGGTATACCATAGTTCGTGGATACCATACAAAGAGACCATAAAGGTTATATAGAAGGAAGTAACTACAGAAGTATCCAGTACAGATACAGGGACATTTGTTGTTCCTCTATTGACCGCACCAAAAGTATAGAAGGCCATGGATAAAAAGGCCGGATACGTACAATTTGGGATAATTCAAATAGGAGTTGATCCATTAGTCAGAAAGGACCAGGATCTACCTATCCTCGTAGCAGTCATGGACGGAAATATAGGTAAATTTGCTAGATCCTTATTAGTAGTCACGTACCCCCAAGGGGGCGTGGCGGAAAAAGATACCTATCAGATCTGCTAGACATCCTTACCTAAGAGATGCCAACACCCATGGGCAGAGAGTCCTGCTTTGCCAAAACTCTTCACAAGTGAGAGTTCCCATGGATGCAATGCCCATTGGAAGGTACGCTTCCAATCGGGTTTACAAGCTCTAATACCAATTTTCTAGAGGCCGTAAGTTAATCCTAACAGGACAACCTACCAGAACTCTTTTCTAAACAATACTATGTCTAGATACAAGGATCAATCGATAAAATTGAAAGGAGGAGAGTATACAAATGTACCTTTTCTAATTCTTGAAGCCTTCCTTGGATTCTTCTAGTATAAGGTGCCTAAATGGTGCCTCTGTGCCTCCTTCGGGCTTAGGTGATAACAGTATTTCAACCCACAAAGAAGAAATTCACACAAGAAGAGATTCTTAGAAGACAAGTGTTTATTTTAATTGAGTTCTCTTAATGCTCTCTCCGAACAAAGGGTCGGAGCTCCCTTTAAATAGGCAAGCTATTGGAAGGATAAGCACAACTTGCTTTCTCATCCGAATAGATGGTGACTTGATACTGACATAAAGCAATAAAACCAATAACTTAAAGGAGAGGGCAGCACATATCTTGCTGACTCATCTCTACAATACTTTGCGTATCCGGCAAGTAATACCTTACTTTACTTTATAAAAGAAAAGAGAGATGCTTGCTTTATGTATACGACAAGCAATACCCTACCTTACTTTATAAAAGAAAAGATGCTCCATATGACCGAATCAATTAGCCCGCTTCATCCGGTCTAGGATATGATACTTTTCTAGACTAGTATCTGACAGCTGGTCCTATATTTGACTGTGATTGCTTCACTCTTCAAAAATACTTGAGTGCTCTAATCCCTCGAGTGCTCCAATTACTTCTTCATCAATGCCTTCATTGAAATTGGCTAATTCTACCAATACTTGTTTATGTTCATTCTGAACTACTTGAATTGATGGTAAATGAGAATTCTAATCTCTGATCTGACCAAG
The DNA here is from genome assembly GCF_029873635.1 of Malania oleifera. NCBI lineage: Eukaryota > Viridiplantae > Streptophyta > Magnoliopsida > Santalales > Ximeniaceae > Malania > Malania oleifera. Next base: position 32,222,790 of record NC_080418.1, on the reverse strand, counting down.
CAACTTATGTGCTTCAATCGCCTGATCTGCTCATTGGTGTTCTTCTGAATATTGGAGGAATCTTCCTTCAATTGCTACCAACGTTTCAAAATCCGCAAAAAGGACACAATTCGAAGCTACTCTAGCTTCTAATAAATATATTCCCCAGATAATCTGAATAATTTTACAACATTTTTTGTGCTTATAAAAATTATCACAATCTAGTTCATCTAGTTTTTCTTCTACAAAATCTGAAACTGTGTCATCTCTCCAGCTCTCTGGAAAGAGATTCCAAAAAAGGATTTTTCCGATTGTTAATTGGATTGGTTCAACATAACCTACCCACCATAATTTTTTCTAGATCTACAAAATTCAATACATTTCGCACCAAAGGTGGTAACCAATTAAAAAAGGCTCCAGTCTTTCTGAACCATAGAACTCTATTTCTCTTGTTCTTAAAGCTCTTTGTGCTGCCATAAAGAATTCGGGTTGTAGACTGCTAGGAATCTGGAACTTAGGAATTCCAAGTCCAGTCTTTCTCCAATACTTCTGAAGCTTTGGAAACTTCTCTACTTCTCTAAATCTAGAGATGAACAAACTCTTTTCTAGCTTTTCTGCTACAGTTACTCTGACCATTATTTGCTGATGGAAGATCTTAGCAAACTTTTATCTGTCAATTTCTCTATGGTCTTCTGAAATGGCTTCCAATTCTTCCATCATTTCGATAATACTCCTGAGATTCATCTCAAAGTGTGGAGTAGTTGGGTAAATTAGAATTCCTTCTAATATTTCCCCTTTTCTTTTAGATATTTCTTTTAGATATTTCTGGAGTCCTTCCCAATATATCTACTAAATCAATTAATCTAGTTCCTCCTTCTTGGAGATCTGAACTAGTCTTACTAGAGTCCCTTTCTCAGTCCCTTTGAGTCATAATCCATTTTTTCCACTATTTCTCTGCATATTTCCTTAGCCTTTCTAACCTTTGGATTCTACGAACACTAGGTGATGGCATCTGCAGATCAGACTTCAGTTGTTTTGGTTATCTAAGTCTTTCTCTATCTTTTGTTGTTAAAGAAACTTCTTCCTCCCCTTCTAGAAGTTAAGACTGGTTCCTTTAAATATTTCTTTTCCTCTATGAACTTAACAATAGGGCATACTACCGCTTTGTGCTGTTCATTGCAGAGAGGGCATTTCTGGCTGCTACTGCTGGCCATCTTTCTTGCAAATAATTAGATATCTGGTTAAAGCATCTGCAACAATATTATCTCTACCTTTAATATGTTCTATAGAAAAGGAGTAATACTGAAGCTCATTTCGCCATCTAACTAATCTAGCTTGCGTAAATCGTCTTAGTTTTAATCCCATGAAGTTCTTCACATAGGAACTATCTGTTCTGACGATAAATATTTTTCCTAAAAACAGCTCATTAGCACAAATACCTTTTACCACAGCAAGAAGTTCTTTCTCATGTACTGGGTAGCTTTGTTCTGTGCCATTGAAGCATCCGCTTCAACATATGCTAAGGTGTTCTGTTTTATCAATTTTTCTAATTTTTAAAACACATCCCCAAGCTATATTAAAGGCATCAGTTTCTAGGATAATCTCTGATTCAGTCCCATTTGGATATTCTAACCATGGTAGATTCTGAAGCTCATCTTTAAGGATCCTAATTACTTTAGTATCCTGTTCTTCCCAATTCCATGGATTCTTACTAGAAACCTTCCTTTGGATTGGTAGGGTTTTATCCGCAAGGTTCGGATAAATTTCCTTGCATAATTTAGAATTCCTAGAAAGCTTTGACACTGCTTTCTATTAGAAGTTCATCTAGAAAGTGCACTAGCTTCTTTGCTATGTGCGGTTGGTGTTCCTCTCCACTTCCATGAATCTTTAGTCTAAGGAATTCTATTTCGGTTTTTGCCCAGATGGTCTTTCTTTTTGAAAGTACCATTCCTTCACGTATAAACACTTGAGCCACCTACTTTAAATGTTTATAGTGATCTTCCATATCCCTACTGAATATCAAGACATCATCAATATATATGGCCACAAACTGTGACCACTTGAGCCAGCTGCTTTAAATGTTTATAGTGATCTTCCATATTCCTATTGAATATCAAGACATCATCAATATATATGGCCACAAACTGTGACATACCATTGAATGCCTTGTCCATTCTTCTTTGGAATATTCCTGGAGCATTCTTTAATCCAAATGGCATTACTAACCATTCATAAAGACCTACTGGTGTCATGAATGTAGTAAGGCCTATGGCATCTTTTTTTATCTTATTCTGCCAAAATCCTGACTTAAGATCAAATTCGCGCTAATGAGCTGTTTTTAGGAAAAACATTTATTGTCAGAACAAATAGTTCCTATGTAAAGAACTTCAATGGATTAAAACTAAGATGATTTACGCAAGCTAGATTAGTTAGATGGTGAAATGAGCTTCAGTATTACTCCTTTTCTATAGAACATATTAAAGGTAGAGATAATATTGTTGCAGATGCTTTAACCACATATCTAATTACTTGCAGGAAAGATGGCCAGTAGTAGCAGCCAAAAATGCCCTCTCTACATGAATAGCACAAAGCGGCAGTATGCCCTATTGTTAAGTTCATAGAGGAAAAGAAATATTTAAAGGAACCAATCTCGACTTTTAGAAGGGGGGGAAGAGGTTTCTTTAACAACCAAAGGCAGAGAAAGACTCAGACAATCAAAACAACTGAAGTCCGAGCTGCAAATGCCGGAGGCAGTAAGCTTCACGAGAGCAGTAAGCTTTCAAAGGCAGAAGACAAAAGTCATATCCAGTGCTTTGTATGTAGCCAATTTGGTCATTCGCAGAATCCAAAGGTAAGAAAAACCAAGGAAATATGCAGAGAAGCAATGGAAAAAATGGATTGTGACTCAAGAGACTCAGAAAGGGACTCTAGTAAGACTAGTTCAAATCTCTAGGAAGGAAGAACTAGATTAATTGATTTAGTAGATATATTGGGAAGGACTCCAAAAATCTCTAAAAGAAAAGGGAAAATATTAGAAGGAATTCTAATTCACCCAACTACTCCACACTTTGAGAAGAATCTCGGGAGTATTATCGAAATGTGGAAGAATTGGAAGCCATTTCAGAAGACCATAGAGAAATTGACAGAGAAAAGTTTGCTATGATCATCCATCAGCAAATAATAGTCAGAGTAACAGTAGCCGGAAAGCTAGAAAAGAGTTTGTTCATCTCTAGATCCAGAGAAGCAGAGAAGTTTCCAAAGCTTCAGAAGTATCGGAGAAAGACTGGACTTGGAATTCCTAAGTTCCAGATTCCTAGCAGTCTACAACCTGAATTCTTTATGGCAGCACAAAGAGCTTTAAGAACAGGAGAAATAGAGTTCTTTGGGTTCAGAAAGACCAATGCCATTTTTAATTGGTTACCACCTTTGGTGCAAAATGTATTGAATTTTGCAAATCCAGAAAAATTATGGTGGGTAGGTTATGTTGACCCAATCCAATTAAGAACCAGAAAAATCCTTTTTTGGAATCTCTTTCCAGAGAGCTATAGAGATGGCACAGTTTCAGATTTTATAAAAGAAAAACCAAATGAACTAGATCATAGTAGTTAAAAGCGCGCCCCTAGGCACAAGGCGCAAAGAGGCGAGGAGGCTAGCTCCTCATACCATGCAAGGCGAGGCGACCTGCAAGAGGCGCAATGAGGCGAGATGAGGCGCAGAGGGGCGACAGGCGCAGTGAGGCGTGCCTTGAAAAATTTGAGTCTATTAAATGAAAGAAATAGCTAGAGTTAGAGTCGTACCCCTTATTCGACTCAAACAAATAGGAGCCCTAGCCCTCTTCTACCCTTCGAAGCCCCACGACCCTTCACAACTTTGTCTTGCACATTTGAACTAGCAGGAGCCTTCGCGAGCCTTTGAACCAGCAGCGTGAGTTCATTTGCGAGCCTTCGAACCAGCCAAAAGCCTTCGCGAGCTCATCTTTGAGCCTTCGAACCATCACCATGAGTTCATCTTTGACATTCCAAACCAGCACGAGTCGCACGACCCTTTGCGACTTCGTTTTCCACATTTTGAACCAGCAAGATCCTTCGGGAGTTTGTCTGCGAGCCTTCGAAGTAGCCGTGAGTTCGTCACGTCGTCTTCGACATTTCCAACTAGCAGCGAGCTTCTTCTTCTTCTTCTTCTTTCTGTTGTCTGCATACTGCTACCTGTTTGCATTTTGCTTATGTCACGTGAGGGTGATGGTGGATTTCGAACACGTAACCCCCCAAAGCAACGGATCACAATGGATTTCAAGCTTCTACCAAACTTAAGATTGGATTTCGGATACAGCTTGCTCTAAAGAATGACCCAAAAAAAAAAAAGAATTTTCAAAAGGTTAATGTTTAAATAATTCTTATATGATCAAAATTTCTCTACCACTCATTAAAATAATATGTTGTGATATGGATCGTATAATGAAGATGCACAACGGGATAAACAACAAGAAGTAAATGTAAATATAACACACACAACCAGAACAAAATCAACACAAAGATTTACGTGGTTCGGCAAAGCCTACATCCACGGAAGCAATGGCACACAAATTTCACCAAGGTAATCAAAATGTACACAATACACTTCTTTAATGATCACCCACTCTCTCAAATATGCCTAGATGACATATATAGAGGTTCCTCAGAGGTTTTCCCCCGTTTGCCCAACCACTCAACGTTCAAAAATTCAGAAAAACTGCCGTAGCCCAGGCACCTCTTGTCAATGAACACAAGGCCTCGTCGATGAGACCAAGAAGACCTTTCGTCGACGAATACAGGGCTCTTGTCGACAATGCAAGAAATCTGAAAATTTCCTGCCCTCAATAATTATTCGTCAACAAGCTTCAGAGCCTTCGTCGACGAACCTCTGTTGTTCCCTCGTTGACGAACATAGGCCCCTCGTCGACGAGTCCTACTGTGCTGCCCCCTTCATGTTTTTCCTCTTCCTTCTTTGCTTATAAAAACAGAAGTATAAGAATCATAAATAACAATCTCCACCTTGGCGATTATACGCCCCTTAGGAGCAAAAACATGAATTGTTTCTCTTTGAACTTAAAAAACGTTTGGTTGGGTATGTCTCCCTTCTATCACTTGGAGACATGGAGTAAGTCCAAGCAATGCTTGAACTTCTCTAAAGTAACTGATTTGGTCAGAATATCTGCTACATTATCAGATGTGTGAACTTTCTCCAACACAAGTTCACCTGAAGCAATCAATTCCCGAACTCTGTGGAACCTCACATCAATGTGCTTGGTCCTAGCATGGTATACCTGATTCTTCGCCAAGTAAATGGCACTCTGACTATCACAATGCAACACCACATCATCTTGCTGTAACCCTAGCTCTCTAACTAAACCAGTAAGCCATAAGGCTTCCTTTGCAGTTTCGGCAACTGCCATATACTCCGCCTTAGTCATGGACAATGCAACTAGAGACTGTACCATGGATCTCCAACATACCGGTCCTCCTACAAGGGTAAACACATATCCCGTTGTAGACCTTTTGTCATCCATATCTTCAACTTAATCTACATCAACAAACCCCATAAATGAAAGACAACCCTGTTGCTTGCCGAACATGGTACCATATCCCAATGTACCTTGCAAGCATCTAAGTATCCATTTGACGGCTTCCCAATGTTGCCTTCCTGGATTAGAGAGGAACTTGCTCACCACGCTTACCGTATAAGCCAAATCTGGCCTCATACATACCATGACATACATTAAACTCCCCACAGCACTAGCATAGGGAACCTTTGACATGTCCCAGATTTCCTCAACCGAACTTAGGCAATTTGCAGTAAACAACTTGAAATGATTCTCTAGAAGTGTACATACCGGTCTTACATCAGCCATGCTAAACCTCTCCAACACCTTTTGTACATAACCACCTTGAGATAACCATAATCTCCCTGCAGTCCTGTCTCGGCAAATCTCCATCCCAAGTATTTTCTTTACTGAACCAAGATCCTTCATAACCGCCTTGATAGAAGTATGTCAGATCACTAGAGAAAAGATCATCATAATCTATCCTTTTCTTTTGTGAGTATTCTTTTGCCACCAACCGTGCCTTGAATTTCTCAACTTCCTTTTTTGATATTGCCTCCTTCTTCCTATACACCCATTTGCACTCAATCGGTCTCTTCCCATCTAGAAGCTCCACCAACTCCCAAGATTGATTTTTACGTAGTGACTCCATTTCCTCAATCATTACTCCCATACACCTATCTTTCTCCTAGCCGTGCATTGCCTCTTGAAAATAAGTTGGATCGTTGCAACAAGTAAGGAAAGCATAAGATACTAACTCATCAAAACCATACATTGGCAGAGGCCGAATAGTACGTCTAGATCTTCTTAACGAAATATCGTTGACTTACTGGCTCCCTGCAACCACGGGACCATGATCATTTCCGTTGTCCTGAGCTTCAAACTCCACCTGCACGATATGTTCATCACTGCCCCAGCTTTCTAGCTCCTGTTTCTGTTCATCAAACTCTTGAGTATGCTTCACTATAGCCTTCTCATCAAAGACTACATCTCTACTGATCACCACCTTGTTTGCCACGGAGTCCCACAGCTTATACCCCTTTACACCCTCTAGATATCCCAAGAAGATGCAACGACGAGACTTCGGGTCAAGCTTAGACCTCTCCTCACTAGACACTTGGACATAGGCTGGACACCCGAATACCTTCAATTCGGAGTAGTCTACTACATTTCCCGTCCAAACCTCTTCCGCCACTTTACCCGCTAGTGATGCCCTTAGTGATCAATTAACCAAAAAACAAGTCATACTAATTGTCTCGGCCCAGAAGTTCTTCAGTAGCACTGCATTCAATCTTGAGACACCGAGCCCTATCAGCAAGAGTCCGGTTCATCCGTTCTACCACACCATTTTGCTGAGGTGTCCGGCGAATTGTAAAATGTCTTTTGATGCCCTGCTCCGCACAAAACTCCATAAATCGAGAATCAGTATACTCGGTCCCATTATTCAACCTTAAATATTTGATTCTCCTCCCTGTCAGGTTTTCCACTTCAATCTTCCAAATCTTAAACTTGACAAACGTACTAGATTTGTGAGACATGAAGTAAACCCAAACCTTCCATAAGTAATCATCAATGAAACTCACATAATATACATGTCCACCCTTTGATACAACTCTTACTAGGCCCCAAACATCTGAATGTACATAGTCAAGAATTCCTTTCGTCTCGTGAGTAGCTGAACTGAATTTTGCCCTGTTTTGTTTTCCAAGAACACAAAATCTGCAGAATTCCAACTAACATGATTTTAAACCTTTCAACAATTTTCTCTTGTGTAGTTCTTTCATGCCATGTTCTCCCATATGCCCAAGACACATATGCCACAAGACGGTCTCATCTATTTCAGCATCCACGGTTGCAACTCCACCTACAACGGTAGTTCCTAGCAACGTGTAAATATTCCCATCCAGTTTCTGCCTTTTCATCACAGTCAGATTACCTTTCCATACTGTCAAGACTCTACCTTTGGACTTGTAATTGTAGCCATTGTAATCCAAAGTACCAAGAGATATTAAACTCTTTCTCAACTCAGGTATATGTCTTACATTACACAATTTTATCTTTACATTTCCTATGCCAACGATCTTACAAGAAGCATCATTACCCATAAAAATTGTTTCAGAATTTACTAACCTGTAAGTGTTGAACCACTCTTTGTTTGGAGTCATGTGTAAGAATATGCTGAGTCAAGTATCCAGGAGTCGGTTAGATTATCCGACTCCACTGAAATTGATAGAACATCAACATCTGTTAAATCCTCTTCTTGAACAACATTCACGGATTTAGAAATCTCCTCATGCTTATTAGCATTTCCCTTCTTCCAATCCGGACACTCCAGTTTCACATGCCCCTTTTTACCGCATTTATAACACCGGATTTCCTTCTTCTTGGATTGATTCCAGGATTTCTAATTAGACCCATTTTTAAACTTTCCTTTGCCTCGCTCATTACAACCCTTTATCACAAGTTCTTCTCCTTCATCATATATTTTCAATCTTTGATGAAAATTTAACAAGGCACTTGTTACTTCTTCCAAATCAAGTGTTTATTTTCCCCATGTAAGAGTGGTCACAAGATTTTCTTAGGTATGAGTTGAGGGCAAAGAATTTAACAGCATCAAAATCTTATCATCCTCATCAAACTTCACATCAACTCTCATAAGACCACTTATGATTTGATTAAAAGCATTGATGTGTTGATCTAGACTAGATCCTTCTACCATCTTAAGCTAATATAAACGTTGCTTAAAAAAAAATTTGTTATTGAGTGATTTAGACATGTATCGACTTTCTAACTTTCGCCAGATAGCCGTTGGAGAATCTTCCTCCATCACCCGATAGAGAACTTCATCGGCCAAACACAAGCGTATTGTCAACACTGCCTTTGCTTTCAAATCTACCCATGTTGTCTCATCCATTGTTTCCGGTTGAGTATCAAGCAATGTTTTAGCCATTCCTTGTTGCACTAAAATATCTTTCACTCTCCTCTGCCATAAACCAAAATTTCCGGTTCCATCCAATATGACAATGTCAAATTTTGCAGAAGACGATCCCGATACCATAACAACTACTCTTTGATACCAATTTGTTTTGATATGGATCGTATAATGAAGATGCACAACGGGATAAACAACAAGAAGTAAATGTAAATATAACACACACAACCAGAACAAAATCAGCACAAAGATTTACGTGGTTCAGCAAAGCCTATATCCACGGAAGGAATGGCACACAAATTTCACTAAGGAAATCAAAATGTACACAATACACTTCTTTAATGTTCACCCTCTCTCAAAATATGCCCAGATGACATATATAGAGGTTCCTCGGAGGTTTCCCCCCGTTTGCCCAACCACTCAACGTTCAAAAATTCAAAATTCAAAAAAACCACCTCTCGTCGACGAACACAGGGCCTCGTCGACAAGACTAAGAAGACCCTTCGTCGACGAGTACAGGGCTCTCGTCGACAATGCCAGAAATCTAAAAATTTCCTACTCTCATTAATTATTCGTCGACGAGCTTCAGAGCCTTTGTCGATGAACCTCTGCTGTTCCCTCGTCAACGAGTCCTGTTGTGCTGTCCCCTTCATGTTTTTCCTCCTTCCTTCTTTGTTTATAAAAACAGAAGTATAAGAGTCATAAATAACATAATATATATTCTCACTCTCGTCATAGTATTTTCGAGAAAGTTTTGATATGTCAAATGTGACAATTTAAACTTAATTTTGATATTAAATTTTATGAGTATTATTTTAAATCATTAGAATCACTTTAATACAAATTCAAGTCGTGATTATTGTATAGTCAAATCTTCAATTATAATTATTGTTGCAAAAATTTATCTAAGAGAATTTGGATCAATTATAATATTGATCACATGCGAAAATTAAAAGAGAAATGACTTAAGGGATGCAAGTTGTACTTCAGAGAATTGCTTCAATGCTTAAATTAGGAAAATCTTTTAAACCAGTGTCTCTCCCATGCAAACTATATATTATTGACTCTTTTCTTTTATACTTTGAAATCTTTTATTGTACTCTTTTCTTTTGATGTTGAACTATGTTGAATTGCCCTGGAAATTTTATTAAATTTTCAATTTTGTTATTGAATGTTTTGGCATTTTAAATTCTAATATTACTAGATATTCATAAGTTCATATATCAATTACCCCAAATAGGTATTTTACACTATTTTAATAATTGTGCGCCTCATGAACGCCTTGCGCCTCGGCTTCAAATACCCTTTGCGCCTCGGCTCGCCTCGTGCCTCTGACTACCATGAACTAGATTGGGATAATTTTTATAAGCACAAAAAATATTATGAAATTATTCAGATTATATGGGGAATAAATTTATTAGAAGCTAGAGTAGCTTCAAATTGTGTCCTTTTCGCAGATTTTGAAATGTTGGTAGCAATTGAAGGAAGATTCCTCCAATATTCAGAAGAACCCCAATGAGGAAATCAGGCAATTCAAGCACATAAGTATCAAAGATTAGAATTCTCATTTACCATCAATTCAAACAGTTCAGAATGAACTTAAACAAGTATTGGCAAAATTAGCCAATTTCAATGAAGGCATAAATGAAGTAACTGGAGCACTTGAGGGATTAGAGCACTCAAGTATTTTTGAAGAGTGAAGCAATCACAGTCAAAAATATGACATTGTCAAATTCTAGTCCAAAAAAGTATCATATCCCAGACCGGATGAAGCAGGCTAATTGATTCATCATATCGAGCATCTTTTCTTTTATAAAGTAAAATAGGGTATCATTTGTCGTAAACATAAAGCAAGCATCTTTCTTATCATTTATAAAGTAAAGTAAGGTATTACTTGGTGGATACGCAAAGTATTGCAGAGATGAGTCAACAAGATAAGTGTTGTCCTCTCCTTTAAGTTATTTGTTTTATTGCTTTAAGTCAGTATCAAGTCAGCATCTATTCGGATGAGAAATCAAGTTGTGATTATCCTTCCAATAGCTTGCCTATTTAAAGGGAGCTCCAACCCTTTGTCCAAAGAGAGCATTGAGAGAACTCAATTCAAATAAACACTTGTCTTCTAAGAATCTCTTCTTGTGTGAATTTCTTCTTTGTGGGTTGAAGTCTTGTTATCGCCTAAGCCCGAAGGAGGCACGGAGGCACCGTTCAAGCACCTTATGCTAGAAGAATCTAGGGAAGGCTTCAAGAATTAGAAGAGGTACATTTGTTTACTCTCCTCCTTTCAATTTTATCGATCGATCCTTGTATCTAGACATGGTATTGTTTAGAAAAGAGTGCCGATAGGTTGTCCTGTTAGGATTAACTTACAGCCTCTAGAAAATTGGTATCAAAGTCTTGACAACCGATAAGAAAGGATTATATTTTCAAAGGGCTAAACTATATTCACGAATACAGTGGTACGAGAAAGTGATCAAAGAGATCTAGCTCGAGAAATATCACCAATCATCTTTTTTTAAAACCAACTTTGACTCAGATCCAAGAGAAGTAAACCTAAGACAACTTAAAGCGGGTGTAGAAACACTCATTGCTAAGATTGAAGATCAGATTAGGCTCTATCAATCAAGAATTAATCACTATGAGTGGCAACTAGCACAATTCCAGGGAACACTAGGAAAGGAGTTAGACAGCCAAGATCTTATTTCTTTCAAGTGATAACCATGTCAGGTAATAAAAGAGCTATTACAGACAAAATAAAAGAAATAATGCAAAGCTATGATGATAGAATAAGAGAACTTAACCAGGAAGGAGAAGCTCCTCAAAGGTCCCAAGTCCAAAGTAGTATATCAGGAAAATATACTGCTAAAGACTATAAAGTAGAAGAGGTGTAGAGTGCCCTTAGAGATATAGATGAGACTAAAGTTCTATTAGAATTAACTGAGGATATTCAAAGATCTCAAAAGGAGTTGAATAAACTCATTACTAAAGAAATTTGGACAAAAGATGAAATAGCCCAGATACAAGAAAAGGTCAATAGAAAGCTAGATGAGGTAGAACACCTTAATGCTAGAAAATTGGCCAAAGTAGAAGCCATCATTGCAAAATCTAGAAAGAAACCTGCACTAGGTGGAATAGGTGGATCCTCAAGAGCAGGACCATCTCGTCCCAAGAGATCAATAGATCCTCCTAAATTCTCTACTTGGGATGCAAAACCAGTATGGCAGCCCCTAAGATTAGAGCCAAGACCTTGGGAGCGAAAGAAGTTAACTTTCAAGGAAATGCTCCAGACCACAAGGCAGCCAAAAAATGTCTTAAATTATCTAAGTAGAATTCAGGAAGAATTCAAACCACATAGAGGTTCTACAAAAGTAGTACCTCAAAATGGAACAATCCCGAGGCTTAATTGCGAGAAGGATCCCGCAACAGCCATAGATGATTGGGCCATGGATATTAGATTTAATATCCTAAGACACAACGTTGAAACATGGACAGTCGAAAGAGAGTACAAATTCGCCGTCTCCACGTTAAGGGGGAACACTGGAAGTTTTTGGGAAACGTTGCAAAGAAACTCATATGTGAGTGCAATTATCCTAACAACAATTAGTACCCCAAATGAGGTAAACAACAACAACAAAACCAAGCCTTAGTCCCACTAAGTGGGGTCAGCTATATGAATCCTTTTCCGCCAATTTATGCGATCATGGACCATTTCTTTTGATAGATTCAAGGATATTAAATCCTTACTCACTATCTCCTCCCAAGTTATTTTAGGTCTACCCCTACCCCTTCTCCTACCCCCCACAGCAATTAAATCCCTCTTCCTCACAGGTGCACTGTGTGGCCTACGTTGCAAGTGTCCATACCATCTGAGTTGTCCCTCCCTTATCTTATCTTCTAGAGGAGCTACATCTAACTTACCACGAATATGTTCATTCCTTAATTTATCTTTCAATGTTATACCACTCATTCATCTAAGCATTCTCATCTCGGTAACTTTTACTTTTTGGATATTATGTTTCTTTGTCGCCCAACATTCTGATCCATATAGCATAGCTGGTCTTATAGCTGTCCTATAAAACTTCCCTTTCAATTTTAAGGGTATTCTACAATCACATAGCACACTTGAAACACTTCTCCATTTTACCTAACCTGCTTTAACTCTATGCATTACATCATCTTCAATTTCTCCTTCAGCTTGCACAATAGATCCAAGATATCGAAATCAACAAGTGCTATTTATTTCTTCATCATCAAGTTTAACTTTGTCTCTAATATTCCTTTTATCATTACTAAAATTACATTTCATATATTCTATTTTATTTCTACTTATCCTAAAGCCTCTAGATTCCAAAGCTTCTCTCCATAATTCTAACTCAGCCTCTACTCCGTCCTTAGTTTCGTCAATTAATACAATATCATCTGCAAACAACATACACCATGGAACCTTCTTTTGAATACTCTTAGTCAATTGGTCCATCACTAAAGCAAAAAGATAAGGACTCAAAGCAGATCCTTGATGTACACCTATGGTAATTGGAAATTCTGTAGTTTCTCCATCTATAGTCCTTACACTAGTCATTACTCCATCGTACATATCCTTAATGACATTGGTATACCTACAACATACACCTTTATTTTCTGAAACCCACCATAAAACTTCCCTAGGTATCCTATCATATGTTTTCTCAAGGTCAATAAATATCATATGCAAGTCCCTCTTCTTTTCCCTAAATTTTTCCATTAATCTTCTTAAAAGATAAATAGCTTCTGTGGTAGATCTCCCAGGCATAAAACCAAATTGATTTTCTGAGATCTTCGTTTCTAACCTTAATCTTTGTTCAACTACCCTTTCCCATAGTTTCATCGTATGACTCATAAGTTTAATTCCACGATAGTTATTACAATTTTGAATATCTCCTTTATTTTTGTATATAGGTATTAACGTGTTTTTCCTCCATTCATCTGGCATTTTCTTAGTTTTTACAATTGTATTAAATAAATTAATTAACCATATAATTCCGTTATCACCCAAGCATTTCCAAACTTCAATTGGGATGTTATCTAGTCCAATAGCTTTCCCATTTTTCATCGTTTTTAATGCAAACTTAACTTCATTAACTCTAATTTTGCAAATAAATCTTATATGTTTAGTCTTTTCCTTATTTGACAATTCTAAGTTTAAGCCTTCTATTTGGTTTTCATTAAACAACTTACTAAAGTAACTTCGTCATCTTTCTTTAATATCTTCGTCCTTAACCAAGACAATATCATCCTCACTTTTTATACATTTTACATTTCCTAAGTCCTTACTCTTCCTTTCTCTAGCTTTAGTAAGTTTAAATATATCTCTCTCCCCTTCTTTTGTACCCAACTTCCATACAAACTATTAAATGATCTATATTTAGCTTCACTAACGGCCTTTTTTGCATCTTTTCTTGCCTCCTTATATTTTTCAAAGTTATCTCTGTTTCTACATTTTTGCCACGTTTTATACCAAATTCTTTTTGTCTTTATGATTTTTTGTACATCTTTATCCCACCACCAACTCTCTTTGCTATTCGAGAATTTTCCCATTGATTTACCTAAAATCTCTTTTACTATCTTTTTAATAGAACTAGCTAATCTATTCCAAAGAGTATTTGTATCTATCTCATCCTCTATGGTCCAATCCCCATCTTTGATCACTTTATCTTTAAATTTTATTATATTTTCTCCTTTTAGGTTCCACCATCTAATTCTCTTACACTGGTTTATTTTATCCTTTTTCTTCCATTTTTTAATACATATATCTAACACTAAGACTCTATGTTGTGTGGTTAGACTTTCACCTGGAATAACTTTACAATCCTTGCATGATAAATGATCTACCCTCCTAGTTAAAAAAAAATTTATTTGACTTCTATTTTGTCCACTTTTAAAGGTTATTCAGTGTTCTTCTCTCTTCTTAAAGCAAGTATTCATTATACTAAAATCATATGACATAGCAAAGTCTAAGATCATCTCCCCAGACTCATTTTTGTTTCCATATCCATATCCTCTATGTATCCTCTCATAATTTTTATTATCTCTTCCAACGTGTCCATTCAGATCTCCTCCTATAAATCTTTTCTCAGTCCCTGGTATGCCTTGTATAATACTATCCATATCTTCCCAAAATTGTCTCTTAAGATTTTCTGCTAAGCCAACTTGAGGAGCATAAGCACTAATGATATTTATTATCTCTTGTCCTAATACCATCTTGATTTTTATAATTCTATCCCTTACTCTAGTTACATCCACAACGCTATCTTTTAAGTTTCTGTCTATAATAATGCCTACTCCATTCTTATGTTTTTCTTTTCCAGTGTACCAAAGTTTAAATCATGATTTATTGATTTCTCTAGCTTTCTCCCCCACCCACTTAGTTTGTTGAAGGCAAATTATATTAATTCTTCTTTTAATCATTGTATCCACAATTTCCATGCTTTTACTTGAAAGTGTCTCTATATTCCAAGTTGCTAATCTAATCCTAGTTTCTTGAACTAACGTCTTTACCAGCCCACGTCCAGAATGATGCAGCTAGCAACCCTCGCATTTTTGACACCGTACCCGGACGCTGACACGGCACGTCGCTTCGGCGCGACAACCTAGCCCACCCTCACCCTCTTTTTGCTACACTCAGGTGGTTCAAGTGCAATGTGTCGCTCATAGGGAACGCCCAAGCAAATATTCGGTAAGGATTCATATCATAATGATCTAACAAATTTTACGCTGGCTATCAACTACCTAAACGCAACCCTCCTCCTTTACTCGGGGCTTGGAACCTGCTGGGTGTGAAAAAATTAGGACATTAAGTGCATTACAAGCGGAGTTAGTACCCCAGATGAGGTAATAGCCATACTAGCAGATTTCCTCAAACAGAAGTTTGCAGGATATTCTCTAGTTGATAGAGGAGAAGAATTAGTAGAAAAAGCCAGAATGACAATTTCTAAAATCCAAATATGTGACATGTGCTATTTTGATGAATATCTTTGTGAGTTTCAGCATTGGTATTATCAGCTTTGACCTCAAGACCGAGCATATGCAAAAGAGGTCTTTATCCAAAAGTTACCAAGCAGTTGGCCAGAATTGGTAACTCAAGCCATTAAGCAAAGACTCGAGAAGGATACAAAAGTATCAGATACACTCGGAGCTAAAGCAGCAACAGTAAGGCAAATGATAAGGCTTTACTGCATGCAGAGGCATGTCTTACAAGATGTAAGAAGTATGTCATACATGAATCCTGCATGTCGCTCCGAGATAAGTGGAGTTGCAGACAGATATGGTAGCGATCAGAGAATAGCAATACGGTTAGAAAAACCAGAATCAAGTTGTTCAAAAGGGCAATGCCATATAAGGGAAAATAGACCAAGAAAGAAATCTTGGAGGAAATTCAAGAAAAGAAGCTCCAAGAAAGGGCAAAAGCCAAGAAAGAGATATTTGAGACCTAGTCGGGTTAGAGAAGATGTTAAGGAATCTTTTAAGAAGAAATATGGAAGATATCCTAAATGTCCTCAGGGCAAATCTCTTTCAAACTGTAATTGTTGCTGGTTCTGTGGCAAGAAAGGCCACGAAGCAGACAACTGTCCAGAAGCAGAGAAGAGGAAAGGAAGCCTCGAGAGTATCTTGATGGAAGAATCCTCTGAGCTTCTTTACGAACCAATTTGGGGAGAGGAAATAGATACTGATGATGAAAGTATTTACTCTATTTTCTCAGAATATTCCGACACAGATGAAGGGGAAGAATCAAATGAAGATTTCTTAGAACCATCTCCGTTTCAGCTAAAGCTAAGCCAGTTAAGGATAGCTATGATGAAGCCAACTGAAGATGTACCAGACCTAGTTCCATTAACAAAATTAGGAGATGATATTGTACATTCTTCAGAAACGAAGATCCCTTCTAGCAGTCAGGATTGCCAGGAATGGTGTATGCCCCGAGCAAATTGGACAGTGGTATACCACAATTTGCGGATACCATACAAAGAGACCATCAAGGTTATAGAGAAGGAAGTAACTGCAAAAGTATCCAGTGGTATACCACATTTGTAGTTCCTCTATCAATCGCACCGAAAGTACAGAAGGTCATGGATAAAAAGGCCAAATATGTACATTTCGAGATAATTCAAATAGGAGTTGATCCATTGGTCAGAAAGGGCAAGGATCTACCTATCCTTGTAGTAGTCATGGACGAAAGTATAGGTAACTTTGCTAGATCCTTATTAGAAGGAGCAAGAGCCAACTTGCATTCAAGATCAGCCTAGATCAAGGTTATACCATATCTGCATGTAGATCTCCATGACAAGAGTATTGAAAAAACGCTAAAGGTAAGGGTAAATACAAGGGACTAGCAGAATACACTACAATGTAACTTAGATAGGAGATGCATTAAGTTAATGGCCAGATTGTATTTGAAGTTTTATAATACATGGAAAGTAGCGTTAAAAGAGGGAGTTAGCAGATTTACGCAACTCTTTGAAACGTCTAGTTCTAGTTCAGTTAAAGGCTTACAACCAGAAGTGGTAAATCCAAGGTTGTTAAGTTGGCCACAAGTTTGGGCCACTCCGAGAACAGAAGAATGATTAAGGTCCCTTTTGCCAGAGTCAGTAAGATAAGAGGCAAACAAATTGATTATTACTAAGCAGGTAACTGAAGATGCACCCAAAAGGGCTAGCATGTCCAGAGAGGAAGAAGTAGCTTCGAAAGTTCCTTCTGAAAGCAGAACTTCAATAAGTAGGAGGATAGTTGGTTAGAGAACTATTAGAATCCCTATTTATGCCGAGAAAGATGAATAGTCTCATATATCCTATATGAGAAGATATATCCTTAGTGCTCAGATGGAGGAATGGGCGACTCTTATAAAAATTTATATTAGTGAAATAGAATGTGCAGCCCTAATTGATACAAAGTGTACTTCGTCCTGTACCAGGAATAGATTTCCAGGAGTAACCTGAGAACCTACAAGTTTGCAAGTAACAATAGGCAACAGTGCCATACTCCAGATTGGAGAGGTTTCCAGAAAGGTAAAAATAAATGCAAATGGCAAAATATTTGAGGAGCCAATTCTTTGCCTAATACCTGAGTTACTAGATGATTTCCTTTTAGGAAACAGATTTCTTAGAAGATACCAGCTATTTACGGTATTATCCTCGATAACCATTTTATCCCAACTTCTTCAGCAACTATCAGAAATGGTAGAAACCAGATCATGATAAAAGAAAATGATGGTGTAACATAACCTAAGGTTACACGAGTTTATCAAGAGAAGCTTGATAAGTGGATAAATTTAGTTGGAGGAGTATTAAGTATAGAAGGTAATAGTCAGCTTGAAGAAATCAAGACTTTACTTTCAGAAAATTGATCTAATAATCCTTAGGCGCTATAGCAGAAGGCTATGTCGGAAGCCGACATAATACTTAATGACCAAACTACGAGTATTCGTAGTAAAGGAATTGCCTATCCTAAGTTAATGATAGAGGAATTTGAAAAGCATATTCCAGAGTTATTAGAAATGGGATTAATTAGGCACAGTCAAAGCTAGCACAAGAGTGTGGCTTTCATGGTCATAAACCACGCTGAGCAAGTAAGAGGCAAGGCAAGAATGGTAATTAACTATAGAGAACTGAACAAAGCCACAAAGGACGATGGCTATAATGGTCAGAGTAACTGTACGAGGAAAGCTAGAAAAGCCAATATCAAATTTATTACCCTGCCCTTCCCTTCTTTCATAGTTATTTCCCAGTCATTTTTTATTTTTTTTTCTGAGTTGAACCCATCAATACTTACTCATCTTACAAGAAAATGCTTAAAACATGGTCTATTGACTAATGCCGTAATGTAGTAAAAATAATGTAACACATTGCAACAAGAAGGTGAACTTCAAGCAAGGGCATAGGTGCTTTTAGCAACCACTGAGACCATCAACTAGGCTTCCCCAAGCATTTGGACAACTAAAAATGAAAATTCTATCAAAAAATATATTTTTCTTCTCCATCCTCTCTTCCAGTAATATTAATCAACTAACTGTAATTACTTTATAATCAAAAAATAAGCAACTTTACAGCAAACCTTCCAAAATAAATATATTTTCCTTTTCATGTCAAGTAATTATCTCAAGTGTACATAGGAAAAAAGTCCCTCAATACACAATGTAAACACATACAACATTGTATTTTAAATGCTTGTATTCTCAAAATCATGCACTTGTGCACAAATTGAAAACCATCAAAAGGTAGCCAAGTTCTATACGAGTTAAAAAATTCAGGTCAGACCATATTTCTTATTTGCTTATGAATCTTGTAATGTTAGATTTTACTGTGCACGATTATCATAATTAAATATAATTTAGAATTAGAATTTATGCTCATCATGAGCCAACCTGCAGCCCAACACAACTGCTGGGCTGGTTATTTAGGACATAAACATTATATACAGTGTTCAGGCTACAACATACAATGAAAATAGAAACAACAAGAGAGAACAAAAGCAAATAATATGGTTTGGCCCTAGGCTACTCCACCAAACAATCCACTATGAAGAACTTCAATTAGAATCAGTCAAACTCTAACTCAAACAAACCCCTTCACACCCAATAGCTTGCATACAAAACCTCAAAAAGGACTTGGCACAATCTGGAACAAAACCATAGACAATAAAACAACACTAGCAAACCACTTCACACATACACAATCATATGCAAAAGCATATACTTATAAGACTCAACAAACCCAATTCTAGATTAGATAGGGCTCCCTTGTGTGAGCAGCACAAGTCTATGGGAAGTACAATACCAAAACTGTAGTCAAAACCAAGTTTAAAATAAAATAGGAAAGCCCGATCCGCCATGAACCATTCTTTAGGATCTGTTCACCAGCTTTTGTCAAAAAAAATAAACTTGAACCACAAAACCTACAATCAACGCAAGACATGGCTGGCCTGTTTTGTGGCCAACTAGTTTAGTAACCATTTTGAAAAATAAGTTTAACCCACTCTTCAATTTTGAAAACTGAGTCGCCACTTTATTTCAATTTTTGAAAAGGAAAAATAAAGGAAATCCTTTTTCATAGGGTTATATGTTCGGGAATACAATTGTGAATAGTGAAGGCAACCCTTTAATTCCTTTTAAATAGAATTAAAGAATTAACACCCTAAAGCACCCATTTTAAGAATAGTTGCCACTCTTACCTTATGTGTATTTGTCTGCCATAAGAAAATTCATTTTCTGAAAATCAAATTTGGTAGAAACTTTTTAAAAAATGAAAGCAAAAACTGGTCGAACACCTTCAGAGGTCAGGTTGACCTGCCTTGCTCTTGGGCAAGGCCGGTCGATCGTCTCCTAAAGGTCAGTCGACCACCTGCAGAAGGCTGCCTATGCTTTTTTTTTTTTTTTTTTTTTTTCAAAAAACTTTAGGTTATCATCATCCTTTGAAAAGGTTTTCATGGTATCTATGCAGAGGCCAAAGCCCAACGGAGACCCCGCTACTTAGTACCTTTGCAAATTGTCACAAAAAATATAATGATAAAAATAAATAAATAAACACATTCACAAATACAAAAAATCCTTTCATTTTTTTCAAAAGTGACTGCATCTATGTAAGAATAGACTACTACATACCCTAAAAATGGGATTAAGCCACTTGTAGTTCCCCAAAATATTTTCAATTTCTAATTAAAAAGTAAAAACATTGTGGAGTTTTGAAAACTACTTGAAGTCTTAAATAAAAAATCCACATTTTTTAAATAAAAATATGATTTTTTTTTTTTTTGGTTAAAAAAAGCTCCCTATGGAAGCGAAGCCTTGAAGTCTGTTAACATTTAGAAAATAAGCACTTCTTCATCTTCAAGCCACATCATAGGTGATTACTTTGAAAAATGGTATATTTTTTATTAAAAAAAAATAACTCAATATTTTTTTTTTTTTTTTTTTTGAGGGAGAACCACAAACCCACCTTGAAATCACTTGAAAATTAAGTCATAAACATTCTGAAAAAAAGTTTAAAAGCTCATGCACACTCATTTCAGAATTTTTTTTATTTTTGGAAAACACTTGAACATAAATTGACATTTTTGGTTTTTTTAAGGGAAAATCATTAAACCAACTACAAATAATTAGCCAGCAGACTCAACCATACACTCCAATGAGTGTTTAAACCAACCATTGACTCAAAATTCCAAGAAAAGTCCAAAAAAAATATGGCTGAATTCAGCCTCTAGACTGCGCTGTTGACTGCGCCTTAATGGCCAGTCAACCATCTGCAGAGAATGAACTAGTTGATTGTGCCCTTGCGTCTGGTCAAACACCTACATGTATACTTCACCATTTTCAAATTTTTATGCAAAATTCTTATGAAACCTGCACATGGATTTTATCTGCTCCTATTCTAGATGACGTGCTAAGTATAGAAATTAACATGCACACGTAAGGAAAAAGGTAGAACGATTTTCAAAATCATTTTTTCAAAAATGCATTTTTTGGACTAAAATAGTGTCAAAACCAATATAGTTTTGAAATATGCATGTAAACCATCCCTAAGACACTGAAGCAACACTATGCACGAATTCACAAGCAGAGAATTACACTACAAAAAAAAACACAACAAATAAAAACCATGCATGCAAAATTACCATACAAACATAAAAAATACAAGATGAGAGTAATAGGACTGCCTAAATCCAAAAAGATCTGTATTTCTAGTTGGAGAATACTCAAAAAATGCATGCACACCCCTAAGAACTAAATGAAAGATTGAGAGAATGAGATGTCTCTCAAATACCCAAAGTGTGAATTTCCTTCTCCAACACCCAAAACACGAATTCTCTCTACGAAAAAATCTCCCTGTCCCCCACTAGGATGTGCCCATAGACCATGCATTGTGGAGGGAAGGTTAGGGATTGTCGACCATCTTTAAGTGAGCGATCGACCATCCTGTACAAAATTCCTTTTCTCTTTGTTCTAGCTCAATTTTTGAATTATTCAACAAAGTTATGAAATGTTTGGTCAAAAACTCACTATCAACAGCTATTAGACCTAAGACTCCCTTGTGCGTGGAACACATCTTTTGTAAGTAGGAAACTGACATTGATGCCAAAACCAATGATGCACTAGTCGACTAAATGGACCTACTCTTAGAAAAACCTTGCGCTCTCCATCTAAATAGGCAAAACTATCCCTTCTGCACTGGTCTACCTATCTTGCCACTTCTTTAATCTGAGCCACACACAACAGATATCCATCTTGGCTAAAATCTAACCCTATTGTGAAGCTTCAATAGCTCCACCATTTCACTAAAGCCACAAACCACACTAACTTCCATACTCATTGTCTTGCGTGTAGTTATCCTATCTGCTCTTACCATGTTTTTAATCAATAAACAGGGATTTCATAAATACAGCGTGCCACCCATGTACAAGCAAAGAAAAGAGAGAAATAGAAGTTCAATCAAGTGTGTGATAGGGTTCCCAAGAAGTCAATAATTTTGCGTGTGTCCAGCATGTTCCACCACTAAACCAATTTGAAAGAGTTATCCATCTATCCTTAAGGACTCTGCAAAAAGTAGTTGTTCCTTCAAAGCTCTAGAATTTATCTCTCCACAATATCCACAAAATTAGGGCAAAATAACAGGCTAGCACCGTTCCTTCTTCCAGCAGCAGCAGATTTGACATCAGAGGAGAGCTTCAACAACCAAGGAGTTGCAATCAGGCTAAGAGCTTAAAGTTGCAATTTTGTAGCAATTATGCATTATCTTTGTAGCTTTTACTTTCTTCCTCTTCTTTCCTCTTATCATCTGCAAGCCAAAGACATGTTCCTTCCCCCCCTCCCCCCCAAAAGAAAAAAAGCAAAGAGCAAATAGCTTCTTTTTTCTTCTTTTCATTCCAACTAGCAAAAAGTATTGTTGTGATATGTGGCTCATATATTCAATGGAACGCATGTACAATGAGAAAACATGGAAGAAATAGAAGTTTGCAAGAGGAAACCGTCGACGATTTCTCTGTAACCATTGACAGTTTGGCACAGTTCAGTGAAACAGTCAACGGTTTTGAACCTGCCACATCGACTGTTTGCTCTCGGTATTAAACCGTCGACGGTATGTCTGAAACCGTCGACGGTTTGGCTCGGGTTCCCAGCGCTGGTTTTCAAATTTTGAATTTTGGGACGTTGGATAGGTTGGGTTTGGGGGGGAAAACCTTCGAGAGGGTTATACATACATTGTATATGTTGTAACTCTCGATGTTCATGTCTTTGGGCACAAGATAGTAAGAAAAACACTGCTGATTACTCCCGTGGATGTAGGCATTGCCGAACCACGTAATTCTATGTGTCATTGTTATTGCTTTCATTATAATTTACGTGATTGTTATTTTGCACATTTCACCGTTGAGTGCTACATTGTAAGATCAATTTATTCTACTATGCAATTTGTTTTTCACAACAAATTGGCATCAGGCATTGTTGTAATGGCTTCTAGAACTTCTTCTGCAAAGTTCGATGTTGTCAAGTTCGATGGAATGGAAAACTTCGATTTAAGGCGGAGAAGGGTTAAGGATCTGTTAGTGCAGCAAGATATGGTGAAAGCTTTATACAGGGTTTAGCCGGAAAGCATGGATGAAACAAGTTGGAATGAATTGGAAGCAAAGGCGGCGTCGAGTATCCGACTTTGTTTGGCTGATGACGTGTTATATCACGTCATGGATGAGGATTCTCCTGCAGCAATTTAACAGAAACTGGAAAGTTGGTATATGTATAAGTCTTTATCAAACAAATTATTTCTTAAGCAAAGATTGTATTGGTTTAAGATGGTGGAAGGTTCGGATTTGAACCAACACATCAATGCATTCAATCAAATTGTCAATGATTTAATGTGTGTTGATGTGAAGTTCAAGGAAGAAGACGAGGCGCTGATGCTATTGAATTCTCTACCTACGTCTCACAAGTATGAAAATTGGGTTACTACTCTAACATGGGTCAAAGAAATCCTAAATTTGGAAAAGGTAACAAGCGCATTGTTGGGTTTTCATCAAAGAAAGATGGCCAGCGATGAAATTCCACATGGTGAAGAGCTTGTGGTAAAGGGTAACCAGGAACATGGGAGAAGCAAGTTCCGGAGCAGATCTCAATCGCAGTCCAAGAAGGACAGAAAGTGTTTTAAGTGTGGAAAAATTGGGCACCTAAAACCGGAGTGTCCAATGTGAAAGAAGGGGAACGCTGAAAATCCAGAGGGTTGGTCAAAATTTGCAAATGTAGTGGAAGAAGGAGACTCAGAGAGCAGTGATGGTGATATGCTTTCTATTTCATCGGATTCAGAACACCTCACAGATTCTTGGATCCTAGATTTGGGATGTTCTTATCACACGACATCAAATAGAAATTAGTTCAACACCTACAAGTCAGTTAATTCTGGTTTTGTTCTAATGGGAAATTATGTTTCATGCAAAATAGTTGGAATAGGAAATGTCAAAATTAAAATGTATGATGGTTTTGTGAGAACTTTATGCGATGTAAGGCATGTACTGGATTTACGGAAGAATGTGATTTCATTGGGCACTTATTGTAATGGGTATAGTTACAAGTCTGAAAGTGAGATAATGAAGGTGTATGAAAGCGACATGATGGTGATGAAGGGATAGAAATTAGCAAGAAATATCTATGCACTGCACAATTATAGGTGGAGCTACAGCTAAAGAATGTGAGTCAAGTAATATTATTTTGTGTAAAACAGCCACACACAAGACAGAGGGTATTCTTAACTACATGTATTCAGATGTTTGGGGGCCGGTGATAGTAGCATCATAGGTTGGACATATGTTTTTCGTGGGTTTATCATGAAAGGTCTTGGTGTATCTCATGCGGCACAAGTTAGAAATGTTTGCCAGGTTTAACTTGTGGCTAAGATAGAAAACTAGACCGGGAGAGATCCTCAGGTCAGACATTGGTATTAAGTACGTTGGTTCTGTTCAAGGAGTTTTGTGCGCATGGCAAATTGTATGTAAGGCTTACAAGGAACTTCTTGGTAAAGTCAATGAGCATGGTGTGTTTCTCGTTTACCGATCGCCAAGGGTATCACTAGATGGGAAAGTTGCAGGTGAGGTGTGGACAGGTTATGCGGTAAACTACTCTGGTTTGAGAGTGTTTGGATGTCCAGTCATGCACATTTCTAGTGAGGTAAGATCTAAGCTTGGTGCAATGTCCGGACGGTACATATTTCTAAGGTATAAGAAAGGTAGGTTCAAGTTGTTTGATCCAGAGGCAAACAAAGTGGTGATCAGTGGAGACATGGTTTTTGGTGAGAAAGTCATGATGCAGCGTACTCAGGTAAAAGAAGAGAAACAGGTGCCTAAAAACCGCAGCAGCAATGAACATGTAATGCAGGTAGAGCCAAAAAGAGTCTTGGTTTGGAGATTCGCAAGTACAAAACTGCACGGAGATTGGGGTTATCTCAGGGTGGCGTTGTGGACAGAACTGCAAGGAGATTGTGGTTGTCTCAAGGTGCTTTTGTGGAGAATCAATGTAAATTGTCTACTGCTCAGTACCCAAGGACGAAGGGTGATGTTCAGGATATGTCGAAGGTCCCTTATGCTGGTGCAATGGGATGTTTTGGCAAGCATCAAAGTGATCCGTCAGTTGTGAAATTTGTGAATGCAGACTATGCAGGGGGCTTTGATGACAGGAGGTCTACAACAGGGTATGTGTTTACTGTTGTAAGAAGGCCTATTTGTTGGAAGTGCAAGGTACAATCTCTGGTTGTAACATCTACAACTGAATCAGGGTTCATGGCAAAAGTCGAAGCTACCATGGACAAGTTCAAGCATTTCTTGGACTAGGTTTCTGTCTCCAGTTGCTAGTGGACTTAAAAGTAGGGGCTATTTGTTCATAGGATTATTTAACTCAAACTCCATAACCTTAATTTAGTGATAAGGCTAATGCTCAAGGCCAATAGGCTAGCTTGTGGGGAAAAAAAACTCTTTAGGCAATATCAATAAGAACCCCTTTTCACCTTTTTGCCTAACAAAACCTCCTCTCAAAATGAGAGGTTCCAAAAGAATCAAAATATTAGTGAGCATCTCAGTAGCTCATCTTGGTAAAGGCTCGTAAGCGCAATCATTTGCATATAAACAAACTTGAGCCAACATTTTAAAGCTCGATCTGAGCTCAGCTCAAGCTCGGTTAAAAATTTAATGAACAAGCTTGAGCGAGGCAAAGCTCGGCTCGGCTCATTTGTAGTCCTATGTCCAACTCAAGGAATCTATAGATATATAAAGAGGAGCCCCCAAATTCGTGTGAACTTTTTGTTTACTAAAAATATTCCTGCATAATTAAATATTACTTGAACAATAAAGCTAGTCTTCTAGTGCACTATTGAAAGATGTCAGTTATCCTAACAAACCCATTGTTGCTTATAATTAACACGTAAATATGTTATAACTCATAATTAACAAATAACTACAAGATTTTTCTTCGCTGTCTTTTTTTTTTTAACATCATAAAAAATTAAGCCATACAAATCTTGAATTTCAATTGAAAAATTTACCATTACCTGACCAAATCTTATATGGAAACATACAATAATTTAGATGAGTAAATGTTAAGAAATAAAAAATAATTAATTAAATTTGCAAACAAATAAAATAAAAAACGTAAATAATTGAGTAATTAAGTACAAGAAAATGATGACATATTTTACAAGCATTGCATAAAAAATGGCAAAAACACAATAAATAGATACCTTTTCCGTGAGTTTCAGTATCATAGTTTCAACTGCAGCAGCATCAGCAGATGATTTATAAGTTGCTTCAAGGGTGCGTATTGCGACAGCAGTGTCCATGTTAACTGATGAAAAATCCCCATGGTCATCCTGTCAAAATGTTTCATCCCATGTTCCATGGCATTATCAAACAATATTAAGCATCTGCTCCCTGTTACAGTATATTTCAGACAACGAGTATTAAAAAAATGAGAACCATCATAAAAATATTACCTGCCAATTTTTGCACATTGCAATGATCCTGTCGAAGTCCGTGTTTATAGCACGTAAAAAGTGATCAGAAGGACTTTGCATAATTGGGCAAGGAAATCCAGCATTTGAGAAGTGCTGCATCAGAAAAAGTAGAATTAGTTCAGCAGAAAGATAAGTTTCACTTATTTCCCACTATAAGATGGGAAAGGAAAATAAAATTTGGAATTTCACGATATCTTGAGATTACAAATTTCCTAAACTACTTTACTTTCAGGGCAGCGATTAGCAAACATGGTAACATACTGTTCCTGAATTCCTTTAAATCCAACAAAATAGTGCACATGACAATGCCAAACAGTCATTGTAACAAAACTACAGCAACAAAAAATGAAAATCAAATTTACAACGGATATATTATATACAAGCCCCACAGCTCCATGTATGATGGCTTCACTACTTCCACAATCATAATTTTTATGCAAGACAAACAATTTTAAGGAAACAGAATCAGAGCCACTGATATGCTCACCTGCAAGCAAGCCAATGTTTCTCCGAAGAAGAGAGTGTTTCCATTTGAAAGGAGGCAAATCCGATCAAAGAGACCAAACACTTCTGTGCTGCTCTGGCAAATAGTAAAAATGAGGGTGCAACCAGTGTTTGCAAGTTTCTTCAAGGTAACCATCATGAGAAGTGCAGATACACTGGAGAAAGTGACAAACATAACTTTTAGCTGGGAAAGCAAACTGGAGTAAATAATTTAAAATAGGAAAGCATAAATTATAAGGCATATTCACGGTCCGCAATCATAAAGGATCTCAACATGGGATCGCTAGCAATGTGTCAACCAAACAATTTTTATGAAATATAAGTGCAGATTCTGTCAGAAACCTTGGGAAAAAACTATAACCATGTGTTCAGAAGCATGGATTTCAGGCCTTGGAATTTAGATTTGTGTGGATTTGGACAAAATGCATTGTAAAATTGTATTGATTTCTATCACACAAATCCAAATCAAAGGTTCAAAATGCAAGCTCCCAAACACAACCTAAGAAAATGTTCTGAAATTACAAATCAGGACCAACTGCTCGTCTTAAATTAGCCAGATTCCAGATTGCAGGAAAGAATTCATGGTTGATTAAAAAATAAAATAAAAAATAAAAGAATTGTTCACCCTCAGAATTGCAGGAAATTCCTTGCCTAGAAACATCTTCTCATTAAAATAAATAAATACTCTTTTGGGTAGTTGGCAATGGGGAGGTTACGGATTGATGAAAGCAGACAAACTACTGCCTATTTTTTTCGTATCAATTACATTTCCCCTCCCCTATTAGTTACAAATTTGTCAGACTGATCTTGAGTAGCCTGATGTCTTACAATGTGATTATGTGAACAACATAACCCATATTTACACAACACAGAGTCTGCCTGAGTGCCATGGAAGGGTCAATATTCAATAGCGCTACAACCTGAAAAGTCAACGTGAGCTAGCTCTTACAACTCCCACCTCTACAAGTAAGCTACAAATGAACTTGCAGTAACCATCATTCCAACAGACATGCACCTAATATCTTTATATCTTATAATATGCAAATGTCAAAACCAAAATAAGGTCCTGGATCTGAAAGAGGGTATAAACATACAAAAAGAGGGGAAAATACCTGTCAAGGTGATACAGTGGTTCATCTATAAATAAGATATGTGGCCGCATCACAAGCTCTCTGGCAATGCTAACGCGCCTTCTCTCACCACTAGGAAGACCCTTCATATAACAATGGCCGCCAATCAGTTTGTTTGCACAGTCACCCAAAGACATGGCGAGGATGGCATCCTCTACCACACTCTTTTTTTGACAGAAGAAACCAGGAAGTTGGAGCAGTGCAGCGTAATACAAAAACTCACGGACAGTGAGAGATCCAATCAGTGTGGTTTGCCTCTCAACATATCCCTGTGGGTGGGGAAACATACTTTTATGTTAGAACTTCCAACCTTCCAATGCAACGTGTTAGTAACTCTTGGTTTCGTAACTGCACTACTACAACCTTGAGTTGGTGTCAGAATAACAGAAAAAATGCAGAGAAAAAGAAAAGGCAAATGCAAAAAAGTGAAATGAGTCAAAGGACTCAAAAAAATGAAACTTGAATTGCTGAGACAATTTAGCTACACAAAGTATTTTAACTCAACATATACTACATTTGAAACTTTAACCTGTTTCCCATTTTTAACTTTTATCTTGGAAATTTTCAATTCACTAGGCCATTATACCTATATAATTCATTAGTTTCACTGGTAAGTGAGATAACTTAAAGCTTACAATCACAAATAAAATCATTTAGAACTTACATAGGACCCATATGGCATCGACATTTTTGTCCCATTCAGAAACACTTCACCATACATTTTGGCGGAACCATGCAATCTTCCTGTGTAAAGGAGAAAACAACAATTAAGTATTAACCTCCAAAAGCACAATCAGAAGTACATATTCAAATGCTCAATAATTACTGACAATCAACCTGCAAGACACGAACCTGCAATAGCCCTCAATAGTGTGGATTTCCCAGATTTGGCAGGGCCCATTATCACTGTCATAGTCCCTGGTAATGCATAGCCATTTGAACTTTTCACAACCTTATCAGAGTACTTCCTTTTCCCCTTTATCGTGACAGTCAAATCCTTCCACACAACCGAAGCACCTGCAAGTTTCCTTGGAACAACTGCACCCTCCACTAATGGAGGAGACGGCAAGGACCCACTATTGAGCTTCGAGAGAGATGGGGAGACAGGTGTGGTTACCACATGAATTGCGTCACCTCCTTCCTCGACCCTGACATCAACATCTGCATCTTCCCAGTCTGGTGAATCCTCAAATGAGATAGGTTGTCTAAGGGAGCCAGGTTTCCTCAAATAGAAGAAATTACTTGAAGGCACCCTACTAGCAGGACTACTAGCTGAAGAGGAGGAAGACCTATAGTTGTCTGATTGAGACTGTATTTCTTCCATTTTCTTTCCCGAATTCACAAACTCAATTTATCTATAACATTATTCCCCAATCAAAGGAAAGGAACCTAATACAGATAAGGTACTTGTCTTTACTTTTTACCAAAATGACTGCAGCATGAGACCAATGTGGTAAATTCCAGATATTACCATTCTTTCAATCAAATGCACTTAATTGATGAAATCACGTCACAACTGCTCATGACAAAAATTACAAAATACACGTGGAAAGTAACAAATCTGCATCAATTAAGAAAAGGAATTTGTTGGAAATTTCAGTGCCAACTAAGAAATCACATATAAATCTCGTTCTTCAATTTCACACACCAATACATCACATACACTTCAACCTTGATGCTTAGGTCTCTGTTTGGTCACTGAGAAACTGTCAAAACAAAAAAAATATATTAATAACAATGAACTTCGTATCAAATATATCTTCATTATTTAGGGCACAAGAATTCAATCGACACAAAAAGTATACATATTCGCAAAGGTGCTCTCGAGCTGAGCTGACTTGGGAATTAGAAAACAAAAACTTGCAGTTTACTGATCTTTACACAATCATTCAACCACTTAATATATGCTTATCAATTGTTCTAGAATGCAAAAACATAAAACGAGAGTGTCAAACTGTTATTTTCATTTTTTCTTGCTTACTTCTGTTCAGTTTTCTCAGCAACCAAGCAGAAGGTCATGGCAAGAACTATAAATCACGCAAATGACAGAAAAAGAACCAGAAACGAAACAGCGCAGGACCAACCAGCTAAAAATGAACTCATTATCCAAAATAAACGAACAAATAAAGTTCTACAAAAAGTAAAAGAAGCAATCTTCAAATGCTTTAAAAGCGCATCAAATCGTACAAAGACAAGTAATCAAGATCACATTTATGTCCGCGGATACATAGCAAAACAGAAGAACAATCCATTACTCCAACTCTCAGATAATATTGTGAAATGCCTGAAGCAAACAACGTTCAGCAGAAAAAGGAGAGACCCATTTACTCAAGCAATCCACAAGAACCCATAAACCCAAAAATGATCAAATCGCACATTTGCACCAAAAGTAGTAAAGATCATACGTGTCTCCCCGCGAACATGGCAAAACAGAGAAACCCATTTACTCAAACCCGACATAAATCCAACTACATCTGAAAAAGTGAAAAGAGCAACATTTACCGGAGAACAAGTGAAATGGGAAGATAACAAGAAGAAACCCACCTCGGTGGATCTGAAAACAAGCTCGAAAACACCAGGAATGGGACGCCGGCCGCTGGCCGCCGGACCCCATACCAAAGCCAGTGTGAACAAGGAGAGGAGGAGGAGGGAGTGACAGAGTCAGAGAGTGTAGCCCGAATAAGTGGACCGTTTGAACCGCTTTTTCCGGTTTATGTAATGCTCTGCTTTGCAGCTCTCTTCTTTATCCTTGTTTTTTCTTTTCTGTTTTAAGGAAAATGATAGCGCCATTAGTGCGACCTTACCCTGTGCAAGAAAAATTGTGAGCTTTCCCACGCGGCATTTGCACAGGTTCATATGGGATAGCATTGGCATCTAAGTACGTTTTACCATGCGTCCTCTTCTGCTTTTATTTTTTGTTTTACTAGGTTCATAAAATGTGAATTTTGTATTGCAGGTTAAATGCTTTGGGCTCACCAAGCCCCACACGCTTTGCTTTTTAATTTTAACGAGAAAAAGGGGCACAATTACTAATCACTAATCAATAGGAGGTGATTGATTAGTTTTTGTATTTTTTAAGTTTTTGGATTTCAAAACGGCAAGGCTTTCATCAATTAACTAACTAAAGTTTCTTTTTCATTTTTTTGGAGGGTAATGCATTTGAAATTGCATTGTTGGAGTAATTCAATTTGATTTTTATTTTTTTTCAAATTCTTCTTAGAATTTAATGATGATAACATAACTTTTACTATAGGAGTTTAATTACTAAATTATTTAAATGCCAGATTGACATTTATGCATTCTATTTTTTATTTTAAAAGGACATATCTTGCTAAATGTTCTTTATTAAAATTATTGGGTGCTTTTGAGGATGCGCCTACTCTCTCGCACAAGGAAGAGTAGACTAGTAGCTCCACGCTTTATATGAAAGCATGAATGCATGAAGCCAATTACTTTTTATTTCTTCCGCCTAGCAAGTTAAAAATAAATAAATCATCATTTTACTTCAACTAATTTTTATTTTATTTTATTTTTTAAAAAATCATATGTAAAGAGTTGCTTAGTTAGTAAGACTTTCACGGTAAGTGTTACTGGATCTAAGTTCTCATAATACACCTTGACATTGTAATGGTATCAAGTCTCACTTGGTTAAGCCAATAATACACAATCTGAATTCGTTGGTTAATTTTACTGTATGTGTAAAGAAATATGACATACACAAGTAATAAAATGACATGCACAATGTAGAGACTCGAGAAAATAAAATAATAAAAGAAAAGAGGAAAAAGTGATTTTTAGCCGAGGAAGGAGAAAACCAGCGATGGTTTTCTGAGAGCTGGAGAAAACCGACGACGGTTTTCTCTGCAATGCTGAACATATGAAAGTCTCGCAGACGTTTTCTTTCATTAAACCACACAAGTCCTCTCTCTCTCTCTCTCTCTCTCTCTCTCTCTCTCTCTCTCTCTCTCTCTCTCTCTCTCTCTCTCTCTCCTTTTCATGCAAACCTACGAAGCTCCCTCCTTCCCTCATCGATTCTGGCTCCGTTAAAGCCCGAATTGACGATCAGGAACTATCACGAAATTCCTGGGAAGATTCTTTGCAACGCGTAAGCAAAACAGATTTTCAAGTTGGGCTTCCGGGGCACCATCCCAAAACCATGGTAAGTGGTGTATTTTAAGGTTTTTAAGTTAAGTTAGAGTATATGAAATGTAGGAAGTGTTATATGAAAGTTATTCTGGGAGTTGTGTTGAATAATTTGGGGAAAATGTGAATTGCAGGTTTTTCGGTTGCGAACGCCAAAGGGCGTAGAAATTGGGTGTTTTTGTGAAATCTCAGTAAGTCAGGTAAGAGGAATAAATTATTACAGTTGATTTGAGAAATATTGGATGAGTTATAATGTGAAATTGGAATTATGTTATTTTACTTGAAATTTATTATGATATAAATATCAGATGAAAACTTGTGTGTCATATGATTTATATGAAAATGTGATTACTGAATTGATGAAATGAATTGTGAAAGTTGAAATGAGATTATTGAAAATATGAATTGAGATATGAAATTTTAAATGGGGAAAAATGTTGAAAGTGAAATGTACTGAAAAATAAACCTCTTCTGAGAAATGATGAATATGTGATATAAAGAAAGGTTTTATTGAGAAATGTGAATTTCATGAAATGAAATATATATATGAGGTGAAATGAGTTGTGTATATTGAAAATGTGAAATGGAAATATTGCAATGCTAATTCTGTAATATGAAAATGTGAAGTATAA
Organism: Malania oleifera; assembly: GCF_029873635.1. NCBI lineage: Eukaryota > Viridiplantae > Streptophyta > Magnoliopsida > Santalales > Ximeniaceae > Malania > Malania oleifera. The sequence goes on along the minus strand of NC_080418.1, from coordinate 32,189,887 downwards.
TTATGGGAAATGTGAATATGTGAAATGAAAATATTGTAATGTTAATTCTACAATATGAAAATGAGAAATGTGAATGTGAGAAATATGAATATTGGAAATGTGAATATTGCATCGTTAATTATGCAATATGAATAATAAATTGTGAAAAATGAAATGTGAAATTTCGAAAGGTGAATGCTCACATGTGATTGATGAAATGCTAATACCACATAATGATTGTTGGTATGTGGCAGTGATAACCTTGATGGATGGATATGAAAACTCTAATGATGGGTTGTGATATTGAGAGCACGGTATCGTTGCTAGTGGAGTTAGTGCAACCATACAGACTCATGGAGCGTGTGGTGTGATAGTCGATTGAGGTGTTTAGTAAAGTTGTTATGCCTCTGAGTCCGGATCAGGGCTATAAGTTGACCAGTCATACTGCAGAGATGAGATATATGATATTTTGACCTAACTGGGTCGGCCAACCATGGTTAGGTCCAGCCTTCTGGCCGCACAACCCTATTCATGGGGGAAGCACGACGTAGAGAGATATCCTCAAGACAGTCATGAGTACATACACGGATGTATCGGTTATAGTGACACTTATGAGCTTGATATGAAAATGGAAATGAAAAGGAAATGATAATGAAAATGGAAACGAGAAAGAAAATGGGAAATGAAATAGCATAAGTTAATAAATAATTAAAGTAAAGTAAAACACACCGCCTAAGGGCTTACTGAGTAAGGTGAGTGCTCTGATAAGTATCAGTTGTAGTTGAATATGTTATGATATAATGAATCTCATATTACCACACACTGTAGATAATTTATTCCGCCTTACTGAGATGTGTCTCACCCAATCATTTAAATATTTTAGGAAACCGAGATAGATCCGGTGATAGAGCTCCGAGATAAAGGGGAACAGATACCCTATGTGGTCAGGGTGAGTATTTTGAGTTAGGGAGGTTTGATTCCCCTAGAGGTTTATGTATTAGACTTGTATATATGGATGGTATAGTACTCTGGCATGTGTATTCGCTGTGGTATGCATATGTTGATGAAATGACTTCCATTGTTAGGATTATGTATATGAGTATGATTGTATACCCGGTACCCACTTTCAGGTCAAGTTTTGTATTGTGGTATCAGTAGATGACGTGGTCGATATATGGTATATGTATTATTTGTATGGGAAAAAAATAGTATGAAAAGTCGGGGCGTCACACACAAGGCAACAATTTATAGGAATAAAACCTCTCTACCTAGTTCTTATTGAGAGACTTAAGCTAGAACACCATGAACACACAAATTCCCTCTAATGTCGCATACCACCCACATGTCATATTAATGCAGTTGATGCCTCCAACTATTTAGGAGTCTACCATTTACGAGTTCAATTTGCCTAGGTTGTGTTGGACGCATCCAACATTTGATGACAAGACATAATTGATTGTGTTTGCAATTAAGTGGCCAGAAACATTGTCATACATCAGCTCCCAAATTATTCTTTGAGACAAGCTTGCATGTTAGTCCTTGTAAGGAAAACTATCAAGTAATCGCCCTGCCTAATTAACATCTTAGCACTGCAACCTTTTATCATTGAAACTACACAACCTATGAGTCAATCTCTTGTGTTATACATGGTTTCTACTTTCTCCTGAACCATGACTAATCACACATGCACACACAAGCACGCACCATGTGTCAATTAATGAGACACTTGACACATATACTCAAGTTAATCATCCGACCATGTCCATCAAAATCAGGCATTGTAACAACCTTGTCAAAGACCATGACCTCAATCATGTCCATCTCTAACCATATCAAGTAGTAACTGAGCATCTATGTGCTTCTTCCTTAATTAGCAACATAGATCATTAAGTCTTTGAATTTCAAGATAACTTATGATAGACCATCTTGAACTATTGGCTTAGCACATGAGTTTACAACATTACTTGTGTGCCTTGATTAAGTAAAGGTAATCAAGGGTATAATAGCAAATTATTAGAGCTTGAATTTTGAGAGATTACAAGTTTTCTATTGAGATAAAACATTTGTATTTAAACATGGAGAGTCTAGGAGTGTAGAGTACCATCCTATGCACATATATCCATGTCAGCCACTTATGGTAAACACATCAAACAGATAAGGATACAAAAAACTTCTAAGCCAAAAGATATACCATATCCACAAAAAATTAAAAAATCAAAAGACAAGTTGACATTTTTGTAAGAAAATAAAAGGCTAAAATGTATAAAACCCCTATATACTAAAAGTTACTTGCCTAATACCCCCTTAAACTAGAACAATCATCATATAATAACTTTCAAGTATTTATAATATTCAATATTCCTTTTTTGTCTAATTATAGGTTAGAAGTTTGATGAAATAAGCCTTCAATTCCAAAAATACCACTTATGCTAATATAGATGGGCAATGATCTTCATGCGAAGATCATTTAAAAGAAGGAAAAAAAACTTACTAGTGTTGACTCCATGAGTCTAATCTTGTTTTGATTATAACAAAACCAAGTTTCTCACCTGTGCACTGAGCTTCTTGAACAGGTTTATCCTTGTATGCATTGATGGTGGGAACTCAAGTAAGTCATACGAACTATGAAGATCAAACTTCATTTATGGCAACTGAAGAATCAAAAGAATGAAGACCTATTTGCTATTGTATTTGCATTCATTTTTTGGTCTATAATATAATATGGTCTATAATAACTGCATCACATGCATGATAGGACTAAATGCTCAAAAACCATAGATTGACCTTAGGGATCACCCTTCGGTCGACCGACACCAAATATTTGGGACTGAGTAAAAAGTCCTTAGATAGACCCCTAGGTCATTGCACAAACACTTAGGAAAATCCCCACCATCAACTATGCAATCAGGGATAACTTATGGTTTAAAATATGACTTAGATCTTAATTGTGTAAGGGGTTCAGGTGACCGAACCTTGGCATTGAAAACGCCTCGGTCAACTGAATAGTTGGAAAGTCAAAAAGTTGACATGCCTTCGGGAGACCGAATTCAAAATGAACTAAGTGTCCACGATCGACTAAACTTAAACCCTAACTTTTTCCAACAACTCGGGTGCCCGAACTTCACATTCAAAATACTCTCAGGCGATCAAATGTGCAAGTTCGGTAGACCGAACTTGAGACCAGGTGATCGAACCTCGAACATAATGAAAAATCGCCTTGGTCAACAAACCCAACCCTTGATCAGGCACCCGAACTTCAAAATTCACTTTTTCTATTGTGTCTATTTGGGTGATCGAACCTATGGCTCAGTCGACCGAAACTCTCAGGTTGGTCAAATTTTTACTAAGGTTAATTAGGATTAGATAGGGTTAAGTTTCTTAAACCATTTTAAACAATTTTAATAATTCCCTATGTGTCCCCAACAGTTATAATTTTGGTCTTCTCTATATATATGAGTTCATTTGCATAATTAATGGGTAATTTAGCATAATCATTAAGAGAAAGTTTCTATGAAATTTTAAGAGCTCATTCTTCCTATAACAAATCCAAATACTCACCCTTCGATACCTTTGCTAAACCAAGTTTGGTGAGAGTGCATTTGAGTTAATCTACATTGTTTGCACTTGCTTAAACTCTCTTTGTTTTTGTTGATTTATCATTTTTGTTTGAGAGTTTTAGCTAAAGTTTTCCTCTGGTTTAATTAATAATCTTTGTGTGGGAAAACTTTCGTAGCTAGTGAGTCTTTGCATCATTATTACAAGACTCATTAAGCTTGTGGTTTTTGGTTGTGTAAAATCATTTTCAAGCATATTTTTTCAAATATCTCTTGAGCTATTATTTTGAGAAAATTATCTTTGAGATATTTTGAATACTCTAGTTGGAAGTCTTTGAAACTTGTGGTGATTGATTAATATTGATACTTTGTTTCATAGATTGTTTGAAAATACACTCTAGGACTTGATTGTGTATTTACATCAGATTAAGTGTTAGCACACTTTATTGGCACTAAGCATAAATTACTATCATCTGTGAGTGCATATTTATCTGGACTATATTGTGGTACATATCTGCATGTTTAGAAGCACTTTATTTGTACGTCAAATTTGTATTTCATTAATTGTCTACCCAACGTGTGTTCGGATGAGGGAGACTTGCCCTGTGAAAAGTCTCGGATTGGTTTTGTCCCAGTTAGGAAAGTTAGGTGCACTATCCTAGTAAGGTGTTGTATACGGTGCCGCTCCACCCGTGAAGTGAGTCTTAGTGGAATTCTTGTACTTGTGAGCCAAGGTGGGGATGTAGGTAGTATTGGCTGAACCCCGATATCATATTCGGTGTCACTTTTACTTTTCCTGCATTATATTCTGTGATGTACTTGATTTAGTTTCCTTACTGAATATTATGCATATATGATTGACACGTTATTGAAAGTGATTGAAAGATACTGGAATTGTGTTGTATACATTGAAATTGATTAATATATATCATATTTGTAGCATCATACATACTTAGACTGTCCCTAGGTTGCGTAATACTGTTGTTAGACTGGTTGACCTAGGAAGAAATGTTTAAATCTCCAATTCACCTCCCTCTTGGGATTGCTTCAAAATCAACAACTAGTAAACAAAAAAATTTCCCAATTTCATGGTCCATTTAAGTTGGTGTCACTAACAAGCAAATTCTTTCCCACAGTCACCTTCCTATGTAGTGATCCAATCATAACTGAGGCTATTACAACTGCATCTTTGACGTTTTCAAGTGTCAACCATGGCCATTATGCTATTGACATCTAATATGATTTTTTTTTTTTGCAATAGCCTTGACAACTAAGGCTGACATGGTCATGCCTTCAATGTTGTCAAGTGCTTCTATAACAACTTTTTTTTTTTTGGCAATGGCCTTGACTACGCCTCTTCCTCCAACCTCTCCAAAATCACTATCATCAACAACCAAATATATTTCTACAACACCAACTTGGTGGATGGTTATAATCTACCCATCTTCATAGAAGTGTTTAAGAATATTGAAAAATACATCTAAGCATGGTGCAAGAACAACCAAAACTCAATGTGCCCAGAAAACTACAAATGACTGCATGGTTTTAGATATAAAGACTTTAATTAATTTTTATTAATTTTTCTTCATTAATTTAATTAATAATGTTATTTTGATTGGTTTCCCTTCAAACTTTGGAGACCATAATAGTTTTTGGCGACTATTATTAATAGCGTAACTTGTTTGAATAGTTAAAGACAATCATAACGTGATTGTTTTAGTTCAAAAGAGCAATACAATTGGCTTCTAATATGAGGAGGATTTTTACATTTAACCAAAATGAAGATTATTTTTATCAACTAAATCTTTCACTAATTCCTCAACAAAATTTCAAAATATAGGTGTAGAGGGGCCATGGGATTTTTTTGTCGCTGACTTTGTGTGCCTCTTTTTTCTTGAAAAAAGAAAGATGAAATATTTAACTTCAAAATCAAGTATGTCAACATCAAAACACAATTAATGTTATTAAATGATTTTATTTAAACATATTAAGGGTTATTTGATATCAATGTGAAAAATTATGAAAATGAAAACCAAAAATGAAAATTAAAAATAAGAAATAAAAGACTAAAAATTGAAACTAGCACCCTTTTTTGTTAATATTTTCAAAACTAGAACAAAGCAAAAACTAGACTAAATAGATGCTTATTTTGTCATTGAATCAAATAATAATTGAAAACATAATTTAAATAACACAAGTATAAAAATTATAATTATTTTTAAGACAATTGAAAACTAGCAAAATACTTTTTAAACGGACTTTATTATCTTTATTTTTTTTTATAATTTTTATGAACATTTATTTTAATAATATTTTAAATACATATTGTTAGAATTGGTGTAATCCCAAGAGGGGGGTAAATTGGGTATTAAAAATTTTCTCCTAGGTTAGGTTCAAATCAGTAGTTGGTAATTCGTAACCTAGGGTCTTTCTATGCAATTCCAGAACCCTACCCAAATATAACTGAGCAGATATTTAACATAGATATAGCAATCTCAGTATTTTCCAATAGATATATAATGTGTGTATGACAAATAATGTTTAGCAGTCTAAAACAAACATACATGTGCGTAAAAAGTAAAGAGCACAAAATAACACAAGATATGTTATCGGGATTCGGCCAATACTGTCTACGTCCCCGCCTCAAGCTAACAAGTAAGAAGATTCTACTACCTTTGTCCACTTACGGGTGGAGTGTCACCGATTACAATTACTCTCTCCTTACTGGGTAAGGGAATACCCCAGGTCAGATTCACAAAACTAACCCCAACCTATACAACCACACCTTAGAAAGGTGTACCTAGTTTTCTTAACCAGGTCTAAACTATCTGGTACTTTCTTAATCGAGTCTAAGCAATCCGGTGCACGTTATAGGCCAGTGCAATTCTCTTTTGATGATCATAGGTTGAGAATTACAACACAAATTTGAATTTTGTGTACAATACAGGCGCTTCTCTACTAAGCAAATAAGTACACTGTTGAAGCTCAAATGCACTCACACATGATAGGAGTATTAACTCAATGAGATTTTGGTAAACAATATATCTACTCTCAGAAATGCGTATATATCAATGTATGCGTGTGAGAGTAAGATGTTTGATTTCAAGATAATATCTTTACTATATGTATTATCAAAGAATCTTTAAGACCTAAGCAAATATCTCAACAATATTTTTCAAATATTAAGCACAGCAGATTTTAGGGTTTTCAAGCTTGCCAAAATATTTTTCAAGAACAATTTGCAAGCTTTTGAATCTTGTAATAAGGATGCGAAGATTCACAAACACTAGAGAGTTTTTCCCAAATAATATTTATGAATAAAATACAATGGGAAGAGCTATAGCTAACTCTCAAGAATCAATCTCAAACAATGCAAGTATGTGAGAGTAGTTAGCTTAGATAGAATGTATAAATGCCCACAAGATTTGAGTGTTTATTCAAACCTCAAGTTGCAATAACTTTGCAAATGAAGATGAATAATACAAATGCACTCTTTCTAAAATATGCAATCAATAGAGTATGAGAAAGAGTTTTAACAATGAGCTTATGAAAGTGTGGGAGTATGAGAGCTTTAGTACAAAAAAGATTTTCAGAAAAAATTTGCTAATCAAAATGCTAATCAAGTTTTTAATCTCATACTAATCTGGACAAATGAAGGGGTATATATAGAATTCCTGAAATTTTAGACTATTGGGGATATGGAGGGAATTTTGGAAAAATTTAATTAAAAATTAACCCTCATTACCATGGTTAAAAATTACTGAACCCAAGAGGTTCGGTCAGCTAACCTTTAGCGTCGGTCGACCAAACAAACATAGAATTTTGAAATCAATTCTTGGGTTTGGTTGGCTGTGGGAGGCGATCGGTTGACTGACCGAGGCGATTTGCCGAACCTTCGTAGGTTTGGTTGGCCGAAGTAAATGGTCGATTTGCCGAGAGGACAAGGCCGGTTTGCCGAGCCAATTTTAAAGCTCAGAGGTAGGTAGGCCGAGGCTTAAAAGCCAGGCCAAAGTCAAGGTCGAGCGGCCGAGGTTTTTTAGTAGTAAATGGTTTGGTTGACCGAGGCTTCATAACACATGCCTCACGTGGCAAGTTCGGTCGATTGAGTCATTTAATACACGAGGGGTCGATCGACTGAGATTTTTTAATTAAGCCTAAAAATGCAACGTCGATCGACAAAGTCTTTGTGATATTAATTTTGGCTTTACTTTGCTTTTAAACTTTTCTAACCCGCGTGAACAAGTTATGACATTTTAATTAAAGGGTTGTGGAACCTAATGGTCAATCTGTGATAGTTTATGAGCTATCACTTCCATCATGCATGCAGTACAATTATTACAGATCATAAAATTACATGCCAAACTGAAATGCAGATTACAATACAGAATAGAATGTCTTCAAGTTTTGCCCTTCAAATTGCTATGCTAAATGCCAGGTGATGCGATCTTTCCATTCCTCATGGCTTCCTTGTGTCCTTACCATTTGTATGTGCTAAGAGTGATCCTATTCAAAAGCTTAGAACACAGGTAAAAAACAAAGTGATTTGTCATTATCAAAACGAGATCGGACCCATAGAGTCAACACATATGATCATTTTAATTATTTTAATTTTAATTAAAGAGTATGTATAAATGAATGATTTAATTAAGAAAATTTAATTTTGGAGATCAAAATATTTTGGCAATAGGTTACCAAAATGACTAAAAAAAATAAAATTTAGTTTTCAACTTTTTTGCAAATAGTTGAAAACTGATAATAAAAAATTGAATGTGTAAGGGTCTATTTGTTATCATTTGTATTTTACGAAAGTGCTTTTGTTTATATTGTTAGTTTTCTATTTTTATTGTCACTTTTCAACTGTTTGCTGAAAAACTGAAAACCAATTTTTATGATTTTCAATTGTTTTGATAACCTATTTTCAAAATATTTTAACATTCAAAAATGACTCTTTTAGATTAAATAATTCATTTTGTACATAACTTTTAATTAAAATTAACATAAAATGATGATATGAATTTAAAAAATAATTAAAATAAGATGATCATAAAATTTCAACAAAAATAAAAATAAAATAGTAAAAGCCATTTATGAAGTACTTTTTTACTATTTTTCAATTGCGATGTATGATAAGATTGTTCTTCTAAAGTGAATTTTGTAACATAATAATTAAATAAAATAATTATAATAATTTTATTTTTATGATAATAATTTTAATTTTTATTAGTTTGTACTTTTATTGTTCTAATCATATTCTTAATTATTATTTGATATAAGAACAAAATCGAGCATTCGTTTAATCAAATTATTAATTTGTTCTAATATTACAAACATAAATCAAATAGATTACTAGTTTCTAATTTCTAGTTTTCATTTTCATAATTTTTGAAAATGATACCAAATAATCCCTAAATTAATACATTTTGATAATTTGTCTTTTCATCATACAAAAACAAAACCAAAAAAAAAAAAAGAAACAGAAAAAGAAAAGAAACAGTAATTAACATACCCTAATCTTCTTACCTATCTCTCTGAAAAACCTTGGAGGTTTACAAGAGTCTTTCCCCAATAAAGCTTTTGCTGTGATGGTAATTAATAGATTGAGCACTGAAGAATTCATGGGGATGGGACCTCATGGGGGGCCAAATTCTTATATATATATATATATATATATATATATATATATATATATGAGAATACACTATTTGCTTTCTTATTTATCTTAATAATCCAATGATTTGGGAATCTCACCACTTTTTGACTGTATAAAGATCAATGGTCATACTAGTTAATTGCCCTGGACATTAGTTCTAGGCATACACAAAAAACATTTACAAATGCAATGGCAGTTGCATGTACCCAGCAGTGAAAACTACACAAAAGGCAAAAGAAAAAAGAGAGAGAAGAAAAAAAAAGAAGAGAACAGAAAAGAAAGTGATTACATGGGTTCGTTCAATTAGAAAAATCAAGAACAGCAAGCATATAAATTAAAACCCACCCAGCTTTATAGTAGTACATTAATTATATGTATGCACCTCAATGATGGAGTGTCGGTTGCCACAATGATACTCCAGTACACAAATATTTTTTTATGGAATAATGTTCCCAGACCATTTTTACAGCATCGGTACTCATACACAAATCCCTTGATGATTATAGCTTTTAGTTAACGTGGTTGTGACGCCTCATATAATATATATAATATATATATATATATATATATATATATATATATATATATATTTCCAATGCATGTAGGCCTTAATTATTAAAGCAAGCATGCAGAGAATGAGCAATGAAGGGAGAATGGCTGCATATGATGATAAGAGGAAATGGACAAGTTCTCATGTATTGTACAAGCACTGGTTTTTGTTTGGGAAGAAAACAACAACTATATATACATTGCAGTTTTCAATGACAAAGATGGAGCTGTGTCAAAAGGAACCTTGCCATTTTGCTTTGTCATTTTCCTTGAAATAGAAGAATGATTTGGTATGAGAGGAGCACCCAAAACAAGCATGTGAGATATTGGAAACAAATGTGTGTTGGGGAGGATCAACGAGCAACAATAGGATCAACGAGCAACAATTGCACAAGAAAAATATACAATTGTAATACAACACCGGATTTACATAGTTTGGTCTACTGTGACCTACGTCCACGGTAGCACACACAATCCACTATAACTGAGAGAATTACAAGGAGGAGGAGGCTACTACCCTAAACTCCACACTCTGTTCCTCACACAGCACACCACACACCTCTCTACAACAACATAGCTCTCAACACCATAACACAACACTGTAACCCATGATTACACGTTTAAATTGCATAATTAGGTGCTTTAATTTATGCATTACGAATTATATTTTTAATTAAATACCTAATTACTCTCAATATTTTAACATTGTGTCCTATTTATAATATTTGGATTTTATTGAGTAATTATGAATTTTTGGTATTATTTTATTATAGGGCGACTATTGGAAGCTAAAAACTGACAGTACTTCGTGATCTATTCGTAACTCTCTCATCCAACCTCCGATTCAGATGATTTAGGATGCTGTAGAAAGATAAGAAAACACTCTACAATTTTTATGTTTTGTATTTTGAGAAATACTAACTGTATCAAGGTCAAAATTGGACGCGAAGTTACCATATGCTGTTTTATGGATTATTTCGACATTACTTTGTAATCTGGGCATAACTTTCTTGTCCGAGCTTTGATTGAGACGATTCAAAATTCTAGGGAAAGCTGAGAAATAGCTCTACAACTTTTGTGTTTTGAGCATTGATAGATATGGATGTTTAAGAAGTCCAAATCGGGTTTGAAAGTGCAAAACCGACCATGTGTTAACAAAAGAAAAAAAAAATGAATAAAGGCCCATTAAATGATGTGACAACCTGAGAGGGCTGCACGGCTCATGCTGTAACGACCTGCTTATTTTACCATTTTTTTTTCCATAATCATAGTACCTAAGTAATAGTCCTAACAAATCATAATCCACCTGGAACCAAGGGTACTAGTGGAATACCTGAAGTACAGTACTAATACTTAAGCAACACGAAACGTGAAATCATGTACATATCAAATTACCATTCAACACAATACCAGAGTTTACTATAACCGTCATATAAACATATACATCCCAAAAATATCCAAAATGAGCCCTAGGGTCGCTAACCAGAAAGATCCGTCTGACCCCAACAAAATAACTTACCCTTCAGGTAGGGTAGAACTATCGAACTCTAGCGCTGCGGAGCTTTATCCGTTCTTCTATCTGGGGCTCCTGAAATGTTTATATAATTTGGGATGAGACACCTTTCAGTAAAGGAAATAAACTAATACCAGTGTGCGGCAACATGAGTAATTTCGTGTTATACATATAATAGTACATAAATATACATGATAAAACTGTCTGTATCACATCTGGAAAAACATATATAATCATAACATACTGAATTTTCATACATATAAATCATATCATATAACAATACATAGAAAACATTTTGGAAGGTTAGCTGACTGGTGTCTGTCTTACCCCCACATGACTAGGTTGTGCTGTCCGAAGGCGGGATCAGACAATGGCTGGCCGACCACTGCCAAGTCAAAAGTAAAAGTATGTAAGTACGATGGGTCTGCCTCTCCTGGTCCATACACCAGAGGGCGCCAACACTACCATAAACCACATCGACTGTCAATCTCCCACTGCCTCGTACGGCAAGCGGTAGCACTAACATAATCATGATTATAATCATATAGCTATGGTGCCGTGCTTCGTGAAAGCCTAAACCAATTCAACTAGGTTCTGATAAATCATAACATATTTCCAAATACTGATACATGGCTATTCGTAATAATAACTGTCAAGTTAATATCATCATCTAATTTTGCATAACATATCGTGAAAATCTTCGGCCCTTACGCTGGCATTTCATGTTTTATAAATCACGGCCCGTACACCGGTATTGCATATTATAAAACCTTCGGCCCGTACGCCGGTATTTCATATCAAACTCTCAACCCGTATGCTGGCATATTATATAAAAATTTCAGCTCGTACGCCGATATATCATATAAAAACTTTGGTCTATACGCTGATATATCATATAAAAACTTTTGTATCATTTTAACATTTTTGTGGAAGTAGTAAAAACATAATATCCCATCATCATAATTTTTCATGGTAAATTTTACTCATGCCACACAAATTAGGTATTAAACATATTTCTGATCAACAACATTATTCCCAACATAATTTTATAATATAAAATTTATCTGAAATTAAATGCTATAAAATAATATATACAATCCCATAAGAATCCTAACTTAGTTTATTCCCTTACCTGACTTTTGAAAAGCTCCCTACAAAGTCTAGTTTTACACCCACAGGATTCCCCGTTCAACACCCTGAAAACAATATCCCCCCGAACAAAACTTTAGTATTTCCTCGAGTACCACATTTCTTACAATTGTAGAAAAGTCAAATATTGAATAAAAAGTCTTACCTTGAATTTGGGATGAAATCCAAGTTAACCCCACCAATGATCCGCTCCAGTAGACTTGAAGAGAACTTCCCTAGGAGTGTCGTGGTGGCCTCGAATCGTCGAACCGACAAGAATCTAGCCCTGAATCTTAGAGAGAAGGGGAAAAAACTGAAGAGGAGAGAGAGAAACACTATTTGGCATGAAAAATCTGTGTTGGAATCCGGATTAAAGTTATTTATACACTGGCGTTCGTCGACAAGATACGTCACTTCGTCGATGAGGCCACGAAGGAAGTTCATCGATGAACACCTATTCCTCGTCAACGAAACTCAAAACTGAATATAGCCTCTCAGTATCTTCTCGTTGATGAGACACGTATCCCCGTCGACGATCCTCTCAAGCGTGTTCGTCGACGAGCTTGCTATGTTCGTTGACGAGACCCTTGTTTAGAATTCTAAATGCAATTTCCTTTCTCTCTCTCTTTTATTATTTAAATATCATAATTCTTTGGATCACTATACATGCGCTGGTATTTCCTGGGGGCGCTGAATTGGAGCTAAAGGGCCGAGGAGTTCCTTTTTATTTGTGTTGATTTTGAAAAGTCAAGGGAAAGGAGCTTAGGTAGGGTTTCTTTAAGTTTTCTTTAGTTTTTTTTTTAGGTAGGCTTGGCAAGAGAAAGGGAGGCAGTAGCAGCAACTCTCTCTTTCATCCTCCAACATGACTACTCTCTCTCTCTCTCTCTCTCTCTTCTCTCCTTATTTTTTTATTTAAATCTTAAACAATTGTTGGATCTATTTTTATTATAAAAAAAATAGTTTGACTTTCTTGTTATTTAAATATTGTTAATTAGTTTTCAAATTGAATCTTTCTCTCTTCTATTCTCTTTCTTTAGTTTATTTGTTTAATAAAAAGTTGTAGTTGGGATTTTATTTTAGTTTAAACTATTCAGTTTAGATTGTTTTTTTTAAGTCTTGCGTTAAATCTTTAATATTTGTTTGAGTCATTCTTCAGTTTGTTTTTCTTATTTGGAGTCTTTGTTAGCATTTAAATATTTTCTTTGGGTATTTTTACTATTAAAGTTAGTGTTTTTATTTAGTTAGAGTTTATTTTTGTTTGGGTTTATGTTTAAAGTTAGTATTTTTATTTAATAGAATGATTGCAGGATTTGTTTCTTTCATTATTCTAGCATTGAATATGACATCTATTTATTTATTTTTATGCATGATAAATTTCCAATTATGATTTACGTTGTTTTAAGTTTCATTGTATCCTAGGAACTGAATCTGAACTGTGTTAAGTAATTTCTCTTTTCTTAATTTCTTTTGGAATTACACAAATTTTGAAACTGAACTGCATTCCTTGAGGAGATGATCTGACCCTTGGGTTAATTATTACACGATTGAACTCCTATACTTGGGATAACTTCCGAGCTGCTCATTTTTAGAGTGAGTTAAGTTTTTGGCACCATTCCCGGGTAATGTCAGTTTTAGTTTCAAATTAGTATTTTTCCCGTTATTTTAATTTTTCTTATAAAAAAAAGAAAAAAAAATTGAGCTTTAAAGAAAATATGGCTGCACCTGCACCACGCACGCTTATGAATTTTTTGCAACCTACATACACCACTGCACCATCTTACACTGTTTTACCTAATGACGAACTTAATTTCATGATGCAGCGCAGGAGGAAGTCATTGATACCTTAGTTTTACGAGATGAAATCTGAGTGTCCTTATTGGCACCTGAAGGAGTTTGAGTTGACTTGCAATATTTTTTTCTCTCGTGTTAGAACTGATGAATTTACTAGACTTCGTTTATATCTTACCTCTTTGAAGGATAGGGTGAAGATGTGGTTTAATTCTTTGAGACCTCACCCTATATCTAATTAGGCTGATATGGAATGTGAATTTCTACATAAGTTTTATTCCTCACAGAGAACTCAATTTTTGCAGGAATAGATTATTCAGTTTATACAGAAGGGTGACAAGACTTTTAAGGCTTACTGGGAGAGGTTCAAGGATTTACTAAGTACTTGTCCACATTACGAGTTTGAATCATGGAAGTTAGTCAATTATTTCTATACAACTCTTACTCCTGATTGCAAACACTTCGTACAGACCATGTGCAATAGAGAACTCTTCAGCAAGGAACCCGATTAGGAACTATCATTCTTTGATTACTTAGCTGAAAGTGTCCAACAATGGAATACACGATATGATCAGGTAACTATGGTAGTACAACCTATCAGTGCAATCAGTGGTGGAAATAAATATGAGCCAACATATTATCCAGACACACTTCTGCCTCAGTATCAGCCACAATAGATCTCTCAAAGTTGTGTGCCATCAGAATTTCAATCTAATGCAGCACCTGCTCCACCAGAGATGTCTCTTGAGGATATTTTCCATAAGTTTATACGAATTCAAATCACAACTAACAATCAGTATGCTCAAGCCATAAATGAATTGTGGGACACTGCTAATGCGATGAGCACGCAGTTGGATATCTTAAAAAAAAGGGAATTTCTAGTAAAACCTCAGCCTAGTCCTCAAGAATACCAGTAGCAACAACAACATATACATAATGTTTCTCTTGAGATTGCGGAGGCCATTATTACTTTGAGAAGTGGGAAAGAATTTTCCTAACTTGCGATGTTCATCAATAGACAACCAGTTGTTTCGGCACCCAAAGTTATGGCTGAGATAGATAAAATCAAAGAAAAAGCAAAGGAAGCGAGCCTAGAAGTGAAGAAGTCAGTTAATAAGAAGACTGAGACTAATAAGGAGTACCAACCTGTGGTACCCTATCCTCAGAGCTTGGCAGCCATGGAACCGTCACTCCAGACTAGAATAAATGTCAAGGAGTCCAATGCTAAAGCAAATCCTCGCAGTGGTAAGATGATTGATACACCCGATAAAGAGGGTGAGCAGAATGGTGAGAATTTAACTTCAAGGAACCAGTTAAAATTTTAATGTTAATGCTTCTGATGAACCAAAGGTAATTGTTCTTACACTTGTACCTCAAAGACCAGTTCTTAAAGAAGTGATTTTCTTGGAAAATATACTGAATAAAAATCCCTTCTTGTTAAAACAAGGAAGACAGCTTGTACATGTTTTGTTTGGTACCTTAGAATATATTGATTTATTTAAGGCTAACTTTTGTGCAGGTAACAAGACTGATTCATTGTGGTGACTCAAATTTATAGACTCGTAGGTTCAATTTATAGACCTAACCTACCAGATGAAATTCTTCCAAAGCCTTCGCTAGACAGATTGTGATGTTTTTCTTTCTTTATTTTCATTTTGTTTTACCTTACTTTATTTTTAGTTTATTTTCAGGTATATTTTTTTGTAGTTTCAGTTTTTCTTTTCCCTTACTTCTCCACCCAGGTACGCTCTACTTCCCCTATGCACATCTTTTCTATTTCCCCTATGCTTTCACATTGAGGACAATGTTCCACTTTAGTTGGGGGAGGAGGAATGAGAAAACATATGAAAAAAAAATTGAATTAATAGGCCATGATTAACATTGACTTATACCCTTTACATATTTGCATATAACCTAAGAGTTACACACTTGAGTTATTTATGTGTAGTTTCTCTTTATATGGCTAAATCTAGGAATTGTAACTCTATGTGGGTTGACTAGTAGTTCATTAGTGTTAATTGGGTTATATAAACTCTTGTATTTACATGGTATCTCATAAGGTTGAAAATACACGTTCACGTGACTTGTAGCACTTAGGGTTCCTTGTGAGCATTGAGAAAGCGCCCGTGGCGACTATGGCACCTTGTGAGGTACCGTTGAACCATTTATCGTTCTTTTGAGTTTTGACGTCAGCTCAGAGTTCATGAAACTCAACTTTCCTTTTCTTTTTTATGGATATTCTTTGTACACTTGTCTCTATTTTTGACTTACTAGCCTAAAGGTGACATCTAGTGGGGAGATAGAAACTTAGGTCTTGTAGCCTACTCAAGATGTGAAGGCTGAGCCACCCCTAGAAATAGACTTAGTTCATGGACTACTGTTCGAGCTTAATTTGCATGGGTGGTATGAAGACAACAAAAGGAGTGTAATGATTGTCCTAATTGACAATGAAAAGACAGAAATTGAAGAATGAGTAGAAAAAAGAATAAGAAAAATAAAAATGCACATGAAATGAAATGCTAATGCTTGCTCCGCACAAATACCACAAAAAGTTAAGGACATGACACATGTTCTCCAAGTATACAGATTTTTCAACCGCTTAATGCCTCAGATGTACTCATGCCCTGTTTGTAAATAAGTTGATCTAGGCTGGTTTTGGTTGGATATGACGAGTAGGTGAGAAGATGTTAGGGTGAAGGATTTGACACCTCACATATAGGCTAGATCCTTCTCAAACTAGTCCACTCCATACATTTAACGTTTGTTCCTTACAATATGTGGGATGTTTGGTTGTGACACTCCTCCTCACATATGACGAGTGAACCCATCCTTTTTGAGTATTTTTAAGGGTATATTAGTTAGGCTGAGTCAAAACGACCATTTTGTAGGTGTCCATGGATACCGGTGTAACGAGTCATACACATTACACATGCCTCGAGATCTCGCCTATTTATACTCAAATTTATATGGCTACATTAACTCTGAATTGTAATCGCTAGTTGATTCTATGTGAGCATACTGCTTTTAAACGACTATATAATGATGAAACTTGCATGAATGACTTGTTTCAGAATTGCATGAATTGTGTATGAGCTTGTGTGTAATCTGATGATATTCATGTATGTGAAATGGAATATTCGTGTTGCATGTATATTCATTTAATATTCATTGGAATTGGTGTTTGTGGGTGTCGCCCTGAAAATCCTTATGAGACTACAACTCGTCCACTAGGATTGACCTAGGGGTTTAAAGCCTTGTTGCACTTGGTAAATGCAACCATGTTTCCCTCGAAAGAGGAGGTAGATAGGATTTGGTAACTTTTTCAGTTTTTTTTTTTTTGCTAGGGACTAGCAAAACTTCAATTTGGGGGGGGGGGGGTGTGATTACGCGCTTAAATTGCGCAATTAGGTGCTTTAATTCATGCATTACGAATTATATTTTTCATTAAATGCCTAATTACTCTCAATATTTTAACATTGTGTCATATTTATAATATTTGAGTTTTATTGAGTAATTTATGAATTTTTGATATTATTTTATTGCAGGGCGACTATTGGAAGCTAAAAACTGACAATATTTCATGATCTGTGCGTAACTCTCTCATCCAACCTTTGATTCAGATGATTTAGGATGCTGTAGAAATATAAGAAAACACTCTACAATTTTCATGTTTTGAATTTTGAGAAATGTTGGCTGCATCAAGGTCGAAATTGGACTTGAAGTTACCATATGTTGTTTTATGGACTATTTCGACATTACTTCATAATCTGGGCGTAACTTTATCGTCCAAACTTCGATCGAGACGATTCAAAATTTTAGGAAAAGCTGAGAAAGAGCTTTACAACTTTTACGTTTCAAACTTTGAGAGATACAGATGTTTACTAAGTCAAAATTGGGCTCGAAAGTGCAAAACTGACTATGTGTTAACAAAAGGAAAAAAAAAATAAATGAATAAAGGCCCATTAAATGATGTGACCACGTGAGAGGGCTGCATGGCCCATGCGTTGGTGTTTCCTTAGGGCGTGGAACTGGAGCTAAAAGGCTGAGGAGTTCCTTTTTATTTGTGTTGATTTTGAAAAGTCAAAGGAGAGGAGCTTAGGTCGTGTTTCTTTAAGTTTTCTTTAGTGTTTTTTAGGTAGGCTTGGCGAGAGAAAGGAAGGCAGCAACAACAACTCTCTCCTTCATCCTCCAACACGGCTACTCTCTCTCTCTCTCTCTCTCTCTCTCTCTCTCTCTCTCTCTCCTTATTTTTTTATTTGAATCTTAAACAATTGTTGGATCTATTTTTATTATAAAAAAATTAGTTTGATTTTCTTGTTATTTAAATATTGTTAATTAGTTTTTAAATTGATTCTTTCTCTCTCTTCTATTCCTTTTCTTTAGTTTATTTGTTTAACAAAAAGTTGTGGTTAGAAATTTATTTTAGTTTAAACTATTCAGTTTAGATAGTTTTTTTTAAGTCTTGTGTTGAATCTTTAATATTTGTCTGGGTCATTCTTCAGTTTGTTTTTCTTATTTGGAGTCTTTGTTAGCATTTAAATATTTTCTTTGGGTATTTTTACTATTAAAGTTAGTGTTTTTATTTAGTTAGAGTTTATTTTTGTTTGGGTTTATGTTTAAAGTTAGTATTTTTATTTAATAGAATGATTGTAGGATTTGTTTCTTTCATTATTCTAGCATTGAATATGGCATCTATTTATTTGTTTTTATGCATGATAAATTTTCAGTTAGGATTTACGTTGTTTTAAGTTAGGAACTGAATCTGAACGGTGTTCAACAATTTGTTTTTTTCTGAATTTCTTTTGAAATTACACAAATTTGGAACTAAATTGCATTCGCTGAGGAGACGATCTGGCCCTTGGACTAATTATTACACAACTGAACTTCTATACTTGGGATAGCTTCCAAGCTGCTCATTTTTAGAGTGAGTCAACCCACATATATTTATACATGGATTGGGGGGGGGGGGTAAGAAGTCAATAGTAGGTGGCTGAAATTCAATATGGTAGGCAGAGTTTGGTGGTCGTCGGTTTCCAACGTCAACGATTGCGGCTGGGTGGTGCGGTTGCCGACTCCAATACGAGCCACACCCTATCAATCTCTACCTTGGCGAGTATCAAATCCCAAGTCCACAGCTCCACCTTGATATGAACTCCATCAAGGCAAATCTTCATAGTTTGGTTCAAATGTCTGAATCATGCAAAGAGTATCGCCTTCTTCATCCGCAAACCAAACTCATCTATTTGTTTCTGAAGACATGCAACTATCATCATCCGAGGTCAAACCACCAACCACTGTGATTCCCATCGACTGATACAGCCCACGAGACTCCTTCCCAGTAAATATCATTGAGTTACGTCAGGTCACCTCCATAGCTTCATCTGTGACAGAGATTTGGCAACCCTTAAAATCCAACCAACTAAGGGAGATCAAATTTCTTTGCATCTTTGGAATGAAGTTTACGTCATCCAAAATACGGATCACTCCAACAGGCGTCTTCAGCTTCATAGATCCAATCCCTCTGACATCGTATGAAGACCCATCACCAAGTGATACCGTACTGCGAAATTCTTTGAAATAATGGAAAATTTCTTTTTTAAAACAAACATGAACTGAACTCCCAGAGTCCAAAACCCATCCATCATCGTTTGGACTACCAAGAGTATTCATGTTCTTTCTCCTCAATTTTCGACACTTCCTTTTCATATGGCTATACTTCTTGCAGTATCGGCACTGCACATTTCTTTGATTGATTTTTTGATGTAAGTTGATCGCCGTTACAAGGACCTCATCATTACCATGCCATGTGGCATGCTCCGATACATTGACACCATCCCATGTCTTCTTTTCTTCTTCGTATCGTTTTTGATCTTCAAAGTCCCTTTTGAGGTGCCCCTTTTTATGACACCAATAGCATACAACCTTGCGCTCGTATCTCGTCCTCTTGATTTTAAACGCCATTGTTTACCTTTGAGCTTCCGATCTTTGTTTCTTTCTTGTCTCTCACTATTAGCCACCAAAGCCTGCTCATGAGAAGTCACAACCAACCTTTTTAGCATCTCAAAATCTTGAAAGTGATGCCATCACATCATCCAACTTCAAGATATCCTTCCCCATGAGCAATGCAGTTACCAGGCCATCAAATGAAGCTGGTAGAGATGACAAAAGTAGAAGTGCCTTATCCTCTTCATCAATTTTTACGCAGAGGCTCAACAACTGGGTCAAAATCTTGTTGTAATCATTTGTGTGATAAAAATGACTACTTCCCTCATTCATTCAGAGTTAATAAAGTTTCTTATTCAGAAATACTTTTTGGTAAAGGACTTTGACATATACCTCTGCTTTAATTTCTTCTAGAGCTCCATTGGTGAAGTTTCATCTAACACCGAATATTTGACTTCATTTGCCAGACAACCAGATTGTGCTGACTGTCTTCATCTCCAAATCGGTCCAAACATCATCTAACTTCTTCCTGATCAACGACTTGATCAAGCCTTGCTGAACCAAAATATCCTTCACCGTGCTCTGCCACAAGCTAAAGTTGTTTCACCCATCAAACTTCTCCACCTCAAATCTTGAAGTACCAACACTTGACATTATGCTCTGAATCTCATAAAACAGACATTGGCAATGGCTCCAGAATGGTCAAAAACCTTGGAAATGGTTTAAGTCATTCGAAAAATCGACCTGAAATGGCTCCGAAAAGCTCGATCAAACTTCTAGTCAAAACGGTTAAAATACAGTCAACTCTCCATCAAACTTAACAGAATATTCCCTCTGTTAACGGAATATACCTAATGCCGTTAGCGATCATTGACACCGTCACTTAACACCGACTGCTAACGTGGCACAGTGGGGCCTACCTTCTTGTGGAGCCCACCTATCGACGTGGCACTATGGGACCCACCTGTTGACGTGGCTGTGTGGGCCCATGTGCTGACATGGCGGATGATGTGGCACAAGGTCTCCGACTGCTGACGTGTTAGCTGGAGTGTCATGGATCCTGAATGACGTGGCTTGCTGTGTCAGCGCTAACGTTAGCATCTTCCACCTCACATGCTCGCGGGACTATCACTGGCGTGTGGGAGTGTGTGATCCCACCTCCCGATCACTTGCTGGCGCATGAGGGCATGTGAGCCCACTTGCCGATCATCTATCAACACGTGGTGGCATGTGTGGACGCGTGGCAAAGTCTTTTGGCCATTTGTGGTGCGTTCAAGCACGCGTGGCCTCTTCGAAGCTCTATTAGAGCTTCGGTTACCGCCGTTGGCTTCATCTCGACAAGAGGAACGTTTTTGTGGCCTCAAAACTGAGTTTTGAGCTACTGAGCAGAAGCTCCAATTTGGGAATTAAGCTTTGATTTGGCGATTTTTCTCCAACCTTGCTCTGATACCTATTGTTGGGAAGGATCAATGAGCAACAATCGCACAAGAAAAATACACAACCACAATACAACACCAGATTTATGTGGTTCGGTCCACTGCGACCTACGTCCACGAGAGCACACACAATTCACTATAATTGGGAGAATTATAAATAGGAGGAGGAGGAGGGTACTGCCCTCAACTCCACTCTCTCTCTCCTCCCTCTCTCTCTCTCTACAAAGATTCACTCTGCCTCACACAACACTCTTTTCCTCGCACAACACACAACACATCTGAGTACCAAAAGTAGTTATCTGATTATGTCCTGCAGATGTGCTTGAGATCGTCCTCCTCGAAGGACAAGCGGTATATGGATAGCAGATGCTCGCGACACATGACAAGAGATAAAGCTAAATTCGCATCTATCATATCCAAAGATGAAGGATTTGTTATATTTTGGGATAACTCTAAAGGTAAAATCATTGGAGTTGGTAAGGAACCTTCACTTTTCATTGATAATGTGTTGTTAGTTGATGGATTAAAACATAACTTATTGAGTATAAGTCAACTATGTGATAAAGGTTATAAAGTCTCATTTGAACATGACAAATGCACTGTAGAGAACAAATTTGAAAACAAAATATTGTTTACTACTGATCGTCATGGAAATGTATACATCACTAGCCTTGATAACCTTGCTTCTCAACATATTACTTTTTTCTCTGCTATAAATGAGATTAGTTGGATTTGGCATAGGAGATTAGGACACGCAAATATGGACTTAATATCTAAACTTGTTAAGGAAGAATTAGTTAAGGGATTGCCTAAGACTAAATTCGTGAAAGATAAAATTTGTGATGCATGCCAACTAGGAAAACAAGCAAAAATAAGCTTTAAGAAGAAGAAAGTAATCTCTACTACTAGACCACTTCAAAAGCTACACTTAGATTTATTGGGTCCAAATTCAATTCAGAGTTTAGGAGGAAAATCATACGCATTCGTCATAGTTGATGATTATTCAAGATATACATGGGTT
Source organism: Malania oleifera (assembly GCF_029873635.1). Taxonomy (NCBI): domain Eukaryota; kingdom Viridiplantae; phylum Streptophyta; class Magnoliopsida; order Santalales; family Ximeniaceae; genus Malania; species Malania oleifera. Next base: position 32,167,326 of record NC_080418.1, on the reverse strand, counting down.
ATATTTTTAGGTCACAAAGATGAAGCGTGTGAACAATTCATAAATCTGTGTAAGAAATTCAAAATGAAAAGGTTATACTATCATTAAAATTCGAAGTGATAGGGGTAGAGAATTTAAAAATCAAAACATGGAAGATTACTGCAATTCATTAGGAATAACACATAATTTTTCGGCTCTTAGAACCCCATAACAGAATGGTGTAGTTGAAAGGAAGAATAGGTCTATACAAGAAATGACCAAAACTATGCTTAATGAACATAAACTACCTAAGTACTTCTGGGTTGAGGCAGTAAATACCGCCTGCTATGTTCTAAATAGAGTATTGATTAGACCATCTCTAAATAAGACTCAGTATGAATTATGGAATGGTTATAGACCAAACATATCATATTTTCATGTCCTTGGCTGTAAATGTTTTGTGCTTAGAGAGACTGAACATTTAGGAAAGTTTGATGTGAAATCAGATGAAAGTATCTTCCTAGGGTATGCCTTAGATAGTAAAGCTTACAGAGTATATAATAAACGAAAATTAACCATTATAAAATCAATTCATGTAGTGTTCGATGAGTCAAATCCCTTCTCCAAAAGGACTAATGATGCCACGCCCCGAACCCTGAAATGGGACCCAGGGGGTGAAAATGTAACCTAACCTGTCCCTGTATCATACAAATCATCCACAGATACAGTACAAAGGATGAGAGTCTGACCCCGTGGGGTTCCCAAGCACCCTAAACACATCAAAACACAGTCATATACGCAGCGGAAAAGGTCATTCTATATATACATATGTGGTATCATACCAGAGTCTATACAAGAGCAAAGACAGGCTATATCATACAACGTACAACTGGGTGCCCAATACATCCCAAAATGGCAACCCATCAAAACACAGTCCTAACACTTACCCAAGTGCTAACTGTAGTACACCGGCCACTACGCTCCCTACACCAGGACGCTAGTTCCGGTTACTAGAAGGACCTATAAAAATATACGTACAGTAGGGGTAAAACACCTCTTAATAAGGAAGAACACAGGTTATACCAGTGTGTGGCATTTGAGTGTTATCATGACATACTAACATACATAGTTCAATAATCAAAACAACCAAAAAGTAGTTCTAGTATTTTCACAAAACAAGCAATACAATCTGGTGTCATCACACCCTTCGACTCAAAGCCGGACTGTCTGGTGGTATTTCATACCCTTCGGTAAAAACCAGCAATCTAGTGATATTTCACACCCTTCGGCCAATGCCGGCAATCTGTTGATATTTCACACCCTTCGGCAAACGCCGGTGCCCCCGGTAGCTTGGCATAGCATCAGCGTTGAACTGGTGCAGATCTGGTGTTCGCATACCCTTCGACTCAAAAGCTGGCCAATCTAGTGGTATTGCGCACTCTTCGGCAAAAGCCGGGTTTTCAAACTTGGAACAATTCAGAACCCCGTTCCTACTTTACCAAGATACAACATATGCATGCTCTTATAACCAAACAAACCACACCCATTTGGTAATCTAAAATCACGATTTTTCAAACATATATAGTTTAAACAAGTCAAGGCATGACAATCCCTATAACACAGTATAAATCAACGTATACGTTTGGTTTTCAACAAAACCAGGGATGCAGTCCGTCGCCCCCTTTTTCCCAAAACTGTAATCATGAAAAACCCATAGTTTTCCCTATTAAATCCCCCCAAATGAGTAGCCAAAACACATACAGGACCATGAACTACAGTTTTACCGAGTTCGATTTAAAAAATAACCGATATAAACACAAGTCCCTTTACCTTTTTCCCGAATAGCCAATCCTGAACTCTAAGGTCCCTAAACAGCAAACTCAGTTCCAAAACCTAGAGCCAACAGTACAGAATATACTCACAATACTGTTCCCTACAAAACTATTGGATCAAAATTGAAAATTGAGCCTTACGTCGATTTTAAGCTGAAATCCAAAAATTTTCGAAACGGGATTACAATCCGTAGAACTTGTAGAGAATCCTTCCACCATCCTCGTGGTAACTTCAGATTCACGATTCTAACGATGAACGGCGAAGAAATCTAGAGAGATAGAGAATAGGGAGAGTTTTAGAGAGAGAGAGATAGAGATATTTGAGTTTTCGTAGTTGAGAAGTAAAAAGAATTCTATTTATAGCCCATTTGACCCAGGCAAACTTGTCGATGAGGCTCTATAGTCCTCTCGTCGGCGAGATGGAGGATTCGTCGATGAATCCTAATATCACCGGTTCCCGAAACTCCTTGGCTTCTCCTCGTCGATGAGCCTTTGAACTTCGTCGATGAGAGATGCATGGCCTTCGTTGACGAATTCTGGCTTCGTCGACGAAGCCTATTCAAATACCAAATTTACCCCTCTCTTAATTATTTAAACCTATTTATCATGGTTCGAGTTCTTACAATCTCCCCTCCTTACAAAAGTTTCGTCCTCGAAATTTATCATCTCTCATTTACAAACTCATACGACTGAATACACATACACATTTCAAGAAGAAAACTGGTGACTACTACAACGTAGCCCCCTCTTACACATACACATATATACCCTCACTTATGGCGGAGGAATACCGTGGTTACATATGCAACTGTCTCAGGAGTTCACAATACACACACTCCCGACGACTAACCACCTATCCTAACCCAAAGTAGGATCATGTACAAGTGCTCAAAACAACTGTGGATACTTTCGGCGTATTTCCGTTTCTAGTTCCTAAGAAGCTTCCTCAACCTCATGGTTCCACCACAATACCTTCACTAACGGTATTTCCTTAGTATGAAGCTTCTGAACTTTACGGTCTAGAACCTCAACAGGTATCTCCTCATACGCTGAAGTATCGCCAATTTCCAACTCATCGTAGCTGATAATATGTGAAGGATCCAACACGTACCTTCTCAACATGGACATGTGAAACACATCGTGGACCCTCAAAAGTACTGGAGGTAATGCAATCCTGTAGGCTACCGGACCCACTTGCTCAAGAACCTCGAATGGTCCAATATACCTCGGGCTCAACTTGTCCTTCCTCCCAAATCTTATCACCCCTTTCATCGGAGCGATACGCAGAAATACCTTACCCCCCACCTCGAATTCTAAATCACGGTGGCGAACATCTACATAACTCTTCTTCCGGCTCTGAGCTGATTTAATCCTCTCTCGGATCAAACCCACCTTCTCAGATGCCTGCTACATGAGTTTAGGTCCTAACACCTGACGTTCACCAACTTCATCCCAACACAAAGGAGATCGACACCTCCGACCATACAAAGCCTCGAACGGTGCCATCCCGATACTAGTCTGGAAGCTATTATTTTAAGCGAACTCTACAAGTGGCATAAACTTTATCCAGCTACCACCAAAATCTAACACACAAGCTCGCAACATATCTTCCAGGATCTGTATCATCCTCTCCGACTGTTCATCAGTCTGGGGTGGAACGATGTCTTGAAAGTAAGCTTCGTCCCTAGTGCCTCCTGCAAGCTCGTTCAGAATAGAGAAGTAAACCTCGGGTCTCGGTCTGACACAATGGAGACCGGTACTTCGTGGATTCTCACAATCTTATGCATATACAACTCCACCAACCTACTTAAAGGATAACCAACTTTCATCGGTATGAAATGAGTAGATTTTGTCAATCTATCCACGATCACCCAGATAACATTTTGCTTGTAAAGTGCTGGCGGCAATCCGGTCACAAAATTCATGGAAATATGCTCCTATTTCCACACCAGAATAGGCAAAGGCTACAACGGCCCTGTTGGCCTTTAATGTTCAGCATTCACCTGCTAACACGTCAGACACTGCTCCATGAACTGAGCAATCTGCATCTTCATACCAGACTACCAGAAGGTCTCGCGTAAGTCCCGATACATCTTTGTACTACCAAGATGTACCGTATACAAAGAGCGAAGCGCTTCCTCCAGAATCGTCCTTTTGATCTCATCATCGTTCGGAACACATAACCTGGTCCCAAACCTTATCCCACCTTCCTCAGAGATGTTAAACTCTGTAGCCAGTCCCTTCTATACCTTTTCCATAACCCCTGTTAACTCTGCATCACTAGCCTGTGCGGCCCTTATACATTCAAACAAATTCGGATGGATCACCAAGCTAGCAAAGAAAGCCTAATGATCACCAGTCACTAAATCCACGCCAAGGCTTCCCAGATCTCATCCGATATGATGCTGAGCTACAACCATAGATACAACCACAAGTCCCGACTTCCGAATCAACACATCAGCCACCACATTAGCCTTCCCCGGGTGATAACTAATCATGCAATTGTAGTCCTTAATCAACTCTAGCCACTGCCTCTGCCTCATGTTCAACTCCTTCTGTGTGAAGAAATACCTGAGACTCTTATGGTCAGTGAAGATCTCACACTACACCCTGTACAGATAGTGTCGCCAGATCTTCAGTGCATATACAATAGTAGCCAATTCCAAATCATGCATAGGGTAATTCTTCTCATACTCTTTTAATTGCCGAGAAGCATACGCTACTACCTTACCTTGTTGCATAAGCACACATCCCAGACCTTTCAGAGATGCGTCGCTATAAATCACAAACCCACCATCCCCCGAAGGAATGGTCATCATTGAAGCAGTAACCAGCCGGTGCTTCAACTCCTGAAAGCACTGCTCACAATCACTGGTCCACTTAAACTGGACTCCCTTCCTGGTCAATCGAGTCAGAGGCCCAGATAGTTTAGAGAACCCCTCCACGAACTGATGATAATAACCCGCCAGTCCTAGAAAACTCCGAACCTTCTGCACATTCTTCGGCCTCATCTAGTCAACCAAAACTTCAATCTTGTTAGGATTAACTGATATACCATCACCAATTACGACATGACCTAAGAATGCAATCTGACTCAACTAGAATTCACATTTCTTCAGCTTAGCATACAACTTCTTCTCCTGCAGAATCTGTAATACTAACCTCAAATGATCATTATGCTCTTCCGAACTCCTCGAGTATACCAGAATATCATCAATGAACACCACCACGAACCGGTCCAGACACTTATGGAAAACCCTGTTCATCATATCCATAAACACAGCCAGAGCATTCGTTAACCCAAAAGGCATGAACAAAAACTCATAGTGGCCATATCTGGTTCGGAAAGCCGTTTTCGTTACATCCTCAGTTTTAACCCTCACCTAATGATATCCTGACCGCAAATTGATCTTTAAAAAGACCTGCATCCCCTGCAACTGGTCAAAAAGATCATCGATACGAGGTAAAGGATAGCGATTCTTCATAGTCACCTTGTTAATCTCATGGTAATCAATGCACATCCGCATCGACCTATTCTTCTTCTTCATAAACAATACTGGAGCTCCCTAGGGTGAAACACTAGGTCAAATGAATCTCCTATCCAGTAATTCCTACAACTGCTTCTTCAACTCTCGAAGTTTGCTGGAGTCATCCAGTACGGAGCTTTAAAGATTGATGCCTTGCCAGACGGCAACTCTATCGCAAACTCCACCTCACGATCTGGAGGTAAATCAGGTAAATCATCTGGAAACTTGTTGACTACTCGAAAATCCTTGAGTCTCAAATCATTCCGCGGCGGTTCCTCCACACAAGCTAGGTACCCCTAAGGACTTAAATTTTAGTTGAAATGTCGAAATTTTGACCGAAATTTTGAATTTTGAGGGGTGCTGAATGGAAATTGAGAGACAAATTCGATTTTGAAAAAATTCGACCAAAATTTCTAGCTTTCTGCAAATTTCATTCGAAATTTCAAAAATTTCAAAAATTTCGGTTGTTGTTCCGAAATTTCCTGAAAATCATGTGGAAGGAAAAAAAAAAATTGGAAGGAGGAATTTCAGCACTATTCTGAGTATTCTCAATTTTTTTTTTTGCCTTTTCCCACGTGATTGTGTACGTTGTGAAGCCCGTGAGCTTATATAGTGAAAAAAAAAATCTCGCAGAGATACTCTGCACTCTGCAGATCCATTATTCAACCAAATAATTCCACCGACCACTACACAAATTATTTGTATAAATTAACATGCATTCGGATACATACCTTAAGCTCAAACTCTCAAAGACTTCTTCTTCTTCTTCCATCTTCAAACTTCAAAAAAAAAAAAAAAACCCCAGATTCCAAATTTCTGCTGCCTTCTGCCTCCAGCTTTGAAGTTCGAACTCCGAAAAGCCGTAGCCTTCGAATCCCCTCCTGCCAGCCCTTCGAGCCTCTGCCTCTAGCCTTTGGCTTCACCCTCCACCTCCATCGTTGTCAGCGTCACACATAGTCGCAGTTAGCTGCAAGAACTCCAACCTGCAATCTTCCATTTTGCCGAGGCTCTCGCAGAGCTGCGAGCAAGAAAACGAGAGAAAAGAGATGAGAAACGAGGGACGAGAGTCTGGAGCCTCTGTTGCCCCTCCCTCCACGAGCAGCAGCAGCTCCACAAAATAAAAGGGCTACCTAAAGGTTGGTTTATATTTTAAATAAGATGTCTTAACTCTTAAGTTTTGTCATTTACTCAAAATCCCCCTTGCCCCCAATATATTTACAGCAATGCCCTCCTCTCCCATTTACTAATTACCCTTTAGTTAATGTTACTAACTTACTAGTTATTACTTACTACTTTACTAGTATACTAAATAATAAGTCAGTATAAATGTATAATAAATAATTAGTTAATAACTAGTAAATTTACTAACTAAATAAAATTAGAATAATTTACTATTATTGTCTTATTATAGTATAAATTAATAAATTATTTCATTTATTTAAATATATTCATTTTAAAAATTTATTACTTAATAATAATTTTCTAAAAATTATCATTAATTTTTAAATTTTAATTTAATAATTTAATATTTCTCTAAGTAATTAATTTATCTTTATTTAGCATCGAAATATTTTTATTTTAAAATTATAGAGTAACATCCAAATAATTTTTTTTTTTTTACAAATTTAGAGTAATTTAGCATCTAATCAGCATAGCCTAGTAATTAAATAAATTAAAGTACTTATTAGCTTAATATAGTTTAAATTATTTCATTTATTTGACTAATTTAATTTCCATAATTTATTGGTAATTTTGTACATTATCATTAAATTTTGTAAATTTAATTTAATATTTTAATGTTTGTCTTATTTATTGATATTATATTGATAATAAAACATCTCAAATAATTTTATTTTTAAAATTGTTGACTAATTTAACACCTAATTTTTGATTCATTGTTACCTTGTAGGAAAGTAAAATTATCTACAAAAATGTCTGAAGGAAGAAAACAAGATCCAGCAAGGGAACATGGATACCTGATGCCCAATGTCAAGAATGAATTTATTTGCAAATACTGCGGAACACAAATGAAAAGTGGTGGTGCAACAAGATTAAAAATGCACCTAGCAAATTTCGACCCGCAGCATAATATAAAATTCTGCGACAAAGTACCTCCAGAAGTTAAGCAGGAAATGAGAATTGTTTTAGAAAGAAAAACAACAGCTAAGGCCAAAAAAATAGAAAGAATGGATCAAATAAAAAATGAATTGCGTGGGAACTTGATGCAATCATGACAAATTGATGAAGTTGATGATATTGATGATATTGCATACCCGCCTGACATTTCTTCCTATGAAAGGTCTGCATATCGTCAAGCATTCTATGCTTCAAAACAGACGAAATGGGAAAGAGACCAATCTCGTAGATTTGCAGGTAGGCAACAAGGAGGTAGTTCAGGGGCTGGCAGTAGTGCAAGGCAACCTCAGATGAGGCGATCTCAAAGTGTGAGAGAGTTAGAAATAAAGCCATATATTTCAAAGCCTTCTCAACATTACAAGTCAGATGCAGCAAAACAAAGAAACTTGAAAAATTTATTCAAAGGAGGTAAAATAAAAGAAGAAATGAATAGGTTGATTTCGAAGTTTTTTATATATGATAATGTTCCACTTGAGAAGGCAAAATCACCTCATTTTAAAAACATGGTATGGGGTTGCCAATTAGCTAGAACGGGAGTCGATCCACCGACACCCTATGAAATCAGAAAAAAATACCTTGATTTAGAGGTAAAAGAAATGGAAGACCGCGTACAAGAAGTGAAAAAAAAGTGGGCCACGTATGGCTGCACTGTAATGTGTGATGGATGGACAGGCCCTACAAAATTATCCATCATAAATTTCATGGTTTACTCGTAAGGAAGCACAATTTTTCTAAAGTCGGTAGATGCTTCTGACAAAATAAAAGACCATGAATACATATATTCCTTATTAAAACATGTTATGCAAGAGGTAGGAAAGCAACATGTTGTCCAAGTGGTGACTGATAATGGTAGTGCCTACAAGAAAGCGGGTCTAAAATTAATGAAAAAATTTAACTTGTATTGGACTCCTTGTGCCGCTCATTGTATTGATCTCATTTTTGAAGAGATCAGAAAAAGAGAGACAATAAGCATAGTGATCTTGCAGGGGAGACAGATCACTAATTTTATATATAATCATGGATGGTTGCTTGCTAAAATGAGGGAGCACTGTCAAGGGGATATTGTGCTTCTAGGGGCCACACGATTTGCTACAAACTACATTGCACTTGATAGCCTACAAAAAAAAAGAGTAGGTTTAAAATCTCTATTCACATCTGATGAATGGGCTGAGCATGCTCTTAGTCGAACAAAAATGGGTAGAGAAATTGAAAGTACAGTTCTTAACCATCAATTTTGGGATAGAGTGGCAAAAGTTTGTAACATTTATGAGCCTATATATCGAGTATTGCGTATAGTTGACAGTGAAGTGTGGCCAACATTAGGAGTTGTGTTTGAAGCAATAAGGGTGATGAAAGAGACCATTGAAATAGGTGCAAGAAGTGCAAGATGGGTTCTCAAAGTCATCAATGACGGGTGGAAAAGAACCCTTGAACATCCTCTTCATGCAGTAGGTATAAAATATTTATAAATTTCAAGAAATTCATATATTAAAATACTTATTACATATTTATATTTTACTTTATTTGATTGGCAGCTTATTTCTTAAATCCAAAATGTCAATACAAAGAAGGTGTTGGGGAAGATCCTTATTTTCTTGATGCAGTTCACAAAGTTTTTAACACCCTTGAGCCACATTCCTTAGGCCTGGATCAAATTGGAAATGAGGTATATTTTTAAAATAAAATTTAAATAAAATAAGTCTTAATCCATGTTTAATTATTGAATAACAATATATTTTTTTAGATTATTATATTTAGAGATGCTAAAAGAAGCTTTGGAGAAGCAGCTAAAGCAGCTAGGGCAACCATGGCACTTGGTAAGTATTTTTATATAAATGTACAATACAAAGTTACAAACTTCAAGTACAATCTACTAAGTAGTAAATACTAACTTGTGTTCTTAAAACATCTTACACAGCTGATTGTTGGATGATGTATGAATCAAGTGTTCCAATCCTAAGAAAGCTAGCATTGCGCATTTTGTCACAAACTGCATCTTCATCAGCTTGTGAACGAAATTGGAGCACATTTGCACTCATTCACACAGAGCAAAGAAATAGACTAGCCTACAGCAGACTTCAGCAGCTTGTTTTTTGTTATTACAACATGAAGCTTCGAATAAGAGAAATGGAGGCCGAAATGGACAAAGTGGCTGAACAAGATCCCCTAGACCTTCTTGACATATCAGTTGAATTGGGTGATGAGGATGAGTATCCACTTTTTCAATGGATTAGGCCATCCCATCTTGATGAACGAGTCCACAAATGGCCAAGCATGCACAAGATGACTTTGACATCGATGTTAATCAGGTAATGGTAGAAGAAGTAATATCTAGTAGTGATGATTCTCAAATGAATCTTGGATCTAGATATGGAACTTCATCCACTATACCCTATGGTGGTGACAATGATAATGATGACGATGATGTTGGTGGTGACGAATCTAACCTCGGCGGTAGCAGTGGGCAAGGTGGTGATGGTGGGGACTATGGAGGAAATGAAGGATGGAAAGATTATAGACCAGAAGTGGAATATACGTATCCTTCCCAACTAGAAGATGAGGGTCCACAAAGAGAAACACGTCCAGTTGATAGGCAGTACAGTCGTAGAAAAGGAAAAGGGAAGATGCATCAAATAGAAGAGGAAACCTTTTCCCTTAGTATGGAATCTATGAGTATAGGAACAGAGCACGACTCTAATAGTTATGGTGGTTATGAATCTTCATAGAACAGCTCCTCACAATCTACATATGGCCAACCGTTTTCACATGCAAATGAGCAGGCACAACAATATAGAAATTGGCAACCACATGTCTATGGGTATGGACAAACAGGTCAAGAATATGGGTATGAGTATAACGAGAATGCAAATGCAAAACAATCCTATGGACATACACAACAAGTAGAACCTGCAAGAAGAAATCCTAGCACATGAAGATCTTCTGGCCCAGTAGAAACTACCATGAACCAGATGACTACAGAGGAGTATGAACAACATATGTACACCTATACTCAATATTTTGGAAATTATATGACGTGGAGTGATTATTGTAAACAATATATGTCATCTCGAAATCCTAATGATAGGAATAGGAGAGATGACTTTGAGCCACCAAGAAAGTCCATGTGGTATTAGATCATTAAATGTATAATTTTTATTGAAAATGTAGTTGTTTAAATGATAATTTGTTGCCCTAAATCTTAAAAGAATAGCTTCAAAACTTTATAATCATTTGAATGTTCATCAGTTCATAGTTTGTTTCGCGATATGCAGTTTAATATCCTACACACTAGAAACTTGTCATATATGCATTTTTTAAATGTATTTTGATACCATATTAAGCATAATCATCTATTCTAATATTTCCTAAAGTTTTATTGTAAATTTCCATCATTTACTATAAATTTCCATAATTTCTTTAAATTGAAATCGAAATTTCCGTAAATTAAGACCATCGAAATTTCCATCGAAATCAAAATTTAAGTCCTTGGGTACCCCTGACACCCGTCTAAGAGTAACCTTCTCATTTGTAGTGCCGACGAAATATCTGGCGCTGGACGCACACACGATCCCACGAATTCATACCACCGCTCCCCAGTAGGTTCGAAAACTACCACCTTGCTAGGACAGTCGATCACAGCATAACTGGAGAACAACCAATCCATCCCCAGAATGACATCGAACCCTGACATGTCGTATACCATAAGATTTACCGGTAGTAGCTTCCTTTGAATTTCCACTAGGTAGTCTACCAACATCTTCCTATAGAAAGATACACTCCCAGATGGTGTAGTAACAGATAACACCTTATTCATATCTCGGGTCTCAACCCCACATCGTCCTACAAAATTCACAGATACAAAGGAAATGGTTGCACCCGAATCAAACAAAACAAAAGCTTTATTTGAAAGTAACAATAAGGTACCTGTCACCATGTTCCCTGCATGCTTAGCGTCCGCTGGAGTAAGAGAGTATACTCTAGCCGGAGCTGTATTCATCTGAACGGTTCCCTGAGGTATCTGATTGCTCCCTTGGTTCACACTAGATGCAGACATGTCTTGCCTCGGTGCATGACAATCATAAAACATGTGACCTGACTTCCTATAGTTGTAGCAGTTACCTCCAAATGACTGGCACTCACCCTTGTGCCATTTGTGGCATCTGGTACGACGTCCATGAGTCTGGCTCATTTGAGAATCCTGGCACTCAGCATTCTAACGGTAGCCCAAGCCCTTGTTCCTCTTCTTCCATGATCCCTGACAAGGCCTTATCTGAGAACTAGAAGATACTGTCCTCTTCCTCGATTCCTGATCCACCTCATCCTCTCAGATACCAATCTCAATCACCGTGGCTTTATCCACCAACACCGAGAACTCACGGATTTGAAGCATACCCACCAGTCTATGGATATCCTTCCTCAAGCCCTTCTCAAACCTCTGAGTCTTCTCATACTCGCTCGAGATCAAACATGGTGCAAAGCGGGACAGCTCTATGTACCGAGCTGCATACCCCTGCACCGTCAAACTCCCCTGAGTCAGAGTAGAAAACTCATCCACCTTCGCATCACGTACTGAAGCCAGGAAGTATCTATCGAAGAACACCTCCTTGAAATGGCTCCACGTCATCTCCTCTAGGCCACCCTTCTACTTCTCCAGCAGATTCACTGTAGTCGACCATCGACCCGCCTCCCCAGATAGCTGGAAGGTGGCATAGAGGACTCGCTGCCTATCCGTGCAGTGCAGAACTTCTAGAATCCTTTAAGTATTCTCCATCCAATCCTTTGCTATTGTCGGGTCAGATCCTCCAGAAAACGTCGAAGGATGCATGCGTGTGAACCTCTCAATGGTACATCCCACAGCAGTAGGAGAGCGCTTGCATCTCCTCACACTAAATCCGATCTCCCATAACACCTGCCTCGTCAAACCTCGAGGCATAGAAGGAGACTCATCACTCACAGTCTCCTTGGAGCCACTTTCCAGGTCATTATCCTTGGGCTCCATTCTGTAACACAATAGGAATCTATCAGTATCCCTACAACACATATAATTAACACAAGGATCTACACTAATCGTGTTAACTACTCCCTACCAGGTTTAGGTCTGTCCTATTGCACTAACACGAAAGTCGTTAATGATCTGCCCTGCTTTTACTAAAGTCGTCATCCTAGGCAAAACATAGAATACTATCGACAAATCTCGGTCTAGCAACCGAACAACCCTCAACCAACTCTACCCATATCCAACATCCTATACTCTGGTATGTACTCAAAGCTATCACGCCCCGAACCTTGAAATGGGACCCAGGGGGTGAAAATGTAACCTAACCTGTCCCTGTATCATACAAATCATCCACAGATACAGTACAAAGGATGGAAGTCCGACCCCGTGGGGTTCCCAAGCACCCTAAACACATCCAAACACAATCATATACACAACGAAAAAGGTCATTCTATATATACATATGTAGTACCATACCAGAGTCTATACAAGAGCAAAGACAGGCTCTATCATACAACGTACAACTAGGTGCCCAACACATCTCAAAATGGCAACCCATCAAAACACAGTCCTAGCACTTACCCAAGCGCTAATCGTAGTACACCGGCCACTACGCTCCCTACATTAGGACGCTAGTTCTGATTACTAGAAGGACCTGTAAAAATGTACGTACAATAGGGGTGAGACACCTCTTAGTAAGGAAGAACACAGATTATATCGGTGTGTGGCATTTGAGTGTTATCATGACATACTAACATGCATAGTTCAATAATCAAAACAACCAAAAAACTAGCTCTAGTATTTTCACAAAGCAAGTAATACAATCTGGTGTCGTCACACCCTTCGACTCGAAGCTGGGCTTTCTGGTGGTATTTCACACCCTTCGGTAAAAACCAGCAATCTAGTGATATTTCACACCCTTCGGCCAACGCCGGTAGTCTGGTGATATTTCACACCCTTCGGCAAACGCCGATGCCCCCGGTAACCTGGCATAGCATCAGCATTGAACAGGTGTAGATCTGGTGTTCACACACCCTTCGACTCAAAAGTCGGCCAATCTAGTGGTATTGCGCACTCTTCAGCAAAAGCCAGATTTTCAAACCTAAAACAATTCGGAACCCCGTTCCTATTTTACCAAGATACAACATATGCATGCTCGTATAACCAAACAAACCACACCCATTTGGTAATCTAAAATCATGGTTTTCCAAACGTATACAGTTTAAACAAGTCAAGGCACGACCATCCCTATAACACAGTATAAATCAACGTATATGTTTGGTTTTCAACAAAACTAGGGATGCAGCCCGTTGCCCCCTTTTTTCCAAAATTGTAATCATGAAAAACCCATAGTTTTCCCTGTTAGATCCCCCCAAATGAGTAGCCAAAACACATATAGGACCATGAACCACAGTTTTAGCGAGTTCGATTTAAAAAATAACCGACATAAACACAATTCCCCTTACCTTTTCCCGGTATAGCCAATCTCGAACTCTAAGGTCCCTAAACAGTGAACCGAGTTCCAAAATCTACAACCAACAGTACGGAATATACTCACAACACTATTTCCTACAAAACTACTAGATCAAAATTAAAAACCGAGCCTTACCTCGATTTTAAGCCAAAACCCAAAAATCTCCGAAACAGGATTCCAATCCGTAGAATTTGTAGAGAATCCTTCCACGATCCTTGTGGTAACTTCAGATTCATGATTCTAATGATGAACGGTGAAGAAATCTAGAGAGATAGAGAATAGGGAGAGTTCTAGAGAGAGAGAGAGAGAGATATATATATATATATATATTTAAGTTTTCTTAGTTGATAAGTAAAGAGAATTCTATTTATAGCCCCTTTGACCTGGGCAAACTCGTCGATGAGATAGTGTTCTCGTTGACGAGGCTCTATAGTCCTCTCGTCGACAAGACGAAGGATTCGTCGAAGAATCCTGATATCACCGGTTCTCGAAACTCCTTGGCTTCTCGTCAATGAGCCTCTAAACTTCGTCGACGAGAGATGCATGACCTTCTTCAACAAATTCTAGATTCATTGACGAAGCCTATTCAAATACCAATTTTACCCCTCTCTTAATTATTTAAACCTATTTATCACGGTTTAGGCTTTTACAGATGAAGATGAAATTGAGATAAATAAGGAATTTGAAAAACTGTCCATTAAAAATGATTCAGAAAAGAGAAATGAAATTAAGGAACCATCAGATGAAACTAATCAAATTGAAAATGAGACTAATGAACTACCTAGAGAATGGAAGTACATAAAGAATCATCCCATTGGTCAAATAGTAGGTGAACCATTACGTGGAGTAGCCACTCGTTCCTCACTTCGGAATATAATTAGTCATTTTGCTTCTATCTCAAGAAGAACCTAGGAATGTGAGTGAAGTAATTGAGGATGAATCGTGGGTGATATCCATGCAAGAAGAGTTAAACCAGTTTGAGAGAAATAAAGTATGGACATTAGTTCCTAGACCTGAGGATAAGACAATTATTGGAACAAAATGGATATATAAGAACAAGAAAGATGAACATGGGATAGTTGTTAGAAATAAGGCAAGACTAGTAGCTCAGGGATATAACCAGGAAGAAGGAATAGATCTTGAAGAAACCATTGCACCTGTAGCTAGAATGGAAGCCATTCGAATGCTTTTAGCCTATGCTGCTTTTAAGGATTTCAAGTTATATCAAATGGATGTCAAAAACGCATTTTTAAATGACTACATAAGTGAAGAGGTATATGTAGAACAACCCCCAGACTTTGAAAACCATAAGAATCTAGATCATGTTTATAGACTAACAAAAGCCTTGTACGGTTTAAAACAAGCTCCTAGAGTTTGGTATGAGAGACTAAGCGACTTTCTACTGGACAATGGATTTATCAGAGAGAGGATAGACACAACACTTTTCATAAAGTCTAAAAAAGATGACTTGCTCCTAGTTCAAGTATATGTAGATGATATCATATTTGGAGTTACAAATAAAAACTTGTGCAATGAGTTTGCTAGTGCTATGCAAAATGAATTTGAGATGAGCATGATGGGTGAACTAAATTTCTTCCTAGGACTTCAGATCAAACAGATGAAACATGGAATCTTTATAAATGAATCGAAGTACATTAGAGATCTGCTCAAAAAGTTTAACATGGAAGATGGAAAAATATTAGGAACACCTATGAGCTCTTCTTTGAAATTAGAAAAAAATGAACAAGGTATACTAGTAGATGTCAAACTCTATCGTGGAATGATCGGTAGCTTACTATATCTGACTGCCAATAGACCCGACATAATGTTTAGCGTATATTTGTGCTCAAGATTTCAGGCTGCACCAAAAGAGTCACACTTGGTAGCTATCAAACAAATACTTAGATACCTGATAGGAACCGTAGAACTTGGGTTATGGTATCCTAAGTGTACATCTTTTGAGATTATCAGCTATTCAGATGCTGATTTTGCTGGTAGCAAAGTGGATAGGAAGAGCACGAGTGGTACGTGTCATTTCTTAGGACATTCGTTAGTCTCTTGATTTTCCAAAAAGCAGAATTCAATTGCCCTTTCCACAACTGAGGCAAAATACATTGCGGTAGGAAGTTGTTGTGCTCAAACACTATACATGAAGCAACAACTGACGGATTTTGAATTATGTTTTGACACAATTCCTATAAGATGCGACAATACAATTGCAATAAACATCTCAAAGAATCCTATATTACATTCACGAACTAAATATATAGAAATAAAACATCATTTTCTTCGTGATCATGTGTAAAAAATAGATGTAACACTTGAGTTTATATGCACAGATGAACAATGAGCAGATATATTCATGAAACCACTTTCGAAGGATTGGTTTATCCAAATCAAGCATGAATTAGGTTTGATGAATAGTCGAGAGGTTGCCTAGAATTATATTAGATGACATAATTTAGGGGGAGCAACGTCGCTTAAATATTTAGAATTGGTTAAAAATTTCAAATTCGGCTCATTTGTTCTCATTCGGTATCACATTTGTTCATGTTTGGTATTAAAATCATATCATGATAAGGGCATATTGAAATTTAGTGACAGTTTTGCTTATACATGTCTATGAAATTTGCCACATTGTGTATGTTCACATTGCACTTTACATTCAACAACACGACTTTCTGCATTATCAAAGGGTAAAAGTAAATTGAATTAACACAGGGAGACACATTTTATAATACAATTTTTTAAAATCTAATAGTTAAACAAGTTTAAAAATTTAAACTTTAAAAAGGGGAGAAGAATATAAGTTTATGTCCACTTATGTATTATTATTATACACCTTTTTGTTGATGTCAAAAGGGGGAGAAGAATCAGCCTATAGCAAAAATGAGCAAAAATGGTTGGCAAAATTAATTGTGTATGAGCATGAGCATATTTCATTTGGCATGAGCATATTTCATTTGCTAAATGTTTGGTGCATCATTTGAGGGGGAGCCTTGTTAGGCATAACCCATTCTATATTTTTGCTTGTGTATTTTTCATCACAAAAAAAGGGGGAGATTGTTGACTCTATGAGTCTAATCCTGTTTTGATAATGATAAATCACTTGGTATTTGATTTGTGCATTGAGATTATGAACATGAATAATATTTAGCATGCACAGAAGGTTAGAAAGTCATGGAAGCCATGAAGACTAAAGTATATATATTTTGGCAAAATCCACGGAAGTAAAAGAGTTGAAGAATGAAGATGCAATTTCAAGATCGTTATGGGAATGAGTATTTAGAACTGAATGTATTTACATATTTCATATGATTTAATTCGAAGCTCAAAATATACCCTAGACTAACCTTAGGACTCATGCATCTTATGAACATCATTAGGGGATATTTATGGACTTAAAGATATTTTAAAACCCCATAAAATATTTTATAAAAGAGCAAAGAAAGGGAGCATAAACATATTTTTGAAAATAAAAAGAAAAATCTAGAAAATGTTCAGTTCAGAAGACCGAACTCCCTGACTAGTCATCTGAAGATTCAACTTCAGAAGACCGAAGTTAAGCTCAGACATCTGAAGAATTTCTTTAGAAGACCAAAGATTAAGTTTAGTCGTTTGAAGAATTATTGGAGAAACACAGAAACAGGTAGAAGCACATCAGAAGATTGAACCCTAACTTCAATCGCCCAAACCCGCAACTTCAGAAGTCTGAACCCAAACTTCAGATGTCTAACTCTGCGTCCAGGTTTAATTTTTCGAAGTTCTAAGGAACTTCAGTCGTCCGAGCTCTAATTCTCAGTCATCTGAACTTATGGGAAGATTAAAATTTGCATTTTTAATGACAGAACACGTGAGTTATTTCCATGATCAAGTTGATCCAATGATTAGAAATCATCCTAAGGGCAGGGTTACCTATATAATCAACATCTACACCCTAGTGCCCCAAGAGAAACGACATTTGGCATACGATTGAGCATATTGTACATTTTAGCATAACTTGGGAGAACGTTGATCACACTGTGAAGTCTTTGCTTGGGATTTCAAAGTTTATACGTCAAATTTAAGCTAAGGCTATCTTGATCTTCAAAAGGCAATCTAGCACTCGTTGTGCTTTCATTTTGGTATTGAGGTTTGGTAAATCGATTTGCTTGTTAATATTTATTTTCATAGAGCTCTTCATCTAAATCAATTTGCTTGTTAATATTTATTCTCAAAGAGTTTTTCATCTCAAAATCCATTATTGAATATTAGTTGAGAGATTGATTTTGAGAGTGCTTATATTAGATTGTTTTGACAAGATCACTATTTGAGAAAAGTTTTCGCCATTGGTTAAACGATTTTGATTCAAGTGTGTATTCAATTAAAGATTCGATATTTTCGATATTACAAAACCACTTGATTAAATATCCTTAGTGTTCATAACTATATATATTATTGAGGGATATTTTCTGAAAAATATTATTAGGTTTGTTGATCTTTGGAACTCGTATCATATATATATACATATATCTGCATATTACAAAGATAATATTGTGTTTGGATACTTGGAAGAAAACTTATTGATTTAGATTTTACTATATTCAAGACAAATTTTTTAATAAGATCACGTTTGGTATTCGTGCATCTAATAAGTTGAACTAGAATCCTAATTGCTCCATAACGTTTACTTATATCATTATTTTGGAAGATTTAATAAAAGGGAAATTGTGTGAAGTATATCATTCATATAACGATTATGTTGTTACATACATACTGAACTTCAAGTTTTATCATATAGATATGTGTTAGGATTTCAATTATACTCGCTAACTTTGTTAGAAGCAAATCTTGAGTTGTTTTGTAGATTTGAAATTCTATATTGTAATCATGGTTCGGGTTGTGAACCGAGTGAGGAGGAAGCTATGCCTCTTGTAAGCAGCGGATGTAAGGGAAGCTCCGTCCTGGTTAAAGGAGTAGGGATTTAGTGGAATCTTTGAGTGGGTTGCTCAAGGCGAGGATGTAGGCCGGGTTGGCTGAATCTCGTAAAAACTGTGTTTGCCTTCTCTCTTCCTTTACTCCTTTTAATTTCTGCAACACATTTCATTACTTGTTTTACATGTATGTATGTTGAATAATCCCACATGCACTTGATAATTAATTGGGTAAAATAAAATCCCTTGAGATAATAATTTGAATCAGTGTCAAACCTCTATAATTTATTGATTAAATATAGAAATAGGGATTACGTGGTAAATAATATTAAAAGTTTTTAAAAAATACCCAATTCACCTCCCTCTTGGGATTACACTTAAATTAACAAGTTTGTTACTGAAATTTTCTTTTTGATTGTGAGATGAAAAATAAATTTGATGATAGGCATGTTGTTGATGAATTTAGGTTGCATTTTCCATCTTTATATATGTTAGGACTGGAGGAGCCTATGGGTGGGCTTGATACACGTGGGTGAACACCAAATTGACCCAAAAGCTTAAGCTTATTGGGTTTAGGGTCCAACCATATATATATAAACACCCATTATCCACTCAAATTTTCTAATGTGGGACAAGTTCACAAGTGGAATTCTCAACAATCTCCCCCTCACTTGTGAGTTTTAATTGCTCCTCCTTGAACAAAAACCGTCTCCCTTATGGGAGTAAGCCCAATTCCCCAACAGTTGCTCCAGTGGGCCTTACCACTGGCGCCTTACGTGCCTCAGATTGTATTCCACATGCCTCTGAATCAATCCTACCTCCCATGTCTTGCCTACCTCCCATGTCTTGACCCTATTCGAATCTATCCCCAGTCTAGATGATCCTTATTAGCCTCGATCACACACTTGGTCCTCAAACTATTAGCACGTCAGGAGAATTAGCTTCACGTCTCAACTTTTACGATGCTGCTCATCCAAAGTTACAAACCGTTGGCTTTGATACCACTTGTTATGAGTGGAGGAGCCCATCGGTGGGCTTGATACACATGTGTGAACACGAACTTGATCCAAAAGTTTAAGCCTATTGGATCTTGGGTCCAACCATCTATATAAGCACCCATTATCCACTCAAATTTTCTAATGTGAGACAAGCTCACAAGTAAAATTCTCAACAATATATATAGATAAAGGATTAAAAAAAAAGAGTAAATGAGCAAGCTAGGAACAAAATTTGCTTGAATATAATTTTTTTTATGCCTTTACTGTTCAAGTATCATTTGTTAGAAACATTATAAAGGAATAGAGGACATGAATAACATATTGGATGTCTTCCAACATTGCTAGATTGGTGTGAGAAATTTCTACTAAATTTAAATATATTTGTAAATATAAAATTTGTATAGCATTGAATATAATATATTCATAAATTGAAGGTAGAAATGAAACAACTCAAAATGAATAGAATTTATTCATGATGATCTTAGAAAATCATATTAATTGTACAATTCAAATATCTTATGAATTTTTAAAGATTTATTAAATCAACACTGTAACCCCAATTGCAACTTCGAAAATATTAGGGAAAGAAAAAAAAAATTAAAATGTTTGGTTTTCTAGGAAAATGAAAAAAATAAAAAACGTACCATATTAATCAACAAAAATTGACTTTATAATACATCACCATAATTTTAGAAAGGAATGAAATAACTCCCTAAATTTTAGAGAAAAAAAAAGTTCATATACCCGGTATTTTCTCATTTATTGGTACATTGAGAATCAATGACCAATATAGTATTGTAATGTATTAAGTATATTAAACACCACAATACAACAAAAAAATAAAAAAATAAAAAATTTTCCCATCTAACGTTCCTATACATGGCGAAGTATGATTGGTTTTGATATACATAACTTAAGTGTATTTAATATTTTCTCCTCATTTAGGCAATACATATTTAATGTTTTCTCCACATGTAGGACAAAGTATGGATTACTCTTTGTATGATGATTTATGTCCTTTTGGTGGAAAACACATAAGAAGAGGGGGAAAAAAGAGGTAGGCTTGACTCATAAATAAGGTGTCATTATATCGCATAAAAGGAAAGATAATTAAGCACACAACTATTAATATTGGTACATCAAAACCAATAAAATATTGTGACATATAACTATGTTGGACAACAATGAACATTAACAACCAGTCTGGTAAAAAATAAATGAATCCCTTATCTAATGCAAAAATATATGGCCGAATATAATTAGCTCAACTATACCCGCCATACATCCGACATACTTAATATTTTTATTTTTTTTGATAATTCAAGGACTCTAATCATCATCGCGCCATATTAGACACTGTAATGCAGCACCAAACCTGGAGGGGTGAAAGCCACCCGCCTATTGATGCACTCTTGGTAATTTACCGGCATAATGTCTAAAGGGGGAATCAAACCCATGATCTTGGGATCTCCAAAGTCATAAGTTTGCCCTTACCACCTGAGTTGGCTTGCTAGTGATCCATGTGAAGTATGGATTACCCTTTTCATGATGGTTTATCCTTTTAGTGAAAAACGAATGGAAAGTTGAAGACTAGCCAGTATGAAAAATAATAGAAACACATTTTGCTCAGGCTCCATGGAGTCAACAAGGAACATATGAAAAGGGAAATTGTGAGACTTCATGCAGATTTATGATTTCAACTACTAGGGAAGCCATACATTTGTCCTTTTTCCATTGTCCATGCTCGGAGAAAAGTTATATCATATTCTTATAGCAAAAAAAATAAAAATAAAAAAATCATGTGATTCGCACATTGACGCTCCTCCCTTGCATTCGATGCAAAGAATTTAGTGAAATGATGTAAAAAAAATATTGCAGCTATCTTCATCCAAGGTCAAACCACCAACCATTGTAGTTCCCATTAACTGATACAGCCCACCAGACTCCTTCCTAATAAATATCATTGAATCACGTCGGGTCACCACCATAGCTCCACTTGTGACAGAGATTTTGCAACCCTTAGAATCTAACCAACTAAGGGAGATCAAATTTCTTCACATCCTTGGAACGAAGTTTACATCATCCAAAATACGGATCACTCCAACAGTCGTCTTTAGCTTCACAGATCCAATCCCTCTAACATTGCATGGAGACCCATCACCAAGTGATACCGTACCGCGAACTTCTTTGAAATAATGGAAAAATTCTTTCTTAAAACAAACCTGAACTGAACTCCCAGAGTCTAAAACCCATCCATCATCGTTTGGACTGCCACAAAGAATTCATGTTATTTCTCATCAATTTTCGGCACTCCCTCTTCATATGGTTGTACTTCTTGCAGTATCGACATTGCATATTTCTTCGATTGATTTGTCAATATAAGTTGCTCGCCGTTACAAGGACCTCATCATTACCATGCCATGTGGCATGCTCCGATACATTGACTCTATCCCGTGTTTTCTTTTCTTCTTCATATCGTTTTCGATCTTCACAGTCCCTTTTGAAGTGCCCTTTTTTATCACACCAATAGCATACAACCTCGCTCGTATCTCATCCTCTTGATTTTGAATGCCATTGTTTACCTCCGAGCTTTAGATCTTTGTTTCTTCCTTGTCTCTCACTATTAGCCACCAAAGCTTGCTCATAAGAAGTCACAACCGACCTTTTTAGCGTCTCAGAATCTTGAAGTGATGCCATCACATCATCCAACTTCAAGGTATCCTTTCCCACAAGCAATGCGGTTACCAGACCATCAAATGAAGTTGGTAGAGATGACAAAAGTAGAAGTGCCTTATCCTCTTCATCAATTTTTACCCCAAGGCTCAACAACCAGGTCAAAATCTTGTTGTAATCATTTGTGTGATAAAAAGGACTGCTTCCCTCATTCATTCGGGACTTAATAAAGTTTCTTCTTTAGAAACAACTTATTGGTAAGGGACTTCGACATATACCTCTGCTCTAATTTCTTCTAGAGCTCCATTGGTGAAGTTTCGTCTAAAATCGAATATTTGACTTCATTTGCCAGACACAACCAGATTGTGCTGACCGTCTTCATCTCCAAATTTGTCCGAACATCATCTTTGATATCATCTGGCTTCTTCCTGATCAATGGCTTGATCAAGCCTTGCTGAACCAAAATATCTTTCATCGTGCTCTACCATAAGCTAAAGTTGTTTCGCCCATCAAACTTCTCTACCTCAAATTTTGAAGTACCAACACCTGCCATTATGCTTCGAATCTCATAAAAAAAACACTGCTAATGGCTCCAGAATGGACAAAAACCTTAGAAATGGTTTAAGTCATTCGAAAAATCGGCCTGAAATGGCTTTGAAAAGCCCAGTCAAACTTCTAGTCAAAACGATTAAAATCCAGTCAACTCTCCGTTAAACTTAACAGAATATTCCTTCCATTAACGAAATATACCTGACGCCGTTAACAATCATTAACACCATTACTTGACACTGTCTGCTGACATGGCACAGTGGGGCCCACCTTCTTGAGGGGCCACCTACTGACGTGGCACTGTGAGACCACCTATTGACGTGGTTGTGTGGGCCCATGTGCTGACATGGCGGATGACACGGCACTAGGTCTTTGGCTGCTGACGTGTTAGCTAGTGTGTCACGGATCCTGGTTGACGTGGCTTATTGTGTCGGCGCTGACGACAGCGTCTTCAACCTCCAGAAGCTCGCCAGATGATCGCTGGTGCATGGGAGTGACGTGGTTGTGTGGGCCCATGTGTTGACATGGCGGATGACATGGCACTAGGTCTCCGGCTGCTGACGTGTCAGCTAGCGTGTCACAGATCCTGGTTGACGTGGCTTGTTGTGTCGGCGCTGACGACAGCGTCTTCAACCTCCAGAAGCTCGCCGAATGATCGCTGGAGTGTGGGAGTGCGTGATCCCACCTCCCGATCACTTGCCCACGTATGAGGACGTGTGAGCCCACCTGCTGATCATCTATTGATGCGTGGTGGCACATGTGGACGCATGGCAATGTCTTTTGGCCGTTTGTGGTGCGTGCGAGTGTGTGCGGTTTCTTTGGAGCTTCGGTTACCGCTGTTGGCTTCGTCTCAACTGGAGGAACATTTTCATGGCCTCAAAATTGAGTTTTAAGCTACTGGGCAGAGGCTCCAATTTGGGAATTAAGCTTCAATCTGGCGATTTTTCTCCAACCTTGCTCTGATACCTATTGTTGGGGAGGATCAACGAGCAACAATCGTACAAGAAAAATACACAACCACAATACATTACCAGATTTACGTGGTTCGTTCCACTACGACCTACATCCACAGGAGCACACACAATCCACTATAACCGGGAGAATTACAAGGAGGAGGAGGAGGAGGAGGAGGCAATTGCCCTCAACTCCACTCTCTCTCTCTCTCTCTCTCTCTCTCTCTCTCTCTCTCTCTCTCTCTCAACAAAGATTCACTTTGTCTCACACAATACTTTGTTCCTCGCACAACACACCACACAACTCAGGACACCGCACACCTCTTTACAACAACACAACTCTCAGCACCACAACACAAAACTGCAACCCACATATATTTATACATGGGTTGGGGGGGGGGGGGGTAAGAAGTCAATAGTAGGTGACTGAAATTCAACATGGTAGGCTGAGTTTGGTGGTCGTCGATTTCCAACGTCAATAATTGCAGTTAGGTGGTGAGGTTGTCGACTCCAATATGAGCCACACCGTAACAATGTGTGTGGTGAATCTCATGCAATTTTTCTAGTAAAACTTATCAAATGCATTGTATTGATGTACCCAGTGCACTTGTGATGAATTTTTTTCTACATATAAGGTAATTTTGTTTTGTTTAAAAAAATTATTAGGTGTACTCATTAACTAACATGTTTATTGGAAGAAAATATTGGGTACCTCTCATGTATGATCATATGACATATATGCACACAAGATTCAGATTGAAGGTCTAATCGAAGCACAATATTTAAATCAACTATATATATATATATATATATATATATATATATATTTGAAACGATGTTGTCTAAAACTATAGAGGGATACTCAATTAATCCACCAAAATAATGGGCCCATCCCTCTACCCTTCTCCACTTAAATCAACTATATTATAATATATATTTTACAATACTATATATAATAGTATATTTTGTATAATATATTCTTAATTTGTAATACTTATATTATCTGTTTGAAAGGTAATTACCATTATATTATAGTTAATTTTTAATATGATACATTGGTGTTCAAGATCTTTTGAGTACTCAACTAATTCATTCAAGTAACTAGTCTATTACTCTCATCCACTCAACTTAATTAATTATTAATTATCAAAGTTAAATTTTAATTGAAAATTTGTATTGGGGGAACTTGAATCGTGACTATATTATTGTTCTTAAATTGATTAACTTTGAACAAATTGTACAAAATGCAAATTAAATTATATTTCAAATCATGAAATTAGTTTGTTACTAAAATTTTCTTTTTGATTGTGAGATGAAAAATAAATTTGATGATAGGCATGTTGTTGATGAATTTAGGTTGCATTCTCCATCTTTATATATGTTAGGATCGGAGGAGCCCATAGGTGGGCTTGATACACATGGGTGAACACCAACTTGACCCAAAAGCTTAAGCCTATTGGGTTTTGGGTCCAACCATATATATCAGCACCTATCATCCACTCAAATTTTTCAATGTGAGACAAGTTCACTAGTGAAATTCTCAACAATCTTCCTCTCACTTGTGAGTTTTAATTGCTCCCCTTGAACGGAAATCGTCTCCCTTATGAGAGTAAGCCCAATTCCCCAACAGTTGCTCCAGTGGGCCTTACCACTGGCGCCTTATGTACCTCAGATTGCATTTCACGTGCCTCCGAATCAATCCTACCTCTCACGTCTTGACCCTATTCGGATCCATCCCCATCCTAGATGATCTTTATTAGTCTCGGTCACACACTTGGTCCTCCAACTATTAGCATGTCAGGACAATTAGCTTCACGTCTCGACTTTTACGATGTTGCTCATCCAGAGTTACAAACTACCGGTTCTGATTCCACTTGTTATGACCAGTGGAGCTCATCGGTGGGTTTGATACACATGGGTGAACACTAACTTGACCCAAAAGCTTAAGCTTATTGGGTCTTGGGTCCAACCATATATTTGTACCCATCATCCACTCAAATTTTCTAATGTGAGACAAGCTCACAAGTGAAATTCTCAACAATATATATAAACAAGGGATTAAAAAAAGAGAGT
This sequence comes from Malania oleifera, assembly GCF_029873635.1. NCBI lineage: Eukaryota > Viridiplantae > Streptophyta > Magnoliopsida > Santalales > Ximeniaceae > Malania > Malania oleifera. The sequence continues at coordinate 32,141,244 of NC_080418.1, read as the reverse complement.
AAATGAGCAAGCTAGGAAGAAAATTTGCTTGAATATAATTTTTTTATGCCTTTACTGTTCAAGTATCTTTGTGAGAAATATAAAGGAATAGAGGAGATGTATAACATATTGGATGTCTTCCAACATTGCATAGATTGGTGTGAGAAATTTCTACTAAATTTAAATATATTTGTAAATATAAAATTGGTATAGCAATGAATATGATATATTTATAAATTTAAAGTAGAAATGAAACAACTCAAAATGAATAGAATTTATTCATGATAGTTTTAGAAAATCATATTAATTGTACAATTCAAATAACTTATGAATTTTTAAAGATTTATTAAATCAATGGAACCTCAAGAACCTAAACACTATAAGCCCAATTGCAACTTCAAAAATATTAGGGAAAGAAAAAAAAATTTAAAATGTTTGGTTTTCTAGGAAAATGAAAAAGAAAATGAAAAAAAAAAAAAACGTAACATATTAATAAACAAAAATTGACTTTATAATACATCACCATAATTTTTGAAAGGAATGAAATAACTCCCCAAATCTTAGAGAAAAAAAAAATGTTCATATACCCGGTATTTTCTCATTTATTGGTACATTGAGAATCAATGACCAATATAAGTATTGTAATGTATTAAGTATATTAAACACCACAATACAATAAAAAAAATAAAAAGCATTAAATAATGAAAAATTCCCCCATCTAACGTTCCTATACATGGCAAAGTATGATTGGTTTTGATATTCATAACTTTAAGTGTATTTAATATTTTCTCCTCATTTAGGCAATACATATTTAATATTTTCTCCACATTTAGGGCAAAGTATGGGTTACCCTTTGTATGATGATTTATATCCTTTTGGTGGAAAACACATACAAAGATGGAGAGAATAGAGGTAGGCTTGACTCATAAATAAGGTATCATTATATCTCATAAGAAGAAAGATAATTAAGCACACAATTATTAATATTAATACATCAAAACCAATAAAAGATTGTGACATATAGCTATGTTAGACAACAATGAACATTAACAATCAGTCTGGTAAAAAAATAAATGAATCCCTTATCTAATGCAAAAATATATGGCCGAATATAATTAACTCAAGTATACCTGCCATACATCCGACATACTTAATATTTTTTTTTTTGATAATTCGGGGACTCTAATCATCATCGCGCCACATTAGATACTATATAGTGTAGCACCAAACCTGGAGGGGTGAAAGCCACCCGCCCATTGACGCACCCTTGGTAATTTAAAGATACTACAACAGAATGGAAATGTCATTTTCCATTCCATCCATTCCATTGTTTGGCAGCAGGAAAAATGACATTTGGAAGACTTGTTTATTCCCATCCTCCTACTCTATTTTTCGAAATGCAATTTAAATATTGGTATATGATCAATATATTACTTTTGTATACAAGAAACATTAACCATAGCACTCTGATTCATAATTAATTCAAGTATTCAAATTTGAGTCGTATAAATTAATATATTAGGTAAAAGATTAACTAAAAACCTCCATTTATAAGTTGCAGTAAGAACATAACAGCAACCTAAGTTTACTTGGGTTGGGTGTCAAAATTCCAGGAGGTGTTTGTGTTCAGAATCATAGCCCTTTTCGTAACCATTCACATCTTTCACGCCGCTTCTGCTGCAGTGGCAGCCGCAAATAGGATTGAAGCAAGCCTTTAGTTCTCCAGCCATGCCTTTGTTTTGTATTCATATGATGAAAGAAAGATTTCTTGTGGCCCCTAAAGTGACCTGAAGTTTGACTCATAGAGTTGAGAACAAGCTTCCCGGATCCGAAGAGGAAGAGGCACACTTGTCCATGCCTTGACACTTTTTTCTTTTTTATAAGAAGGGCGGCACCTCCATTTATTTATTAATAATCCTTCACTTTTGGCGGAGGAATACCATGTTTACAAGACAATTAATGGGAGATAATGAAAGACAACACGTTAAAAACCTCCCAAAGAACAACACCCACGTCCAGCCAAAAATCGAGTTATAATTCCAAACAAAACAAAACAAAACAAAACAGGACTTACAAAACAAATCTCACGCAACAAAACAAAATAAAAGATAAACAACATAAATCATAAGCTAAAACTAAAAGGAAATCAGCTAAACATACCTCATATAAGCCGTACCCATTTTCTCCAATTTATACAAACCATTGTTAACTCTAGGGAGTTGACTACTATTTGTAAACAAACTATTCCTCCCCATAATACCTTGTCGAGCCAAGGCATCTGCCACTTTGTCCATGTCTTGACACATCTTCACTGCAGCTGCAATTTTCTTCTCATCAGACAATCAAATAGGACAGAGTTACTTGACAAAAAACCAAAACCAAAATCAAAACCTCCACAAGTTGCCAACTACATTGAAACAAATACAGATAGGCTATTTGTTCACATGATGGCAAAGAAAATTAATTAATTAAAATCAGAAAGAATAAGGCTAAACTTTCAAATATTTCTAACAAAGGCATTCCCAAAAGGAGTCACTGAGGCAACAAAGATGAGTTCTACCCACCACAAAACTCCTTTAGGCAACACTCAACAGTATAGAAAAGCAAGAATTGCATAAGGATGTGATGTACTCAGATTGTTTTTTGGGAGCAACATTGCAAGTACTGAGCTTGCATCATACAGCTCGCTATCTGCAATAATTACCAAAAATGAAGCAACTTCTGTTTAATAATTTTGGCATGCTTTTTTACCATCTTATCGAAATTTTGAGATGCTAGTTGTAAGTATAGCATGATGATGCTCATTGGCTGCCAGTAAAAATGCTTAATGATTTGTGGTACACTGAAAAAATAATTAAAAGAAAAAGAAAAAAAAACTTCATTACAATTCATTGTTCATTAGAAATTAATAAATCTTATGTAATATCAAAGATGACTATCTGCCACTTTTTTTTTGTACAATACTAGAATCAAAGTGTGAAAATCGAATATAGAGCGGATGGTAATAGAATGACATGTAGATTGCGACATCTTCATATCTATGAATTATAGCTTAAAAATATCAAATATTTGTGCTCGTATATCAATTTATAGATTAAGAGACTTACATTTATTCTTATCTCCACAAGCTAAAATTAAAATTGCATCAATCAATCAATTTAGATTTATAAAAGCTTATAGCTCTCAAAAAAACTTAATTCCTAGGAACTGAGCACTTTGGCTGGAGAATGCTAAGGTTATTATGGATTACTGTAGGCACATCAAGCTTTTTTTTTTCCTTTTTCTTTTTTTCTTTTACTTTTCTAATGCAATATTATTGGTTATAATTTACTTTATGATCATAGGATAGAAAAATTTGTCAAAAAGATAAACCATCTTTTCATTTCTTTTTAAACATTATGCTTTTACACTCTTCATGTACCACTTCTTTCTTGTAAAGATCACATTGAAGAAGGATAATAAGCAAACCACTCAAAACATTAATAAGCTAAGTTACTTAGATTAGTACCATTGTGAGAGGATTTGGCAAAACTTACCCCTTCCCTCCATCAGAGTAACCAAACAAAAAACAAAAACAAACAACCCTCTCATGTTCTCTTGAGAAGCTATCTCAATCTTTGACATGCCTGTTGCTATGGTTGTCACATGCCATAATAGGAGGCAACAGGTGACAATCAACTCAGATCAATGGGAAATCCTTTGATCTTATGTTCCAATGAAATGCAGGGAATGTTAAGATAGAAGGAAGAGGTGCGTATTCACTTGCACATACATGAACTAAGACACATGAATACATTAATTCAAATTAATCTCAACACTCCCCCTTAATTCGAAACTTTCTTCCTCACTCCAAGACTTGCTCGCAACCTTTGAAAATCTTCAAATTTGAGAGGTTTCATAAAAATATCCGCAACTTGATCTTGCGTCTTTGCATACTTGAGCTCCACTACCTTTTTAGTAATGCACTCTCTAATGAAATGATACCTTGTATCTATATGTTTGCTTCGATAATGAAAAACCGGATTCTTAGCTAATGCTTGTGCGAGCTTGTCAAAATTGCAAATTTTAGTAGTTTCTTCTTGTGGCAAGTGAAGCTCCTTCAATAAACTCCTAAGACAAATAGCATGACAAGTGCAAGAAGCTTCAGCCACATACTCAGATTCACACGTAGAAAGTGTGACAATGGATTGCTTCTTAGAATTCCATGTAATAGCATAAGCACCCATGAAAAATATGAAACTCGTAGTACTCTTTCTATCATCAATATCTCCCGCAAAGTCACTATCACAAAATTCAACAGTTTGACACTGTTGGAGGGAGAATAAAATAGCCCAAAATCAATTGTACCTTTTATATACCAAAGAATTCTTTTAGCAACTTTTACATGAGTAGAAGAAGGAGCTTCCATAAAATGACTCAATACCCCAACTGCAAAAAGAATATCAGGCCTTGTGCATGTCAAATATCTCAAACTTCCTACAAGACTTTTGTACATGGCATGATCTTCCTTCTCCCCATCATCAAATTTTGACAACTTCATCCCACACTCCATGGGTGTACTCATGGGATTGCACTCAAGCATCTTAAGCCTTTGCAACACTTCTCTTGTATAGCCTTCTTGTGAAATAAAAAATCCATCCTCCATTTGCTTCACTTCTAGGCCCAAGTAGTATGACATGAGCCCTATGCGAGTCATCTCAAACTCAAGTGACATAGTTTTCTTTAAATCTTCAAACAAGCTTGGATTATTATTAGTGAAAATAGGATCATACTAATGAAGAAAATTGTCAAAATTTTCAAGCAAATGCAAATAAGCAAAATATCACCATTGTCAAAATTTTTAACATAATCATGAAGGCAATAAACAAACCCATTCTTTTGGAAGTACATATCAATCCGTCGATTTCATGTTCTCGGTGCTTGCTTTAATCCATACAATGCTTTCTTTAACCTCAAGACTTTATCTTCACGTCCTTCCACTATATATAAAGCCAATTGATTCTTCAACATAGACTTTTTGAGTCCGATCCTTGGTTTTGATAATGACAAACCGCATGTTACTAATGGTGCGCCTAAGTACTTGAACAGATTAATCATTCAGAACACAAACATGAAAGTGATGTGTTTTCCAGAAAGACCTTAACGAGGACATACTCCTGGTATAATCCTTGGCAATTCGAAGAGCAAAAGAAAGAAGAAGAAGTTTTTCATTGTATTGCTTTTAGTTTTTAAATTTGGTCTGTAATAAAATTGCATGACTTGCATGATAGATTGCATAAGCTCAAAAAGACCATAGAATGACTATAAGAATCCCTCAAGCAATTAGGTTAATAACTCACATTTATAAGGATTTAACTTAGGTCTTTATTTGGGCTAAAAATAGTTTGTGGACAAATTCAGTAGACCGAACCTAGGCAGTGTAAAATGCCTCAGTCGACTGAACTAGGTGGAAGGCAACAATTTGACTTCGCTCCGTCGACTGTATCTTTTTGAACGTATCTTCCTCAATTGACCAAACTCATAGGTGTCTGACCTCCAACAACTTGGTCGACCAAACTTTATATTCATTTGTGATTGAGTCGATCGAATCATAAGAATAGCAGACTGAATTTCAGATATAGTCGATCTGTTGGAATTGGTGTATTCCCAAGAGGAGGGGTGAATTGGGTATTTAAAAAATTGTCCTAGGTATATCCAAATCAGTAGCAGTAATACTCAACCTAGGGTCTGTCTATATACACATAAACCCAAATGTGCAGATAAATGAATATGTGAAAATTAAATCATGTGCAACATTCATGAAATTAGGATAGCTTCCCAAGATGGGGGTGAATTGGGATTTAAAAATTTTATTCCCCTTTTTAATATTTCTGTGTTATAACAATAATCACACCTCAACCATAATCACAAAATTGATTCAGAGTAATCACAACAAAAAAATAAAATAAAATCAACCACTTAATAATAGCCCTGTAGTAATGTGTAAAGCTTGCTAAATTTATATAAGCCTTGTTGTTAAATTCCACAAACAACCTTCTTTCCAATGTTCAGATTTTAAATAAACTTTCAGTTTAATAAGTTAAGGATGATTAACCAACATAGTTCCGTTTGGTTTCCGCAATCAATGCTGATCAAACCAAAACAAATTAACTTCCGGTTTATTTAATAACCAAACACTCAGAATTCAGAAATTTATAAAGCATCCACGCAGTTTGTAAATTTTACTAAAAATAAAGAGTAGGGAAGAAAGAGAGAAACACAGGGTTTTACGAGGTTCAGCTTCAACACAGCTTACGTCCTTGTTCTCGGAAAAACCACCAAAGGATTCACTATCACCGTTCCTTTACTAGGCGGAACAATACCGATTACAACACTTCGTGGTTAAGGCTAGAGCTTGCCTTCTCCAAACAATATTTCTTTGTTTGGTCCAACGATTCAACACTCAAACCGTCTATCAATCTGCTACAAAGATTTGAAATAAGATGTACAAGAATTGCTCCTCAAAGAGCTGATTAGTACATATTAAAAACTATATACTTCAGTAAATTCACAATACGAAATTCAGATTGAAGCTCTAGAGTTTTATCACCATAGGAATCATTCAATAGATGAAAGAATTAATGATTGTAGCACAATATCGGTGAGAAAATCAGTAGAACTTTAGAGAACAATATGGATGTTGTGAGCAACAAAAAAAATCAGAATGCTTGAGAGAGAGATTGATTACTGATTTGAAATCTTGGTGTGTAAATCAATATAACTTGAGGGTATTTATAGATGTAGAAAGGTTTCTTACTTGTTCCCCAAGTTTACTTGGAGTAGGGTCCAAGTTTTAGATTAATTTGGGCTTCAAGTCATTTAAATTTAAAAATATGCTCGTTGAGTATTTTGAATTTTGCCGTGAGCCAGACGACTGTGTGCTCTCTGGTAGTCGTCTGTCCATGTATTTCAAATATAATTTTCACAAATAGAAAGGTGGCAGTTTCCTGTCCTCAGGGTGGCAGTCGTATGTCACTTAACAACCAAGTTTTTAAAACATATAGAAGAGGGGCAGTCGGCTGACAAAACCCACGTAGATGTCTCATTTTGCACTGACAGTCGTCTGTCATGCTTCTATCTCTTTGTTTAATATCCTTTAAAATGTTAGTCATTTGTCCATAGACAGACAGTCGTCTGCCAACACTCATTTCTTATTTCAAGACATTTTTTGATTTCTCTTTTTTTTTTTCTTAATTTATCTTGGAATATTAACTTGTTTAACTTTGTAAAATATGTTCCAAGACTTAAACTAAGGTCTCTAAGTCTCTTTGCCTAATGAGCTTCAAAATGAATATTCATACTTGAATCAACTTGAAGTACTTACAAAGCTTGTTCTAAAAACAATTTTGACACTTATTTGCTTTGAGACACTTCTTTGCTTTGAGTTCTGTTTGTCGCTGATCTTGGATCTTTCTTTGAGCTTTCATTATGGATCACTTGTATTTATGTAAGACTTTCCTTGTTCCTTGATCCTTGTGATCTTTCAAGATATGGCATTTGAAGTTTGAGCTTTCGGAATTTTCCTTTTCATCACTGAAATCATCTTTGCCTGAAATAGTATCACTTGGAAACACATTAAATAACCTTACTTTGTTATCATCAAAATAAAAAGTTGTAAGCCTAACTAGGCTTGCAATCTCCCCCTTTTTGATGATGACAAAGAAGGAGCAAAGATAAAAAAAATACTCCCCTTGTCAATAAGCATAGACTTAATTTCATTAAAACATAATTTCAGATTTATCATTGTAGCAATACATAGAGACAAATACATAGAACTCATAGTACATAGAACTCACAATTCATCAAACTAGAAACATAGAATTATAGAATTTGCGCAAAACACATACTCCCCCTTTTGACACCAACAAAAAGTCAGAATACATCCATAAATTGAGCATGTGTAGCATATAAAACAGCAAAAAGTTGAAACATCATCAAAAGTCTTTAATCAAGTATCAGAAGCTGTGTCACTATCTGTAGCAATTCCTTTTCCTTTAGATTGCTGTGATCTTTCTTCTTCTTCTTATTCTTCTTCTTTAGCTTCAATAGAGTTTTCATCTGATTTTGCCTCTTCATCGGATGATCTGTGTGAGCCATCATCATTTTCATCACTTTCTTCATCTGAATCAGTGTCATTTTTTGTGATACGTTGCTCTATTTTGTCAAGACGTTTATCTAGTAAAGAGTATTTATCATCAATATTTGTGATCTTGTCTTGAAGAGAAGTAAAACCATCCCTCATATCAGAACTGAAGCTGGAATAATGCTGATAAAAAGGAAGAAACCATGTAGGCATATCAACTTCTTCAGGAGTTGGACTACGTTCTTCTGGTGCTGGTCGTGTAGGTCTATTTCCCTTAAACATCCATCCCTCGGTGTACTTATTGTAACCTGTCCTTTTTAAAGTAGTGGGGGAGAATATGTTGTAATGGGTTCACTTCACTATTTTGGAAGATGGAGTGAGGATTTGAAAGTGAGCAAAAACTAAGGAAAGAATGTCACCATATGGAAGCCCAATTCTAGGAGATTCGAGCTTCATGAGCATCCGTTTGAGTATAAGGGTAGCTAAATCTAATTTCTTTCCTTTTAGTATGCACCACATGAAGAAGCAATCGAAGAAGGAGATATGATCAAAGGATCTTGATCTAGGAATTATATTATAAGCAATGATCTTGAGAAGAATTTGTGCTTGCGAATTGAGCTGTTTGTATTATAGAGGATTCCCAAAATAGACGAGTTGATCGTTCATTGCAAGAGGCAGAAATTCTTGCGGGGAAAAACCTTGCTCCATTGTCCACTGTTTTTCTATTGGATTGCACTCAAAATCACCATGCTTTATACTAAGTATTTTCCTTAGTGAGTGTGAAGTAAGTGAAATATTTTGACCAAAAACTTCAGTGGCAAAACCAACATCTTTCTTTACCAAGTTTGAATAAAATAGTTTTATCTGATCAGGGTAATAGCCTTTAACTTGGTGAAGAACAAACTTATCCCATCTTATATTTTTGAACAACTCAAGAATCTCAGAGAAATTTTCTTCAAAGAAAGAGAAATCGAGTACCTTACCAAATATAGGATTGATAGAGGAAATGTGATTTTGGTACAAAGATTTTGTGTGAGATGAGACCAACCATTTTTCAATGTCATTATTGCTATCAGGCCTTGAAGAAGAGGATGCTTTGTCCTTTTCCCGACTGATTTGGTTCTTGGCATGTTGATGAAGTAGAAATTCGAGAAACCCTATGTGTGAAGGATTTAGGGTTTTGATGGAGTGACGTTGGGAAGAGGTTTGGAGAGGAGAAATAAAGGAGAGATGAAGAGGAGTTGGTTTAGTGAAAGGTAGATGAATGGACAGGCGTTTGGGGTTTTAAAAAGAGTGTTTTTCATGTTAAGTAAACTTGAACTGCCGTGAGACAATTGCCTATCATCAAGGTGACAGTCGTCTGTCAACTGTCTTTCCAGATAGACAGTAGCCTGTCCGGCGCCTGCCTGGTGTCTGGTAGTCGTCTGCCTTGAAGAAAAATTCTTCTCTCTATTAGTTAACTTATCATATATGTAACATTCCCAATTCCCATCAGATAAATACAAATTGATTTTCAACTAGTGGTTTTGTAAAAATATCAGCTAATTGATTATGTATGTTAACAAATTTAAGAACTATTTCTTTCTTATTTACATTATCTCTTCAGAAGTGATGACGTATGTCAATATGTTTTGTTCTTGAGTGTGATATTGGATTTTTTGAAATATTATAGCACTTTTATTGTCACACTTTATAGGGATTGTTTGATATTGAATTTTGAAGTCCCTTTATTGTTGTTTCATATATAAAGTTTGAGCACAACAGCTTCCAGCTGCTATGTATTCTACTTCAACTGTAGATAATGCTATAGAATTTGGTTTCTTTGAAAATTAAGAAACTAGTGAGTGTCCTAGAAAGTGACAAATCCCACTAGTGCTCTTTCTATCTATTTTGCATCCAGCATAATCCGCATTTGAATAACTTATCATTTTGAAATCGGTTCCCTTTGGATACCATAAACCTAGATCGAGTGTGCCTAGAAGATATCTAAGTATTCGTTTAACTGCTATTAGATGTGATTCCTTAGGAGCATATTAGAACCTAGCACACATACATACACTAAACATGATATCCGGTCTACTTGCTGTTAGGTATAGTAAGCTTCCTATCATTCCTCGGTAATGTTTGGTATCTACTTGTTTACCTTTTTCATCTTTGTCAAGACTCATTAAGGTGTTCATGGGAGTTCCTATGGGTTTGCTTTCTTCCATATCAAACTTTTTTAACATGTCTTTGATATATTTAGTTTGATTTATGAATGTTTCATTTTTAGCTTGTTTAATTTGTAACCTTAGGAAGTAATTTAACTCTCCCATCATGATCATTTCAAACTCTCTTTGCATAGTTGTAGCAAATTCGTTACACAGATCTTCATGAGTTGCTCCAAATATAATATCATCAACATAAATTTATACTATAAGCATATCATTATTTTTGGTTTTTATAAATAGAGTGCTATCTCTCTTTCCTCTTGTAAAATTATTTTGGAGTAGGAATTTGCTTAGTCTTTCATACCAAGCTCTAGGAGCTTGTTTCAATCCATATAAGGTTTTAGTTAACTTGAATACATGATTTGGTTTTTTAGAGTCTTCAAATCCTGGAGGTTGTTTAACGTAAACTTCTTCATTTATATAACCGTTTAAAAATACACTTTTTGCATCCATTTAATATAATTTAAAATCTTTATGTGCTGCATAGGCAAGAAGCATCCTTATAGCTTCCATTCTTGCCACGGGAGCAAAGGTTTCTTCATAATCGATACCTTCTTCTTGATTATAACCTTGTACTACTAACCTAACTTTGTTTCTAATAACTACCCCATTTTCATCATTTTTATTCCTGAACACCCATTTGATTCCTATGATTGATTTATCTTTGGATTTAGGTATAAGTTCCCATACTTGACTCCTTTCAAATTGATTTAGTTCTTCTTGCATAGTTATGATCCAAAAATCATCTTTTAAGGCTTCTTCAATATTCTTGGGTTCATCTTGAGACAAAAAGGCATAATGGTTACAAATATTTTTTAATGAGGCTCTAGTGGTTATTCCTTTTGATGGCTCACCAAGAATTTGATCTTTTGGGTGACTTTTAGCATATCTCCATTCTTTAGGTAGTTCTAGATTTTCTATGATGTTTTCATTTGAAGCTTCATTATTATTTTCTTCTTTTATTTCAAGATCTTCTTCTTTTTGTGAGATATCTTCTTTTTCATCATTCTTAACTTTATTGTTACAATTATTTGATTCATCAAACGTTATGTGTATTGATTCAAAAATAGTAAGAGTCCTTTTATTATAAACCTTATAAGCTTTACTAATTGTAGAATGACCTAAGAAGATGCCTTCATCAGATTTTGTATCGAACTTTCCTAAATCATCTTTAGTATTAAGAATAAAACATTTGCACCCAAATACATGAAAGTAGGAAATGTTGTGTTTTGTACCTTTCTATAGTTCATACGGTGTTTTATCTAAGCTTAACCTAATGGATACCCTATTTATAATATGACAAGCTGTATTTATAGCTTCTGCCCAAAAGTATTTAGGTAGATTATTTTCGTTTATCATGGTTCTTACCATTTCTTGGTGAGTTTTATTTTTTCTTTCTACAACTCCATTTTGTTGTGGAGTCCTAGGTGCTGAAAAATTATGGTTTATTCCATGTTCATTACAGAATTGATCAACATCTTTGTTTTTAAACTCCCTACCTTGATCACTTCTAAAATTAGCTATATTATAACCTTTTTCATATTGTAATTTCTTGCATAAGGTGATTAGCATATCACAAGTTTCGTCTTTGTTTGCTAAGAATAATACTCAAGTAAATCTTGAATAGTCATCTACAATTACAAAAGTATATTGTTTGCCTCATAAGCTTAAGGTTCTAGTTGGACCAAATAAGTCTAGGTGCAAGAGTTCTAGGGGTCTTTTAGTAGATATGTATTTTTTCTTTTTGAAACTTGTTTTGACTTGCTTTCCTTTTTGGTATGCATTACACTTCTTGTCTTTTATGAATTTTGTTTTTGGTAATCCTTTTACAAGTTTTTTCTTGGATAATTTGGATAATAGGTACATGCTAGCATGTCCTAGTTTCCTATGCCAAAGCCAACTCATTTCATTCATTGCAGCTAAACAAGTTACATTTTGATTTACTAAGTTCTCAAGGTTTATACAATATACATTGTTTATCCTATGAGCTATAAACAAGGTTTTATTGTTCTTGGGGTTTTGAATAACACATTTTTCTTTCTTAAAAGTTATTTCGAACCCTTTGTCACTCTATTGGTTAATGCTTAAAAGATTGTGTTTTAATCCTTTTACTAATAGCACATTATCAATAGTAAGAGAAGGTTCTTTACCTATTTTCCAATGCCAATAATTTTACCTTTGGCATTGTTGTCGAAGGTGACATATCCCCCATCCTTTTGTTTTAATGTGGCGAACTTGGTCCTATCACCGATCATGTGCCTTGAACACCCGTTGTCCAAGTACCATTTATCCATTGATGGTGTTATCCTAAATCACACCTACAATGAGGGATTCATTGTGTTAGTCTTTGGAACCCAAATTCTCTTAACTTTCTTTGAATTGTTTTTAGTTCCTTTATTTACTTTCCATTCTCCTTGAATTTTAACATATTTTCTTTTTAGTGGACAATTGAACATTACATGACCTTTAGTCTTGCACATGTAGCATGTGGTGTGTTCATGTTTGTTGTTTGAAGAAGTACTAGCATAGTGCTTGGCTTCTTTGACAAAATATCACATGTATGATTTTTTACTCCTTTTATTTGTTTTTCCATTATAACCTATCCTTTCTTTATTTCCATGTAGTCTTTGTTGTCTAATCATTTTTTCAAATTTTCTTTTCCTTTAATAAAATTATATAGAATTTTCTCTTTATCCTCTATTGATTTTTTAAGTTTGATTATCTCTAATTCTTTTTTATTTAAATCATCTTCTTTAATTTTTCCTATCTCTTGAGTAATTTCTTTTATTTCATCTTCTAATTTTTCAATACAAGAATCTTTCTCCTTTTCACTAGTTTTAGATGTTTCAAGTTGCTTCATTAATTCTTTATTTTGATCTTTCAAAGTTATGTTTCTCTTGGAAATTTTTATGAATCTTTTATGTAAAGAAAACAACTCAGCTTGTAATTCTTTGTACGAGGCAATGCTATCGCAAGACTCATCACAAGACTCATTGTAAGATTCTGTTAAAGAGTAATATGAATTTACCACTTCTTCATTCGCCATGAAGCATATATTTGCCATCTCTTGTCCACTTGACTCGTTTTTCATCTCGTTGGAGCTTGAATCATCCCAAGTGGCCTTTATAGCTTCCTTCTTTTTCTTCTTGTCTTTCTTGAGTAACAAGCAGTCTGACTTGATGTGTCCTGGTTTCTTGCAATGATAGCATATAGGAGGTTCATTTTTACTTTTATTTTCTTTTCTACTTATCTCTCCCTTTTCAAGTTTCCTTTTATTAAACTTTCTAGGAAACCTTTTATTTTTCCTATAGAATTTGCCTAATCTTTTAGTGATGAATGCTAATTCATCCTGATTTAAGTCGCTTGATTCACTTTCCACTTCACTTGAGCTGTTACTAGAATCTTTTAATGCAATGGACCTTTTATGCTTGGGTTCAAGATTTCTTTCCTTTAAAGCCATTTCATAGGTAAGTAGTGAACCTATGAGTTCATCTAGAGAGGTGGTCTTAAGGTTTCTACCTTCTGTGATAGCAGAAGCCTTTGGTTCCCATATGGAGGGAAGACCTCTTAAAATTTTTCTAACCATTTCGTGGGTAGTGTAAGTTTTTCCTAAGGCACTTAAGGAATTGATTATGTGAGTGAATCTGGTATACATACTTGAGATTGTTTCATCTAAATTCATTTTGAATGCTTCATATTTACTTGTTAACATATCTATCCTGTTGTTCCTAACATCTATTGTTCCTTCATATGTTACTTCTAATTTGTCCCATATTTCTTTAGCCGTCTTGCAGGCCATGACTCTATTGAACTCATTAGCATCTAAAGCATAGTATAGGGCATTTGAATTTATTTGGAGCATCTTATAGTCAATATCGGTCATATCTTTTTTTTTTTTTTGGGGAATTTGTTTTCCATCTACTATCTTAGTAGGGATTAGGTCTCCATCCATAACTACTTTCCAAGCTTTCCAATTCATGTGTTGGAGATATATTTGCATTCTCTTTTTCTAAAAGGTATAGTTGTGTCCACAAAAGATTGGTGGACGGGTTGAGGATTTCACCGAAGGGTGCTACTCCTATATTTGCCATTTAATCTTTTTATAGTTTCTTGTTAGGAATTACTATAACTAGTCTCTGATACCAATTGAAATTAGGATAGCTTCCCAAGAGGGGGGGTGAATTGGGATTTAAAAATTTTATTCCCCTTTTTAATATTTCTGTGTTATAACAATAATCACACCTCAACCAAAATCACAAAATTGATTCAGAGTAATCATAACCAAAACAAAATAATCAACCACTTAATAATAGCCCTGTAGTAATGTGTAAAGCTTACTGAATTTGTATAAGCCTTGTTGTTAAATTCCACAAACAACCTTCTTCCCAATGTTCAGCTTTTAAATAAACTTCCAGTTTAATAAGTTAAGGATGATCAACCAACGTAGTCCATTTTGGTTTCCGCAATCAATACTGATCAAACCAAAACAAATTAACTTCCGGTTTATTTAATAACCAAACACTCAGAATTCAGAAATTTATAAAGCATCCACGCAATTTGTAAATTTTACTGAAAATAAATAGTAGGGAAGAAAAAGAGAAACATAGGGTTTTATGAGGTTTGGTTTCAACACAGCCTATGTCCTTGCCCTTGGCAAAACCACCAAAGGATTCGCTATCACCGTTCCTTTACCAGGCGGAACAATACCGATTACAACACTCCTTGGTTAAGGCTAAAACCCGCCTTCTCCAAACCATATTCCCTTGTTTAGTCCAATGATTCAACACTCGAACCGTCTATCAATCTGCTACAAAGATTTGAAATAAGATGTACAAGAATTGCTCCTCAAAGAGTTGATTAGTACAGATTAAAAACTATATACTTTAGTAAAATCACAATACGAAATTCAGATTGAAGTTCTAGAGTTTTATCACCGTAGGAATCTTTCAATAAACGAAAGAATTAATGATTGTAGCGCAATATCAATGAGAAGATCAGCATAACTTTAGAGAACTTCGTGGACGTTGTGAGCAACAAAGAACTTTCAGAATTTCAAAATGCTTGAAAGAGAGATTGATTGCTGATTTGAAATCTTGGTGTGTAAATCAATATAACTTGAGGGCATTTATAGATGTAGAAAGGTTTCTTACTTGTTCCCCAAGTTTACTTGGAGCAGAGTCCAAGTTTTAGATTAATTTGGGCTTCAAGTAATTTAAATTTAAAAATATGCCCGTTGAGTATTTTGAATTTTGCCGCAAGCCAGACAACTGTTGCTCTCTGGCAGTCGTCTGTCCATGTATTTCAAATATAATTTTCACAAATAGAAAGGTGGCAATTGCCTGTCCTCAGGGTGGCAGTCGTCTGTCACTTAACAACCAAGTTTTTAAAACATACAGAAGAGGGGCAGTCGGCTGACAAAACCCATGTAGACGTCTCATTTTGCACTGACAGTCGTCTGTCATGCTTCTATCTCTTTGTTTAATATCCTTTAAAATGTTAGTCATCTGTCCATAGATAGATAGTTGTCTGCCAACACTCATTTCTTATTTCAAGACATTTTTTGATTTCTCTCTTCTTTTCTTAATTTATCTTGGAAATATTAACTTGTTTAACTTTGAAAAATATGTTCCAAGAATTAAACTAAGGTATCTAAGTCTCTTTGCCTAATGAGCTTCAAAATGAATATTCATACTTGAATCAACTTGAAGTACTTACAAAGCTTGTTTTAAAAACAATTTTGACACTTCTTTGCTTTGAGACACTTCTTTAATCTGAGTTCTTTTTGTCACTGATTTTGGATCTTTCTTTGAGCTTTCATTATGGATCACTTGTATTTATGTAAGACTTTCCTTGTTCCTTGATCCTTGTGATCTTTCAAGATATGTTATTTGAAGTTTGAGCTTTCGGAATTTTCCTTTTTATCACTGAAATCATCTTTTCCTGAAATAGTATCACTTGGAAACACATTAGATAACCTTATTTTGTTATCATCAAAATCAAGAGTAGTAAACCTAACTAGGCCAACGATTCATAATATAACATACATGTGCAGTAAATAAATTGTGAAAATGTAAAGTGCACACACGATATGTTATCGGGGTTCGGGAAACTGTGCCTACGTCCCTGCCTTAGCTCGTAAGCTCGAGGATTACCACTATTGCTTACTTAACGGGTGGAGTGACACCGTTTACAACTGGGTCGAATTACACCAGGGCTGACCTCAACCTTTACACGTTTTCCTTATGGGGCGAAGAGGACCCTATTGATCCTTACGGGCTAGATCAACGCCTCCTCAGGCCACGCTTGAAATACAGTAATGAAATACAAATTTGTGTACAATTTAAATGCTTCTCCAATAAGTAGATATGTACCGATATCAATCAATGCACAACACACAGATATGAACTATAAGCTTAGTGCCAATGAAGTGTAATCACACTCAATCTAATGTCAATAGGCAATCATGGGCAAAAGTGTATTTTCAAACAATCTTTGAAACAATAAACCAAAGTATATCAATCACAAGTATGGTTTCAAAGATATCCAACAAATCTAATAAAAAATATCTTATAAAATAATTTTCTCAACAATCTAGAACGAGAGATATTTATAGTATAAGCTTGTCAAAAGTTTTTACAAGAACACAATACCAGATAAGCTTAATGAGTTTTGTAACAATAGTGTAAAGACTCACTAGCTAAAAGTTTACCCCACACATTGAGTTTATTAGTTAAACCGGGGGAAAACACTTTGGCTAAAAACTCTCAATCAAAAATCAACAAGCAATTAAACTAATGAGAGTTTGTGCAAGTAAGAACAATGTGGAATCACTCAAGGACACTCTCACCAAGTTTGATTTAGTAAGGGAATAACAATGTGTGAGTGTATAGGATATGTATTGGAAAAATAAGCTCTCAAAATATTCAGAGCATTTTTGGCTAATCCAATCACTAATCTCGTTTTAATTGTGCAAATGAACCCATATTTATAGACATACCAAAAATTATGATCGTTGGGGACATCAAGGGGATTATTAAAATTGTTTAAAATGAGTTTATAAAAAATAACCCTATTTTACCCTTAAATATTTGCGGTAAAAATTGGCCAACTCGAGAGTTTCTATCGACCGAGTCATAAGTTTGGTTGCTCGAACAGACACATAAGCAAAAAGGCGTTTTTGAAGTTCGGGTGCCCGTGGACAAGTTCGGGTGGCTGAACTAGGTGATTTTCCAACCTGCTCGAGGTTTAGTCACCTGCTCAGAAGTTCGGTTTGCCAAACTTCCACATTCGATTGCCCGAGCTCAAAATGAACTTGAAGTTCGGGCGCCCGAGGACGCTGGGAAAAGTCAAGACTCGGGTTCAGTCAACATTTAGTTCAAATAAGTTCGGTCGCTTGAGCCACAGTCAACATTTTGACTTTTCACCATTTGGTTGAACGAGGCGTTTTCAACGCCAGGGTTCGGTCGCCCGAATCCTTAATATTTTAACACCTAAGTTTAAAACATAAGTTACCCCTAATTTGCATATGTGATAGTGGGGGGTTTTCCTATGTGCTTGTGCTAGAACCTAAGGTCTTTCTAAGGACTTTTTACTTAGTCCAAAAAATCTGGTGTCGATCGACCGAAGGGTGATCCCTAAGGTCAATCTATGGTCCTGAGCTTATAGTCCCTACCATGTATGCCATGCTTTAATTATTAAAGACCTAAATTAAAATAAATATATAAAAATACAACTTAAAATAAGTGAAGGCTTTATGTTCTGCTCCTCGGCAATTCCATGGATTTCGCCAAAAGATGTGCTCGTTTAAGTGCTTCTTGACATCCATTTCTCATCTGTCATCCATGCTTAGAAAAGTAAACCTGTTCAAATACTCAAAGCACACAGATGAGATACTATGGTTTGTCATACTCAAAACTAGAGACGAACCAAAAAGTCAACATGACCAAACCTCGAAGGGTTCTGAAATTGCCTCGTGTCAGTCAACCAAACCTTTAGTTCAAAACCTTCACAGTCAATTGAACTTGGCAATTGGGTCGACTGAACTTAAAATATAGTCGACAGAAAACTCTTGGGTTGAACATTTTTAACTGCAGTAAAACAAGGTTAATTTTATTTAACCTTCATTAATCTTTTCTAAAAAGACTCCTATGCCCCTTAATGGTTATAATTTTGTGTATGTCTATATATACCAGTTCATTTGGAAAGATTAAGCATGAATTAGCAAATATCATTAGCCAAAAATTCTCTAAATTTCCAAATCCTTATTTTCTCATATACAAGCCAAATATTCTATTCTTGCTAATCCTTCTTGCTAAAATCCTTTGGTAAGAATATTTTGGAGATTGTTCATTTTAGTTTACACTCTCAAAGTGCTTGATTGATAATTGATTTTATTGAGAGTAAACTTGAGTGTTCCCTTGTGATTTAATTCATAAGTCTTCACTGGGAATAACTCTCAAAGGCTTGTGAGTCTTGCATTTGTGTTGCAAGATTCTTAAGCTTGTTTTTGTGTGCTTTTAAAAAACAAGCTTGATTTCAAATATCTCCTATACTTTATACTTGATATTTGTTCTAGAGATATTTGAGTGTGCATTTGAGATCTTTGAGGTTATTGCTTGTGATTGATATACATATTTTAACTCAAAGATATATTCACACCACTCTCACACATAAACTGTTATTGTTGCATATAACTGAGAGTTGACATTTAGACTTCACTGAGCTTATACATTCATATCATACAAAAGTGCAATTTGTAATTGTATTGAGCATATTGTTGTACATCATCTGCTTATTTTAAAAGCACTTCTATTTGAACACAAATTTGATATTACTGGTTGTATTCCTGAGGGATTTTCGGAAGAGGGAGACTAGCCCTGTGAATAGTCTTGAATTGGCTTTGACCCACTTAGGAAAGTTAGGTGCACCATCCTGGTAAGGTGTTGTAAACAGTGCCGCTCCACCCATTAAGTGAGCAATAGTGGTAATCCTCGGGCTTGCGAGTTGAGGCGGGGACGTAGGCAGTATTGGCTGAAACCCGATAACATTTCTTGTGCCTACTTTTAATTTTCACATTTTAAATTTCAGCACTTGAATGTTTGCGTTTAATTGTTTCAATATTTGATTGAGTTTATGATTATATAGAAAGACCCTAGGTTTGTGCATTACTATTTGAGGAATCTGATTTGACCTAGGCAAAAGTTTTAAAATTCCAATTCACCCCCCTCTTGGGAATACACCAATTCCAACACTTTCATTTCATTTGTGCTACCAAAAAAATAAATGAACGAATTGTCTCCATATGAGCAATAGGTGCAAAAACTTCTTCATAGTCTACTCCATGTTTGTGCTTATAGCCTTTAGCTATGAGCCTTGCTTTATACCTCTCCACTTCTCCTTTTGAGTTCTTTATTTTGTAGACCTATTTGACTTTACTAACTTCATAATCCTTGGGAAGAGTTGATAATTCCCAAGAATCATTCTTCTCAATTGCTTTGATCTCTTCCTCCATGGCTTGCCTCCACTTTCTGTCTTCCATAGCATCTTCAAAGCTTAATTGCTCACTGTTTACAAAGAGACAAAACAAATTATTTATTTCATAATTAGTGACTTCTTCGGTTTCATCATAAATATCAACAATACTCCTCTTTTTTCGTCCACTATTACTGGAACTTTCTTGATGAATTGGAGAAGGCGGTGGAGTTGAATCTTGAATAGGTATTATGCTATCTTCCTCTCGATCTTTAAAGTAATAAATCATAAGCTTGTTCTTCATGTGCCTCCCAATTCCACCTTGTTTCTTCATCAAATTCAACATCTCGACTTACAAGGATCTTTCCATTGCTTGTATTGTACAACTTGTACCCTTTGGAATTTAAATCATATCCAATGAAGACATGCTTAACACTACAATCATTAAGCTTGGATCTTTCTTGTTGTGGCACATGAACATATGCAATGCTTCCAAAGATCCGCAAATGAGCAACACTAATTTTGCTTCCACTCCATGCTTCTTGCAGAGTTTGATCTTTTACATTCTTTTGTTGGACACATGTTAGACAAGTAAACTATGCAAGAATCAACTTTTGCCCAAAATTCCTTAGGCATATTTTTTGCTTTCAACATGCATCGAGCCATATTAAGAATGGTTCTATTTTTCCTCTCCGTAGCACCATTTTGGCATGGCGATATTGAAACCCTTAAAGGACGACGAATTCCATGTAATTCAAAAAATTCATTAAATTCTTCAGAAGTGAATTTTCCTCCTCTATCGAACCTCAAAGATTTAATTTTGTAGCCACTTTCATTTTCCACAAGAGCTTTGAATTTTTTAAATGCCTCAAATGCTTCTGATTTTTGCTTAAGGAAGTAAACCCAAGTTTTTCATGTAATGACCTAAGTAATAATGGTATTTAAATAATAAAGAGGGAGGGAAATGGAATCAGTAACAGAAGGAGGCAGCCGAGAAATTTCCCCAAGCCTCGTCGACGAACACAAGGGTTTTGTCGATGAGGGTTCTTCAGGACCTCATCGACGAGGTCCCGTCTTGTCAACGGGAAGATACCGAGAGAGGAACTTTGGGAAGCCTGAAATTCGTCGACGAGGGTGTAGATTCGTCGATGAACTTTCTACAGGACTTGTTGACGAGGTGATATGGCTTATTGACGAATCCCGTAGCATAAATTGTGCAAAACTTTGGATTAATTCAGAAATACAGCGCCACTCTCTCTCCTACGACCCCTCTTCTATCTCTCTTCGATTTCGGTCCCATTAGTCACCGAATTGACGATCTGAGGCCACTACAACGCTCCTGGCGGAGTTCTCTTCAAGTCTATCGGAGCAGATCGTCGGTGGAATTCGTTGGGATTCATCCCAAATCCAAGGTAAGGTCTTTTATTCAGAATTTGAGTTTCCAGCAGTTGTAAGAAATGTAATAGATGTAGAAATAGTAATGTTTTGTTTTGGGATTTATGATTTTCAGGGTGTTGAGCGGAGAACCCTACGGGTGTTGGACCCATTATAATAGGGGATTTTTAGCAGGAAATAGGTGAGGGAAATATGCTATGCTAGGTTATTTGAGTATGATTTCAGTATAAAATTATAAATGTTCTACCAGAGTATTATTCATGGTAGAGATTTATACAGTTTATCAAGTATGATTAATATATTTTAGAATTATTGTGTGGCTTGAGAATATAGATATAGTACAGAAGTATGTTTTACAGTATTTTCTTGAGTTATGTTTTACAGAATATACAGACAGTGAATATATTTATAGCAATTACAGAAATACCATGATTATACAGTTTACAGTACCATGACACACAGATTTACAGATAATTACAGAAATATAGTTGATATAGATATAGTTTTCCACGGCGTCATGGTTTATACAGTTATTACAGAATCATGGTAAAACAGAGTTGTATATAGAGATGTATTATATAGTATCAGACCCTGTTGGACTATACAGTTTACAGAGCACGGTACCGCAACTACATACAGTATATAGAGTGCAACCATCTATTCAGATAATACATAGTATAAAGGTCGATCGCATAGAGCCCACGAGTGGACAGCCTCCCCATGAGATATGGGTTGAGGAGGGCTGATCAGACTATGGAGTATAGGGATTTATTCCTAGTTGGCCAGCCAGGGTAAATCCCGCCTACGGGCCGCACAACCTTGTCATGAGGGGTTAAATTATGACACATAGTTATCCACGGGGAAGTTTTTAGTTATTACTATGTTTGTACAGGTTTACAGAAATAGAATATATATATATATATATATATATATATATATATATATATATTAGCAGTATTTTGAGTAGAAACCTAAAGTATAGAAATGTTAAGCAACAGGTAAAAGATGAAGATTATAGTACTGGTATTGTACCTTACAGATTCAGTGATATATGACTATATAGTAATAGATTTTCATAGTATTGTAACTCATTTGCCACACACTAGCAATAGCATATTTCATCTTACTGAGCATTACTTTAACATTTTTCAGGTGATCGAGGTAGGCGAGCAGATAATGGGGCTTCGGTATTTCCCTGACAGTAGTGTGAGTATTTTTGTATAGCCCTAGCCAATTGAGGGTATTTTGGAAAATAGACATATATGTATATTTTGGGAAACACTTTAACACTCTGGTATTGTATATAACTACATATGGTTATGTTTATTTGATTTCTGTTTCTTGCTGCTTAGGTTGATGATTGAGTTTAATCTAATTTGGTATCAGAGCATTTCAAATGTTATAGTATAAAAAAGAAAAAAGAAAACCCCATTTAAATAGCAGGTCATTACATTTCAAGTATAATCATCAATAAAAAAAATAAGAAATATTTATTCTTACCAAACAATAGTGGATTTATAGGTCCATACACGTTTGTATGAACAAGTTGAAGTGGCTCTGTTGATCTTGACATAACTACTTTTGGAAAACTTCTTCTTGAATGCTTTCCAAGGAGACATGCTTCACACAAATGATGTTGATGGTTGATGGAGGGCATACCATTTACCGTGTGTTTGTCTCCCAAGACTTTAAGTGCTCCAAAATTTAAGTGCCCAAGTCCCATGTGGCAACACCATGCTTCATTCTTCATGCTCACTTTCAAGCATTTTGCTTCAATTGTCTTGAGATTTAGCATAAACATTCTATTCTTTGACATGATCACTTTAGCAATTAAATTAGCATTTTGATCTCTAAGCCAAAGATATCGATCTTTCATGAGAATTTCATACCCCTTTTTGAGGAGTTGTCCCAAACTCAAAATATTACTTTTCAATTTAGGCACATAATAGACATCATTAATAAGAATATGACTCATATATTTTGAAAGAATAAAAATGGTACCTTTCCCACATATTTGAATCTTTGAAGAGTCTCCAAATGAAACATTCCCATTCACCTTCTCCTCAAGTGTGAAAAAATTTTCTTTATCACTACACATATGATTGCTTACTCCATTGTCTAAGAAACATGAACTTTTGTCATCGTTCTCATCATCTTTGAGTGCTAGTGATAGAGTGGGCTCTGTGGTTTCTTGCTTGTCATCTACTAGATTAGCTTTTTCCTCTAGAGTGGGCTCTACGGTTTCTTTCTTGTCCACGACTTCTTTATTATTGATGGATCCTTTCATCATTTTTGAAATTATCATGATCATTTCTACCTCTTCCTCCTCTTCCACGACCATTGCCACAACCATGTCCTCGTCCATGCCATCATCCTCTTCGGCTCCTTTCGCCTTGATAATCTTTGAGAGAAACTGTAGTTTTGAGAACTTGTTCCAATGGTTCATCCTACCTTCTCTTGATATTGTTTTCATGGGCTTGTAAAGGGCCTTCTAATTGTTCAAGCGTCATGGAGTCTAGATCTTTAGACTCTTCGATGACACACACCACATAATCAAATTTTGGAGTTAAGGAACAACGAATCTTCTCTGTCACTCGAACATCTTCAATTTTATCTCCATACCTCTTTATTTGATTCACAACAGCCTTCACCCTTGAACAACAATTTGAAATTGATTCAGATTCCTTCATATGCAAAGCTTCAAAATCACCTCGTAACGATTGGAGTCGCACCTTTTTCACTTTGTTATCTCCTTGGAGGGAGCTTTGCAAAATTTCCCAAGCTCCCTTGCGGTGGTCGCATTGGCCACCTTATGAAACATTGAATCATCCAAACATTGATGGATGAGGGAGAGGGCTTGTTGATCCTTCTTTCTTGTCTTAGCCAAAACATCCTTATCATTTTGAGGCAAAGAAACTTCATTTTTAGGTGGGACATAACCTTTTTCTACAACCTCCCACACATCTTGCGAGCCAAGCACCACTTTCATTCGAATACATTAAGTTTCATAATTTTCTTTTGTAAGATGAGGAAATTGAAATGAATACACTCCACTATTGCTCGCTATCTCTCAAAGGAAATCACTTTTATACCACTTTGTTAAGATAGAAAGAAGAGGTGTGTATTCACTTGCACATACATGAACTAAGACACATGAATACATTAATTCAAATTAATCTCAACAGGGAAGAGGTGTTTCTTTTTCTTCTTGAGGATGACATAGTTTGGAATCAATGAGCACAAATATCTTTCAATGGCAGAAGAGCGATTCTCGGATGGATTTTCTTCATTATTCAATAGATTTGAAAATGTTATCGTAGTACTTAGGGTTGGGAGGGAGAGGTACTAGTGGCAATTAGAACCGTTCATGAAAATGGTAAATTCTTGGAACTAGGGTTGGGTTAGAATGGAAAGTAGTATTCAGTGGTTATATTAGGTGGATCTAAAGAAGATGGTTTGAGTATATTTGTACAAGAGTTTTTTTCATTAATTTAGTTGATTTTCTCCTAGTATTAGGGTTGTAATTCAAGTTTGCAATAAGTACAAAGAAGAGTTGCATTTTAAAAGAATAAGAACAAATTCCTTTACGGAGTGAGATTGTGGCAGCAGATCACCCACACTTACGTGTAAAATGCGGTGAAGAGATGCAAGTGAAGGTAGGAAAAACCTCAATGTAAGCAAGCAAGGTTTTGCATATGACAACTATGGCAACGTCCTGGAGAAGGGTTTGCAATGACGAGAAATAATAATATTAAAAGTTTGATAGAGTCGCCACTAACATGTTATTTTCCTAGGTGCAGTTAACTAACCTAATTACTACTTGTTGATTGATCTTTAGACTAATCCTAAAGCCAAGAAAGTAGTAGCCTCAGTCTGAATTTACCAGAGTTAGGATCAGGAGTTCAGTTATGCAAGGGGAAAGTACTATCTCCTCCTACACGCCTATTCTACGAACGGTACCTAATTAATCATGAATTATCCTTAAACTGAATCTAATGGTTTTTAATTAACTTCTAAAAAAAATAAATAATTAAAATTTAAAAAGAAAATGTGAATTAATGTGCGATTTATAAATGTTTAATAAAACCTCCAAAGGAGGGGATCTTATTAGATAGACCCCCGCAAGAACTAATATAGGTGAGATTTGAAATACCTCTTTGTTCTTAATTTAATCATTGAGACGTACCAAAAAAAAAAATGAATATATAAAAATAATAATTAAATAATTTGATCAAAAAGAGTCTTTAAAACATTCACAGATTTTTCCAAAATCCTTTTAGAATTTTCTGAAAAAATTTTCAACATATTTATGAGATTTTAAAAAACTTTTTTCTTCACTGTTGTTATTTTATTTTTCTATTTTTTAATTCTCATCAAAATAATTCAAATAATTTTTATTTATTTATTTTTCTAATTTTTAAATAATTTTTTTTATTTTTCTAATTTTTAAAAATGCACGATTCCAAATATTACCTTATATAAATTTTTTTTAAAAAAAAATAAAAAACAAGTTGTCATATTTGTGGTTATTTAGAATCTAAAAATAAAAATAAAAAATTATTTTGTACATTTAAATAAACTATTTATTTTTCCTTTTAAATGAAACTTAAAAATTTTAAAATATGCTAAAATGTTTATAATTCTTTGAAAAACTTAAAATTTAAAAAAAAAAAAAATGTTCTCCACTACTATATGGCCTTTAATTCGATTCATGAAAGAATTTTCCCTTAGGACAAAATTTTTTTTATATTGAATTTAAATTTATATATATATATATATATATATATTTATATGTATTGTTGGAATTGATGTATTCCCAAGAGGGGGAGTGAATTTGGTATGTTAAAAATTTTCTTCCTAAGTCAACTAACGAGTAGCAGTATAACTCAACTTAGGGTTGTCTAAGCATTCCCCAATAACACAGATAAACTACTGAGCAAATATTTAACTTAATAAACCAATTTCAGTATTATCAATCATTCAATGCATATATGTAAAACGATTATAGTAATAAATAATAACATGTAGGTGTGAAAAATAAATTGCGAAAAAATAAAAGTTGCACTAGATATGTTATTGAGGTTCGGCCAATACTGTCTACGTCCCCGCCTTAAGTTGTAGCTCAAGGATTCCACTAGTGGCTCACTTCACGGGTGGAGCGACACCGTTTACAACATCTTACTAGGATGGTGCACCTAATTCTCCTAACTGAATTTGAACCAGTCCGGTGCTCTCCTAATCGGGTTTGAGTAAATCCAGAACTATTCACAGGACTAGTCTCTCTCTTCCATTCACCCAGTCGAAGATTTTCAAATAATTTTTGTGTACAAGGAAATGTACTTCTAAACTAAGCAAATGATGTACAATAGTATGCTCAATACACTCATGTATGATAAGGATTTATACTCAAAGTGAGAATGTGATTTTCACTAAAATAATCTGTAGGGACTTGAATCTGGAAAATAAATAAAGAAAAGAGAAGGGAAATTAAAAAGGATAAAACAGCGGAGCTCGTTGACGAGGCTCCATTTCCTGTCAATGAAATCTCTTATGTTGCTCGACGACGAGACATAGGGACCCGTCGATGAGAAGATACCAAGGCATTTTCAGAGACTTTGAAATCTCAGGCTCGTCAATGAGGTCACTTTCTCGGCAACGAGCGACCTTCTTCGGCTCGTCAACGAGAACTTCAACTCATCGACGAGGTTGGCCAGGTCAACCTCGTTATAAATAAAATATTCATTTCTTCCTTGCTAAGTTATCTCAATTCTCTCTCTCTCTCTCTCTCTCTCTCTCTCTCTATATATATATATATATATATATAGAACTCGAACCAGCCCTCTCTCTCTCTCTCTAGGATTTCGTGTCATCTGTTGCCGGAATTAACCATCCGACATCACTACGTGGATTAGGAGGAGAATATCTATAGTTATAGCGGATCAGATTTTCGATCTAAGGGTTTTCGGGTGTTTCCCTAAAATTGAGGTAAGGATCTGATTTCGTTTTTGGTTCGATAGATATGTAGTAGTCGAAATTAGAGTAAAGTATTGTTCTTTGGATTTTAGGTTTTGGGGTTCCCGTGTCGTTGTTTTGGATCGATTCATTCGTATTTTGGTTTTCAGGATTAAGGTAAGGGGATTTGTTTACATCAGTATTTTTAGAAAACTAAACCGCTAGAAAGTTAGCTTATGTCCTTACACACATTTTGACTGCTTAGTTGAAAAATTTTATCGGATATAAATGTTTCTTATGATTTTACGATTTTACAATTTTTTGGCAAAAATATGGGTTTTGGTATATGAACTCCAAACTTTCCAAAACTACTTTATTTGTTTTAAACCTAAAGTAGAAGCTGCTTAATACCCATGTTTGCGATTTAAATGGTATTTTTTGAATTATACACTGTTTATAGCAGATTTTGATGAAATGAGCGTGACATATGATATGAAGTGGAACATACCGAATTGTTATACTTGTAAATGAACTATGAGAATTGAAGTTCCATTTTGTTTTCTAAAAATGTGGAAAATAGGTGTCGATTAATCACCGAGTTATACATGTAAAAAGGGTTGAACCGAGAGCGTTTGTGTCGGTTAACACCACTGACAGAAAGAAAGAAAGAATGCATGAAAGATTGCTTGATTACGATTGTGAAATTACTGGAATTGCACAAGTTGTTATGTTTTCGTTGTAAATTATATCTATGATAAATTAGGACCACAACTTGTTAC
Organism: Malania oleifera; assembly: GCF_029873635.1. Taxonomy (NCBI): domain Eukaryota; kingdom Viridiplantae; phylum Streptophyta; class Magnoliopsida; order Santalales; family Ximeniaceae; genus Malania; species Malania oleifera. Next base: position 32,113,336 of record NC_080418.1, on the reverse strand, counting down.
TAAAGGAGTTGAAAGACACTCTAAAGGAGTTGAAAGACACTCCAGGTTATCTGAAGCTTTAAATAGCTTAAGGCGCGGTTCCATTGCTAACTGAGATATAGTGCAACCACACATGTGAATCAGTGTTGGTATCGAGATAGTCAGCTTGCAGGAGTGTTGGGGTCAATGGTGAAATAATGGACCAGGTGGGGCAATTAGACTATATATGTGATGCTTGACAGTGCCTTCACGAACAGGGCCCTATCAAAGTTTATCAGTGCACAACCCATGCCACGGGGTAATTAGGCATATTTTTGAAAGTTCCAAAGTTGGTCATTGTCCTGAATTTTCATATACATGATTAAAAACTAAAATGGGTAAAGTTACAGGGTTGAGTACCGTGTAGAAGGAATCGTAAAGTGTATGGGCCTGTACCCTATCCTAACCTCGGGGACTCTCGCTTGTAATGATGCTGAATTATGTTTATATCTTTCTTTATTACAGTATTGTGAATGTGATATTGTGCAACTGTTTTTAATCGGATTAAACTCATGTAGTCACATGCTGATGTAATGTCTTCCACCTTACTGAGAAGTGTCTCACCCCAATCTTACAACCTTGGTTTCAGGTGCTACCGGACATCGGTCATAGTCTTCTAGAGGGACTTTGGCACGTAGAGACCTTTTAATAGACATAAGTTTTGTATTAGTACTGGGTTCTCATCCTGGTTGAATGTAAGGGGATGTAATACGTTTTATGTTTTAGGTATGGATCTTATGTACTGAAGAATATAGATAGAACTTTGGTATATGTCTAATAGAATCCTGTAAGAATGTTTATGTTTTTCGCTGTGCATGGATACATATATGTATGAGATATACCCATTTATCCCTATTTAGGTCAGGTTGTTTATGTAAATTTATCAGATACAGGTATAACGTAGGTGTAGTAGCACTCTGGGTTCGCATAAAGGGCTGGGGCATTACATAATCTTTGAATAAAAATGTATATGATGAGTGCTCAAAGATTTTTTACAACCCTAAGCAAATATCTCAATGAGATTTTTCAAATATCAAGCACAATAGATATTAGGGTTTATGGCTTGTCAAAAATATTTTACTAAAATCACAAGGCAAGCTCTTGAATCTTGCAACAAGTATGCGAAAACTCACTAACTCAAGAAGGACTTTCCCAAAAGAAGATTTATGAATTAAATCACAAGGAAAAGAACTTGCTTACTATCAATAAGATAATATCAAGCAAGTATATGGAATGAGAGTAAATACTATATGATTCAAAAATAAATGCCTTAATATATGTAAAAAGCACTCTCTTTAGAAAATTATTTTTCATAGTAATAATAAAGAGAGGATGAAAAAATAGGCTTAGGAATATGAAAATAGGTTATCAAATTTAAGACGTTTTTCTAACTAATAATCTTGCTAATTATGAATTATGAAGGGGTATATATAAAGTTAGGTGAAAAAATGACTGTTAGGGACACGCAGGGTATTATTAGAATAGTTAAATTAATTTTTAAGCTTATTTAAGCATTTAAAAATGGCCTGATCTGAGAAGTTCGGTCGACCAAAGGCAAGGGTTGGTTGACCGAACATGAAAGTTTAGTAGACTGAGAAGAATCAGCGATCGGTTGAGCACTAACAGGGAATTCAAATTTTAAACGATTCGGTTGACCGAAGAAATGGGCGGTCGACCAACGCAACGCAAACCGGAACTCTTCGTAGGTTCAGTCGACCAAGGAACTTGGCCGGTCAGCCTTTCATATGGTTCGGTCGACCATTAGTATTTTGAACTACATATTTGGTTGACCAAGTAGTTTGGGAGATAGACACTTTATGGTTCGGTCGACTGAGGGAGGTACGTTCAAAATAGAATGGTCGACCGAGGGAAGTCAACATGTTGACTTCTGACCGGTTCGATCAACTGAGGCATTTATACTGTCAAGGGTTCGGTTGACCGAGACCACTTAAAATGTGCATTTAACTTCATTTTGGCCTCTGTGCTTTATCAACCCTGTGTGAATAAGCCTATGTCTCTTGAGTCAAAGGGTATTGGTCAATTGAGGCTTTTTAATTAAGCCTAAAAACCTAAGGTCGGTCGATCAAGTCTGTCTATGATCTTCTGATTTTCCCTATGGTCTGACTATGACCTTAGAGCATAAACCTATCTTGCATGAGATGCAGACTAGGGGTGAACATAATTCGGGAAAACCCGAATTAACCGATTTAACCGATCGAAATTGGTCGGTTCAGTTTAGGTAAAAAAACCGATTCAGTCGGTTCGGTTGGGGTTTATCCAATTTCGGTTAATTGATTTTTGGTTCGGTGAATAGGAAATATAAATTCGGTTAACCGATTAACTGATTTAATAATTACTTAAATTTCAAGCATAAATTAACTAGGGTTCTGTTTAGTGGTCCACTCCGCACTCCGCAGCCGCTGTCCTTGACTCCTCTCCACTCTCGAGTCTCGACTTCTCCTTCAGTCCTTCACTCATTCTCAAGTTCTCGGCTTCTCCATCTCCACTTCTCAGTTCAAGCATTCAGTAGTTTTCCAGTAGTCCAGTTCTCCTCTTTAGTTTAGATCGCCTGAAGTCCCCATTCCCTTCGACTCGCTTGGGTTCAGGGCTGCTGCTGCTGCTACTTCCGTAACAAGAGCTCTTGGGGGAATATTGTGAATCATGAAGGACAATTATTTGCAATGGATGCTGTTGCTGTAACAAGAACTCTTGGGGGTATATTGTGAATCATCAAGGACAATTATTTGCAATCCATTAGCCAGGTTGAGATATTTGGTGGAGATTTTGTTTTTGTTTTTTTTTTCAATGAGATGCCCCCCCTTTCTCTTGGTCATCTCCTATGAGAAATGCAGAGGTAGGAGTCTGCCTGGTGTCCTACATCAGGTGATATGAAGGCTGTTGAACAAAATTCACACCTAGGCATCCCAGCTGAGATTCGTTGTCCTCAGCTAAGTCATCTACCTACATATATGCATTTTGGCTGGGATTCTGTTTAAACAGAAAGTATTCATTGTCGGGATATTGTTTTCTATCTTTTGGGAATGTTTTAGAACTTTTTTAGGATGCAAACTAGTAGTTGGTACCTTTACATGCCAAATTCATATGGATCAAATCTAGACATTCTTCCCCACTGTCAACAAAGGTCAGAAAATGTGGTGGTTTTAGTATTTTTGTGGCCATGTAAATGTAGACAGTAGAATGCATGAAAGAGTTCGTGTGGGACGAGTTATTGATGCATTGGATAAACAAATTGACATTGATTGCTTCCCATAATGGCCCAAAATTTTGCCAATGAATATTTGCAATTGGAAAACGCATTCAAGCATTGGTACGCAGTTTGGTGGATGAAGATGTATATATGCCAGGCATCATATATATGGTGTTTAATTTTTTTATAAAGTCATTTTCTTAATGTTTCATTATTTTTTGTTTGTATTTACAAATTAATTAAATCATTTTTTAATGTTTCTAGAGCTTACTATGAGCCATTGTAAGGCTTGAACAGCCCCTTGTTGTGTTTGTTAAAATGTCTCAATGAACAACCCCTGGTTTGTTTGATGCATCTGCTATGATGTGTTTGTCAAAATGAATAGATACAAAATATCCTCTTTTTTTTTTTTTAATAAAATTAATAAATGAGCCGCAGAGTAAAAAAAATATAATTATATTCTATTTTTAATAATTAAGTTTAAATAATTTTGGTTAAATGCGGTTAACCGAATTACCCGAGCAGTTAATTCGGCCGGTTGAGGTTCGGTTAATATCTCTTATTTGGTCGGTTCGATTAATGGAAATGGTTAACCAAAATTTTTGGTTAATTCGGTTAATTAACCGAATTTCATCGAACCGACCGTTTGCTCACCCCTAGATGCAGTTATTACAAACCATTATTACAAACCAAATTTAAAGATTAAATGCAATACAAATTAAAAACAAATGACTTCTTTATCTTCTTTACTCTTTAATCTTTATGGAGAACGTCTGATCATATAAGTTTTATGTGTCTTTGGCTCCCATTCTCAGTCCCCTTATGTGTGTGTTGAATTATAACTTGTTCAATCACTAGATACACACATAAGTAACTTGCGGTCTATCATTATCAAAAGCAGGGATCGAACTCAAAAAGCCAACAATCTCCCTCTTTTTGATGATGACAAACACACCAGAGCAAAATGTGTACAACCTGAAGAGGCTCCCCCTAAGAATATGCAAAACTTAAATTTAAACAATATAGATCAAACATATTCAAAAGAAGACATCTCAAATAATATGCATTCAATTTTATCATTATAGTACAAAAGTATGCATGCATGCAACTCAGATATTTACCCCATTAAAACATTGTCCTTAAAAAAAATTCCCCCTGTTTGGTCAAATATTTTGCTCATAAAAGTTTTCCCCTTTTTGCCAAAAAATTTGAGTATAAGGAACTCCTTAGCTAAGAAAACTCACCCTATCTTGAAAAATTTCCCCCTTTTTAGCATTTAGGCACAATAAAATTCTCCCCCTTTTTGATATAAAATTTGGACATAAAAATATCAAAGTATTCGGGCATTTAAAACAAACTTTACTAAGAAGCACACAACAACAGTTAAAACTGGTCATTAAAATATTAAGAACACATGTTAAACATGGTTAGACCAGAAATATCGACAAACCTTTACAATTTAAAACACATCATGAGACCTGTAAAGGATTTGAGTTTAAAATGTAGGTTTGAGCATAAAATTCAGTTTAACTGGTTAGCTTGCATTTTTATATTTAATTATCGTACCAATTATGCAGTAAAGGAAATAATATATAATTTTCATGACATCAAAAATTTGTACAGCAGATTTAATAGCATATGTCATGAAACATTTAAGCTCACAAGTAAGAAACAAGATATATCTCATATAGAAACATTTCTTGCTAAATAAAATTACAAATATATATATATATCCCCTTATGATTATCAATGAATGTCGAGGGTATGCTTGCTGAAAAAGAGACTTTTATATTAAGCTCAAGCAAGTAACATCATTCTGGTTTAACATTTACTCACAATTTCATAACATAACCAGAATCACAACCATATTGTTGGCCTTTTGAGTCTGATCCCTGGTTTTGATAGTGACAAACCGCAAGTTATTTATATGTGTATCTAGTGATTGAATAAGTTATAATTCAACACACACATAAGGGGACTAAGAATGGAAGCCAACGACGCATAAAGCTCATACGATCAAGCACATTCCTTAAAGTCAGAAGAGCAAAAATACGAAGAAGACATTTATTTCTTATTGTAATTGCATTTATTTTTATTATTTGGTTTGTAATAATGCATGCATCTGCATGATATGGTTATTTGCTCAGACAGGACCATAAATTGACCATAGGGAGCCACATGATCGTAGATTGACCTTAGGGTTCATCTTTGGGACTAATTAAAAAGCTTAAATGACCTTAGATTGACCCTAGGTCCCTGCACATAACCATACTAAAAAAAAGACCTAAATCTTAAGTTTGAAAGGGCTTCGGGCGACCGAACTGTGTGCATTGAAAATGCCTCGGTTGACCAAATAGTTGTCTGGTCAAAATTGTTGACTTGGGTCTGGCGACCGAACCGAAATGAATTGAACGTTCACAGTCGACCGAACTTGAATGCGAACTTTTTCCACCTTCCCCAAGGGCACGAACTTGATGTTCAAAAATACCTTGAGTGACCGAAGTGGCAAGTTTGGCTGATCGAACTTAGGATTAGGCGACTGACCTCGAGCAGTTTGGAAATCATCTTAGACTTAGCCAACCGAACCCTTCACCTGGCACCTGAATGTATAAAAATCATTTTCTTTCTGTGAGTGTTCGAGCAATTGAACCTATGGCTCGGGTGACCAAAACTCTTGGGTTGGCCCATTTTTACCACGGGTAATTAAGGGGCAATTGGGATTAAACTTTAATTAAACTTTCTAAAATTCCTAATAGGTCCCCAATGGTCATATTTTTTTGAAAAACTATAAATACCCCCTCATTTGCTATGATTAGCAACTTTGATTAACTCCCAAATCTTCTCAAATTATTTTGTTAATCAAAGTTCCCCAAATCATTTTTAATGCAAAAATCTTTTCTTTGGGGAAAAACATTTTAATCTCTCCAACTCTCTTTCATTCTTTCTTTGAAAATCATTTTAAGAGAATACTTCATTTGGGCATTTCTTTCTGCATTTATGCCTTCATAGATAAATTTTTATGTTGCAGAAGTTATTTAAAAAACCAAAACCCTAGGTTCTCCTACTTCTCATTGAAAATATTTTTTGGAGAATTATTTTATTAGGGTACAAATCTTTGAAGCATTTTATCATATATATCTTTCTTCAAAGATTAGAATATTTATTTTATTTTGAAAAACACTCTTACTCTACTGAGCATATATTTCATATCATATTAGAGTGTATGTATTTAAGCTTAATGTGTACATCTTTGCTTATATTTTTAGAAGCATGTTATATGTACAAAAATGATTTTTATTGTATCGATTGGGTTCAGCCGGGAATTGAACTGGAGAGTCTCATTCCTGTAAGTGAGATCGGTTCGGTTCAACCCGAAAATTGAACTGGGGAGTCTCCACCCCGTAAGGAGACCAGTTGGGCTCAACTTGGTAATTGAGCTGGGGTTTTCCTTGCCCTGTAAGGAGAGGATATAAACAGGTTCTGCTCTGCCCGTTTAAGTGAGCAGGGATAGTGTAATCCTTGGGGGGTATGTCCAAGGTGGGGACGTAGGCTGGTTTGGCCGAACCTCGATGACAAATCTGTGTGTCACTCTCTCTCCATCTCATTTAAATTTGCACACTTTAAATTCCACATGTGTATGCTTTCATTTGTCGTTATAATTATTTGCATGCACACCTCTATTTTAAATGAGATATGTTTCACGTGTATGTCTACTTTTATTATTTTATTAATTTACTTATACATGTGAAAATAAGATATGATCTATGGTGAATGGCGTAAATGTTTAATTAGCCGAAATGTTTTTAAAACCCAATTCAGCCCCCCTCTTGGGATCACACCAATTCCAACACATATGGATCCAAAGAAAATATATAAAGAAAAATTAAAACATTGATCATATGGTCAAATCAAAGAATATGTGGCAAGTATTAAAATTTTCACTCAAGGTATTCAATAACAATATTATAAGTAAGCACATGCCACATTGACTTTCAATATAGATCTAAACTTTAAAAGGTTAGTGAGCATAGCAAGATGGAATTTTCATTTTAGATGCTCCCCTTATCGATTTGAATAAGTGCTTAGATGAAATAAACCACTTATACTCATCAAGATTAATTTCACTAAGTATGTCAAGAGTATAAGCACACATTCTTAAATATTTTATCATAACTATACTAGATATTGATTAATTCATTTCAAAAATTGAAATCAGTATAATTATCCCTATAATTCACTTATGCATCAGAAAAGTGATATTAAGGCATGATATGATGCTCATAAACCAAGAACAGTCCATATCAGATCATGAAGCTTTAAGTGCTGGATATAATGTTTAAGGTTTTTCAGAAGAGCCTCAATATTTCAAAAGGCAAAATGATGCATATGAGTCTTTTATGCTCTCTCTCTCTCTATGACAGGAGCTTAGCTCCCCCTAAGTATATGATGATTATATAAGAATGAAGTTTAATTATCTATTTGAGTTTTCAGTTATCCTTTAAAAAATATTTTATTATTAATTTTATCATAATCATCTTTAGCACAAGGTTTTATTTTTAGGTAAATTTTACAAAATTTTGGTAACATGCCGTATGTAAATTGGGCATTTTTCCATAAAACTTGTATCTGATAGGTTCAAACAAGCAATTTATAATTTAGTTTAGGCATGCGAGAACCTATATCCACTATCAGCATGCAATTCACAGGATACTGCATCTGCTATGCAGTTGGCGTTCCAATACAAGCATGCATTTTAGTAGTTCCATTAACAAATGATATAAAAGATAAACTATCCATTAGAAGATATAATCATTTAACGCATAATGAATAGTAGGAATTCAATGCTCTTATTATGAAGGCTATGAGCATATAAGATAAAATCATGAGAGCATTTTATATAAATAATCATGAAAGAGTAATGCTTCCCTAAGTTATGTGCTAAATCATTTTATGCCTTTTCATAATTTTCTAATGCCATTAGCCAAGAATTTTAAGCTTTGTGATGGTTTAGGATTGGCGATGAATTCTTTAGGCTTATCAAACCAAAAAGTTATAATGAATATTCGTTAAGGTGATAAGCCAATGTCTGCCTCTTTTCTTATGAATCTCAATACGTGTGAGATGCTCAAGTTCGAATGGTGGCTTTGAATTTTAATTACATGTGCATAGGTTTCCTTCAATCTATATTTGAAACCTAGTGCAACCACCTTAACTATTCAACAATGTTTGAAACTCTAAAGGATTTGACTTAAAGTTTGAGAGCTTGTGAAGGGAGTATGAATGAATACTCTTAGAAGAGTATAAACAAGCTAGAAGGTATGCTAATTAGCAAAAGAGCATTTAGGAGTATATGAATTTCTTAAATACTGCTATTTGGATATTTCTAGTTGGCCATTACTAGAGGGTATCCTTTAAAATATGATCACCAAGTTGAGCGAGAATACAAACCAAGAAATAGGAAAAATCTTTACCTGATGAAATTGTGGTATGGTAAATATTTCCTACGGAGGAGATGGTGAATCAAAATTAGAAGATTTTTATATTTTAAGTGCAAAGGGAATATTTTGATTAATTAGTGAAACTAGAATCCTTTAGTAGTTGCCTTTAATTTTGATTATGGAAGGATGTCTTTACGTAAGCACTTGTTAGAATAGGGACTAATTGTGACGCCCCGAGTTTCATACCATTTTAAAAATAAATAAATATAATAAACATATCCAAATCACACATCGACCACATCAGCTTCTATGATACCATATCAGCATAACCCCACCCGAAGTGGGATGTCGGGTAAACGGTCAAACTCATTAAACACCCTATTAGTGGAAGTCAATATATATATAGACACACACGCACGCGCGCGCGCGCACACACACACACACACACACAAATCATCTAGAATATAATAACCAGAGTACTACATATCCAAAAATATACACACATCCAACACATTCCCATAACAACAAAAACTCTAGGAGAATCCTCTATCCCTAGCTCAAAGCACTCACCCTGCCAACTAAGGGTATCAGATCCTCTCTACCTCAGAGCTCTATCTCTCGACCTGTCACAGTTCCCTGAAATATTTAAATGTTTGGTTGAGACACGTCTCAATAAGATGCAATAAATTATTTATAGTGTGTGACAATATGAGTTTCATTATATCATCATATACATTTCAGTGACATTATCATTATGAGAAAATACACAATCATTCTCATAATCGTATAGATATAAAACACAAGCTTTATTCTCATCTTTCATCTCATTCACATATAACCCATATTTACCAGCAGAAGTCCCTGAGGATAGAGGAGAATACACGCCCATACATGTAACTCCCCTATGCTCTGATATCATTTGTAACCTTGCCCGATTGACTTGGGTACAGCTACAACTGATACTTATTATGACACTCACCTTTCTTAGTAAGCCCTCAAGCGAAGAGTATTACTTCGCCGTTTTTATCTATGTTATTAAACTCATGCTCTTTTGTTTCACTTTCAATTTCATTTCATCATCTAACACATTGCCCTGAGAATATTCTTTCTACGCCATGCTTCACTCCATGGTCAAGGTTATGTTATCTTGCAAATATTTATCACGCCATGATTCACCCCATGGTCGAGGTTATACTACTCTGAACATTATTCATCACGCCATGATTCATCCCATGGTCAAGATTATACTGCCTGAACATATATTCTACACACCATGTTTCACCCCATGTTCAAGGTTATACCGCCTCAATATATATTTTACACGCCGTGCTTCACTCCATGATCGAGGTTATATCGCCCAGAACATATTCTCTATGCCATGCTTCTCCTTATGATCAAGGTTATGTTCTCATGAAAATATTCTCTACGCCATGCTTCTCCCCATGGTCAAGGTTATACTCTCCACAGTTCATCATTTCATATTTCTCATTCACTTCCTAGTATTCACAATTGTAGTATTCACATTGTAATTTTTCACATTTCTATTTTTTTTTACAATTCCAGTATTCACATTTCACATTCATATTGCAGTATTCACAAATTCAGAATTTCCCCATCTCAGTATTCACATTTCGGAATTTACATCGTAATATTTTAATTTCTATTATTCACAATTCATCCCATATCAATAATATTTTCATCATTTCAACACACAATTCATCTCATAATATCATATATATATATATATATATATATATATATCTATCTATCTATCTATCTATCTCATTTCAATTATTCAACATTTCTTAATAAAGCATTTCCATACATGTTTCTATCATATTCTCATCATTTTTCGTGCATATTACCCAACCTAGTTTCAAACATGTTTCAGTATTAGTTATATGCCACACAATTTCATCTCATATTCATATCATAATATTCGTAGGTAAAATATCCTATTTCAATTTTTCATATTTTTCAACTAGTAATTTTTAGAAAAGACTGCTATAATTTATTTCCCTTACTTGGCTTATTGAGAGGTCCACTAATACCTTAAATCATACGCTCCTCAGTGTTCATAACTCGAAAGCATGAAATTCATTTTCCCCCAATTATTCAATGCAACCTCCGCAACATTAACATTTAATATTCCCTAATCTTTATATACTCCAAATTAACTTTAAAACTCTAAAATACCCCACTTACCCTAGTTTTGGGATGGTGCCCCGGAACCCCAAATTGAAAATTTGCTCCACCTAAGCTACAGAGAATCTTCCCAGGAACCTTGTGGTGGTTCCTGATTGACAATCCGGGTTATAACGAAACCAGAATCGAAGAGAGAATGAGAGGGGTTCGTGGGATTATGGAGGAGAGAGAGAGTGATCTTTATTTTGTTTAACAAAATGCTCGCGGGGCATTTCTTATAGGGCTCACTACAGAGAAAACCGTCGATAGTTTTCTACACTGTTCACAAAACCATCAACGGTTTGGGGTTTAACCCGCCCCTTTTACCTTTTTACCTGTTACCAGCCCGCGGTAAAATGAAAACCATCGACAGTTTTCTACAGCCTTCATGAAACCGTCGACGGTTTGGCTTCCCAAACCAAATTTCCTCCCTTTCTTCAAATTTATTTTATTTTTTTATATTTTTCGGGTCTCTACACTAATGATCATTAGTGCTTAAGCCTAGAGTGATGACCAATATTTGAGAATCGAAGAGAGAATGAGAGGGGTTCGTGGGATTATGGAGGAGAGAGAGAGTGATCTTTATTTTGTTTAACAAAATGCCCGAGGGGACATTTCTTATAGGGCTCACTACAGAGAAAACCATCATTGGTTTTCTGCACTGTTCACAAAACCATCGACGGTTTGGGGTTTAACCCGCCCCTTTTACCTTTTTACCTGTTACTAGCCCACGGTAAAATGAAAACCATCGACGGTTTTCTACAGCCCTCATGAAACCGTCGACGGTTTGGCTTCCCAAACCGAATTTCCTCCCTTTTTTCAAATTTATTTTATTTTTTTATATTTTTCGGGTCTCTACACTAATGATCATTAGTGCTTAAGCCTAGAGTGATGACCAATATTTGATCAAGCTTTTATGTTTAAGGATAGGCTTAGGGGTTAGAAGGTAAACAATATATGATGAATTTCCTAAGACCCAACTTGTGCAATGGACAAAAATATGCTTAACTTAGGATATCCACATTTAGGTATAGGTTAAGCATTAAGAATTATTTATGTAGCAAAGATGCCATGTCCATTTGGAAGTGGATTTTACTTTAGCATTCTGTGGCCAATGATTTCATATTTTACCCAATCAATATGATATTGATGCATAAGTTCAGATAGGATATTTATAACTTGAATCTTCATATTGGCTTAACTTCCTTCTAAGAATCTTAGTATGATAATAGTGTATAGTGAATATATACTAAGATTTGGAAATATAAGCATGCACCACTTCCCAAGCCTAAAGTCATCACAACCCTTAAACCTAGGAACTAAGGAAGGATTTAAATAATTAAATAATATTAATTTAAATGCATTTTTCCGTAGGTCCTACAGGGTTCGCCTTTATGATAACCCACATCATTTCTTTGTCTATGCCTCTGGCATTTCTAAGTCGGATACGCCCTTTCATTTTACAAGATAAGAAAAATTTATATGCATGTGATAGATTATGCTTACTTGTTTTATTTTTATTTGACGAGATGTGACTGTGGGACTTATAATATGAACCATTTTTTGAAAAATTTATTTCTTTTGACTCTTCAGGGTTTATCATGATTATTTTTTTCATATTCTACTTTGGGTGAAACTTCAGAATAATCATTTACTTCTTTCTTTAAGCAGATAATTTTCAATATCTTTTCAATCATTTTATTTTCTAAGGTGGTATGATAAGCTTTCAATTCTTTTAATTGTTTTGCCACCTTTTTATTCTCAATTTTCATAAACTTTTTCTTTTCAGATATTCTAACTAGAAACTTATGTATTTTCAATGAAGCTTTTTCTAGTTCTTCATGCACATGCATGTTTTCATTATAGGATTTAACACATGATTCATCACAAAATTTAATACAATAATTACATGAATCATTGCATGTGTCATCAGTAGGATTATCATAAAATTCAATAGATGATTCATTGTATAATATATTTTGGTATTCTACATGAGAATCATCAAGTGCATCAATAACAGAATTATCACAATATTCAATAAATGATTCAGCACATAAAACAACACAACATTCAACACACGAATCATCAATCGAGTTAGAGTGAGAATCATATAACTCCTATTCTGTTAATGCACTATCCCTATGATTTACCACTTCCAGATCATTTGAGCTTGACAGTTCCGAAGTGGTGGTCTCCTTTTCCTGGGTCTCTCCATACTTCTTTTTGAGCTCAACCCAAATCTCCCTCACATTTGTACATGCCATAATATCATGCAAAATATTAGAATCAAAAGTGCAAAATAGTAGATCCATGGCATGTGAATTTGCATGCATCAAATTAATATCATTTTCATTTATAGGCATATCAATCATTTGCCAGACCCTCCAATTCATAGATTTTATAAAAACGCTCATTCTAATTTTTCATTGGGTGTAGTTTACATCACAAAAAAATGGAGGGCTAGTAGGTGACTGTCCCTCGTTGAAAGGGGATACACCAATATGAGCCACTGCGATCTTTTGCAAAAACGTTTAAGTTTATGCAACGAGGCTCTAATACCAATTGTTGGAATTGGTGTATTCCCAAGAGGGGGAGGGATGAATTGGGTATTTTGCAAATTTTCTTCTTAGGTCAACTAACCAACAACAGTATAACTCAACCTAGTGTCTAAGCATTCCCTAATAACATAGATAAACTACTGAGCAAATATTTAACTTAATAAACCAATCTCAGTATTATCAATCATTCAATGCATATATATAAAATGATCAGAGCAATAAATAATAACATGCAGGTGTGGAAAATAAATTGATAAAAAATAAAAGCCACACCACATATGTTATCAAGGTTCGACCAATACTGCCTACGTCCTCACCTTAAGTTGCAGTTCAAAAATTCCACTAGTTACTCACTTCACGGGTGGAGCGACATCGTTTACAATACCTTACCAGAATGTTGCACCTAGTTCTCCTAATCGGGTCTGAACCAGTCCGGTGCTCTCCTAACCGGGTCTGAACAAATTCAGAACTATTCACAGGGCTAGTCTCCTTCTTCCGACCACTCTTCGGGAATACAAAAAATATTCAAATAATTTTTGTGTACAAGGAAATGTGTTTCTAAGCAACGTAGATGATGTACAATAGTATGCTTAATACACTCGCATATGATAAGGATTTATGCTCAAAGTGAGAATGTGATTTTCACTAAAATAATCTTTGACTAAAAATGTATATGATGAGTGCTCAAAGATTTTTTACAACCGTAAGCAAATATATCAATGAGATTTTTCAAATATCAAGCACAATAGATATTAGGGTTTATGGCTTGTCAAAAATATTTTACTAAAATCACAAGACAAGTTCTTGAATCTTGCAATAGGTATGCAAAGACTCACTAACTCAAGAAGTTCTTTCCCAAAAGAATATTTTTGAATTAAATCACATGGAAAAGAACTTGCTTACTCTTAATAAGATAATATCAAGCAAGTATATGCAATGAGAGTAAATACTATAAGATTCAAAAATAAATGCCCCAATATATGTAAAACACTCTTTTTAGAAAATAATTTTTCAAAGTAATAATAAGATGATGAAAAAATAGGCTTAGGAAGATGAAAATAGGAATTCAAAATTTGAGAGGCTTTTCTAACTAATCATCTTGCTAACTATGAATTATGAAGGGGTATATATAGAGTTGGGTGAAAAAAATGACCGTTGGCGACATGTTGGGTATTTTTAGAAAAGTTAAATTAATTTTTAAGTGTGTTTAAGTATTTAAAAATGGCCTGATTCGAGAGGTTTGATCGACCAAGGGCAAGGGTCGGTTGACCGAGGAGATCTGGCGGTCGGCTAAGCACTAATAAGGAATTCAAATTTTAAACGGTTCGATTGACCGAAGAAATGGGCGGTCGACCAACGCAAGGCAAACCGAAACCCTTTGTAGGTTTGGTCAACCAAGGCACCTGGCCGGTCGACTGTTCATATGGTTCGGTCGACCATTAGGATTTTGAACTACATATTTGGTTGACTAAGTAGTTGGGGAGACAGACACTTTATGGTTTGGTCGACCGAGGGATTTACGTTCAAAATATAATGGTCAACAGAGGGAAGTCAACATATTGACTCACCGATGCATTTATACTGCCAAGGGTTCGTTCAACCGAAACCACTTAAAATGTGCATTTAAGTTCATTTTGGCCTTTTTGCTTTATCAACCCTGTGTGAATAAGCATATATCTTTTGAGTAAAAGGGTATTGGTCGGCTGAGGTTTTTTAATTAAGCCTAAAAACCTAAGATCAATTGACCTTTGGTCGACCGAAGTCTGTCTATGATCTTCTGATTTTCCCTATGGTTAGACTATGGCCTCAGAGCATAAACTTATCATGCATGAGATGCAGTTATTAGAGACCATTATTACAAACCAAATTTAAAGATTAAATATAATACAAATTAAAAACAAATGACTTCTTTATCTTCTTTGCTCTTTAATCTTCATGGAGAATGCCTAATCATATGAGCTTTATGCGTCTTTGGCTTCCATTCTCAGTCCTCTTATGTGTGTCTTGAATTATAACCTGTTCAATCACTAAATACACATATAAGTAACTTGCGGTTCATCATTATCAAAATCAGGGATCGAACTCAAAAAGCCAACACACACACACACACACACACACACACAGATATATATATATATATATATATATATATATATATATATAGATATTGAGTTTGATTGAAATTTAAGTTCTAAAATTTATGCTTCTCAACATTTCCTATTTATCTTCATGCTGAAATATGAATGAGAAAACCCTTTTATCTATTTTATTTAATTTATAATGCTTAGTTCGACCTACTAACAATCTGACCCACTTTTAACTAACTAAGTTCCACCTTCTAGCTCTAACCATAACAGATGCCCTTTGTTTGGCAATCGCATCATATGTTTTGTTTGGATATAAATCTTGCCTAAGGTAAAATCACACACACACACACACACACACACAAATAACACACAAGATTTATGTGATTCGGCCAATTTAGCCTACGTACACTCAACTCACTCACCTTAATGCACACTCACAGTGCACACACATTTATTGTGTCTTCACTTACTCTCACTCACACTTAATTTGTGTGTATATCAATTTTACAATGGAATTTTCTGTGTATATATTCACCACCGATGAGCAAGCACAATGAAGGAGGAGTACTCTCTTTTATAGGCGGAAAGGAGGAATCATTTGCAGCAAGTCTCTTGCATCACCATACCTTCTTCCTTGGAGTGTGTGCCAATTCACATAGCCAAATCTACCCACCAACAAGTCTTTGTCTCCTCTTAATTTATTGTTTAATTATTTACACCACCCGACTGCAGCAAGTCCTTTACCTTTTATTATTTATTTAAGTGGCTGGCTATAGCAATCTTATTGCATCATGTGCAGCCTCACTTTTATTATATGAGTTGGGCTAAAACAAATCTCCCTTGCCTGACTCATGCGGAGAGTTCCACCAAACCTATTGCGGTTCTACAAGCTTCGAGCTTTGACTTGGACATTGTCTTAATCATCATCTCTGACGCATTGTCATCAGTATGAATCTTCTCTATACTCAATTGCTTTGACTCCAACGCTTCATGAATCCAATGATATTGAACATCAATATGCTTCGATAATGAATGAAAACTTTGATTCTTGCTGAGATGAATAGTTCTTTGACTGTCAAAATAGAGAATATACTTTTCTTGCTGGATGCCAAGTTCCTCTGTAAACTTCTTCATCCATAGAAACTCTTTGCTTGCTTCAGTGATGACGATGTACTCTGCTTCAGTAGTGGACAATGCTACACATTTTTGTATCTTTGATTGCCAGGACACTGCTCCCTCTGAAAATGTCATTAGGTATCTCGAAGTAGACTTTCTGAAATCAACGTCATCGGTCATATCTACATTTGTATAACCTTCCAACATAGGTTTGTGATGACCAAAACATAAACATAAATGAGAAGTACCTTTGAAATACCTGAGAATCCACTTGACAGCTTCCCAATGTTCTTTTCCAGGATTAAAAAGGAATAGACTGTGCTGACTTTTTAAGTCTGATCCCGTTTTGACAATGACAAATCACAAGTATCTTATTTGTGCGTTTAGTACTTGAACATGTTTACATTTTAGTACGCACATAGGGTAAAGGTAAAATGGAAGCCATGAGACATTTAAAGCTCTTATCACCTGGCTTAGTGCATGGAAAATTGAAGAGCAAAATAGTGAAGACATTTATTATTTCAATTGTATTGCACTTTGTTTCAAATTGTAAATGCATGCCTTACATGATCTAATTTTGAAGCTCAATATGGACCATAGAATGACCTTAGGGAATCAATATTTACGTGGAAAACCTTTCACTTAAAATGCTAAACTCATACAAAATGGTTTGAAATGTTTTTAAGGTCAAATGAGAGCTAAAACTCAATTTTTTTAATGAGCTCAGTTGACTGGACTCTTAAGACCAGTTGACCAAACAAAACTCCAAGCCAGAACTTAATATTTGTAAAAGGCTAGTCAACCAAACTTACAAGCCCAGTCGACTAAACTTCGTGTAATGAAGATTCGACAAACCGGATCAATGGGCCAGTCAGAGGGGGGCTCCACCCTATTGAAAGAGTATGTAACGCGGGGCTCCACCTGATTGAGGGAGTGAGTAAAAAGTGGCTCCGCCTTGTTAAGGAGTGGTATTGTGAAATCCTCAAGCAGGTTGCCTTGGGGAGAGGACGTAGGCGGGGATAACCAAACCTCGTGAAAATCTTGTGTTTACATTCTCTTTCCCTACTCCATTTATTTTTCTGCACTTGTATGTTTACATTTAATTTGTTGTGATTACTGCACATGTTTTAGATATTTGCATACTCAAATATTTGTGGGATTTGAGATTGACTGGAAAACCCTAAGCTTGAGTTATGCTAGTAGTGTTTTTAAAATTAGGCCAAAAAGTGACCTAGATTTTTAAAATATTCAATTCACCCCACTCTTGGGATTACACCAAAAATCACACTTGGTATCCGAGCCTTGTTGCAAAAAGCTTAAACGTTTTTGTTAAATATAACATGGCTCATCTTGGTGTATCCCTTTTGGTGAGGGACAATCGTCCACACGCCCTCCAATATTTTGTGGTGTTAACTACACATTTTAAAAACAAAGAATGAGAATTTTTCTTCAAAACTTAGATTGGAAAGTGTGAAAGCTGTCTTCAAGGGAGATTATGTACCTGTTAAAACTGTAAAAGGAAAAAGTGTTCATAAAGATGAAGATGATTTTACTGATGATGATATGAAATTCAAGTAAATGCTAGTGCCATGAATGCGTTATAGTGTGCTTTAGATGCAAACGAGTTTAATAGAATTATGGCATGTAAAACGACTAAGGAGATTTGGGATAAACTAGAGATAACATATGAGGGTACTAAGGATGTGAAAGATAGTCGCATAGATATGCTTACTAGTGAATATGAGACTTTTAGAATAATTGCTAGTGAATCCATACAATCCATGTACATTAGATTCACACACATCAAAAATTCTTTAAATGCTCTTGGTAAGACTTATCTTACATATACGGTGATTAGGAAAATACTCAAAGGATTGCCTCCAATCTAGGAGCCAAAAGCTATAGCCATAGTCGAGAGGAGAGGTTTGAAAGCAATGATGCTGAAGGAGCTCATTGGATCCCTCATCACATACGAAATGGCGATCAACAAGAGGATAAATGAGCAGAGTAGGACAAAGAAAATTACAGCTCTCAAAGCCTTAGTGAGTAGCTCCAGTGAGGAAAGTGATCAAGACTTAGACGAGGACATGACTTTGCTGACCAAGATGTTCAGAAATTTGTTAAAAAAGAATAGGAGATCTGATAGAAAATACCAGGGCTCGAGATCAGAAAAAGGAGAGTCAAGCAAGAGAAAACAGAAATCAGATCCTTCGATGTGCTACAACTATAATGAAGTAGGTCATATCAAGCCAGAGTGTCCATTGCTAAAGAAGGACTCCAAAAAGAAAAATAAGGCAATGAAGGGCACCTCTGGGGACAAACAAAGCACCAACAGTTCAGACAGTGACTCCAACGACAATGAAGTCACAAATTTGTGCCTAATGGCACATAATGACCATGAGGTACAATCATCATGTTCTTTATCTTCATATTATTCTAGTAATGATTCTGTAGGTAATAACATGCCTACTTATAATGAATTGTAACAGGAATATCTTAGTGTTATTAAAGTGCTTGAGAAAATGACTGAGAAGAACATTGCTTTGAAAAATAAAAATAAAGAATTGTCAAAGTTTTTAGAAATTCAAAAGGAGTCTCATTCTACTTTGTTGAAAGAAAAGGAGTTGAAAATTGAAAGTTTGGAAAGAAAACTAGAAGATGACTCCAAAATTATTTACAAATTTATAGAGGGCCAAAATAATTTTGAAAAACTCCTTGGTTCTCAAAGAAAGTCTTTAGACAAGGAAGGACTTGGTTTTAATAGAAAAGAAAATATGAAACAGAAACATCTTTACATGGACTATTTCATAAGGGAATCAAAATCTTATATTCCCTCTAAAGATTCATATACACATACCACATGTTTTAAATATAAGAAGAAAGGCCATATTAAATTTGAGTGTCCTTTCAAAAAAAAAAAAAAAAAAGGACACTAAAACCAAGATGGTATGAAAAGTCAAGGGAGAATCAAGAACTAACCCCATAGGACCCAAGAAAATTTGGGTACCAAAAGTAGTTACTTAAGTCTCTCTTGCAGGTATGCTTCAAGATGTCCTCCACTAAGTACAAATGGCACATGGACAGCAGATGCTCGAGGCACATGACAAGTGATAAAGCCAAGTTCGCACCCATCACACCAAAGGATGAAGGGTATGTCACCTTTGGAGACAATGCCAAAGGAAATATCATTGGAGTTGGTAAGGTTGGTAAGGAACCCCCTCTTGTATTGATAATGTTTTGCTTGTATATGGTTTAAAGTATAATCTGTTAAGTATTAATTAGTTATGTGATAAAGGGTATAGGGTTTCTTTTGAACATCATAAATGCATTGTTGAAAATCTGTCTAAGCATAAAATACTGTTTACTGCTAATCATAATGATAATGTTTATACAACTAGTTTTGACAACTTAGCCTCTCAAGATGTAAAATGCTTTTTTGCAATTAAAGAGACTTGTTGGCTTTAGCATAGGAGATTAGGACACGCTAGCATGAATTTACTTTCAAAACTAGTAAAAGGAGAATTAGTTAAAGGCTTACCTAAGACACAATTTATAAGAGATAAAATCTATGATGCATGTCAACTAGGTAAGAAAACCAAGTCTAGCTTTAATAAGAAGAAAGTTATCTCCACCAGTAGGCCACTTCAGCTAGTTCACCTAGATTTATTTGGCCCAAATCAAGTTCAGAGTCTAAGAGGTAAATGTTATGCATTTGTTATTGTTGACAATTACTCTAGATTCACATGGGTTTTATTTTTAGAATCTAAGGATGAAACATGTGAGATACTTACCAAATTATGTAGGAAAATTCAAAACGAGAAGAGGTATACAATCACACATATACGGAGTGATAGAGGGAGAGAGTTTAAAAATAGGGACATGGAAAACTTTTGTGATTCATATGACATATCCCATAACTTTTCAGCACCTAGGACATCACAATAAAATGATGTAATTAAGAGAAAGAATAGATCCTTACAAGAAATAGGTAGAACTATGCTTAATGGACAAAATCTTCCTAAATATTTCTGGGCTGAAGTGGTAAGCACCGCTTGCTATGTCATGAATAGAGTATTAATTAGACCCACTCTAAAAAAAACCCCTTATGAATTATGGAATGGTCATAGGCCAAATATTTCTTACTTTCATGTCTTTGGGTGTAAGTGTTTTGTTCTTAGAGATAAAGAGAACCTAGGAAAGTTTGATGCAAAATTTGATGAAAGAATATTTCTAACTTATGCACTGGATAGTAAAGCCTATAGAGTCCTTAACTAAAGAACTTTAACTGTTGTAGAATCCATCCATGTAGTATTTGATGAGTCCAATCCCTTCTCTAAAAAGACTGATGAGGATGATCTAGAGATAAGAAAGGGGTTAGAAAAATTGTCAATTGAAAATAATGTTGAAAAGAGCATTGAAATTAAAGAAACATCTATTGAGGACAACCAGATAACGATTGAGGTTCATGAGTTGCCTAAGGAGTGAAAATTTGTGAAGAATCACCCCAAAGATCAAATTATTGGTGAACCTTCACGTGGAGTAGCCACTCATTCATCCCTAAGAAATATGTGTAGCCACATGGCATTCTTGTCTCAGGAAGAGCCTAAGAATGTCAATGAGGCCATAGAGGATGAATCTTGGGTGATGTCTATGTAAGAAGAGTTAAACTAGTTTGAGAGGAACAAAGTTTGGATCTTGGTTCCTAGACTAGATGATCATACTATCACTGGAACCAAATGGGTTTATAGGAACAAGAAAGATGAAAATGGGATTGTAATTAGGAAAAAAGCCATATTAATAGCCCAACAAATCAACTAAGAGGAAGGAATAGATTTTGAAGTAACTTATGCTCATGTGGCTAGAATGGAAGTCATTCGTATGTTATTAGCCTATGCATCTTTTAGAGACTTCAAATTATATCAAATGGACATTAAAAGTGCATTCTTGAAAGGCTATTGTTGGCCTAACAAGGTCTTTCCATTGTTTTTGGTGATAACAAACAAAGGATGATTTAACTTGAAAAAGGTTGAGTTTTGGTGTTTCAGGAAATATGGATCAAGTGTGGTTCAAAGCAAAGTGTTTCAGGAAATATAGATCAAGTGTGGTTCAAAGCAAAGTTCAAATATAGCCCAACTTAAGCAAATTGTTCAAAGAATCTCAAGAGCAAAGAGAACTCAAGCATGAAGGCTTAGGAAACATATTTGTAAGTATTTCAAAAGGCAAAATATCATTTGAAATATATTTTGAAGCTTTTTGGAAGAGATTATAAAGATTTAAAGACCTATTTAAATATATTGAATTGAGTTTTTATAAAGATCATGGGAGAGCAAAATAGTGTTAAAGAAAGACATTTTATAAAACAAATTTTTAATAGTTCAGATGACTGAACTTTTCAGTTCAGATGACTAAAGTAGAGACTTCAGATGACTGAACTTTAAGTTCAGACATCTGAAGAATTACTTCAGACGTCTGAAGATTAAGTGCAGACGTTTGAAGAATTTACAGAACAGGCAGGGAGTTTCAATAGCAAGTTCAGATGTCTGAACTTACAACTTCAGACATCTGAACCTGCGACCTCTGACGTCTGAACCCTGACTTCAGATATCTGACCCTGTATCCAGTTCTATTTATCAAGGGTTTTAGGAACTTTAGACATCTGACCTCGACTCTTTAGACGTCTGAACACTGTTCAACGGGAAAAAATTTTAAAACTTTTATTTTTAAATTGTATTCATTTGAAACCCAAATTTTCTAATATCTTAGGAAACTTTTTAAGGAAACTCTTGCAACAAGGAAACCTACTTAGAAGCCTATAAATACATGGTTCTTGTGAATCAAAAATCCATCCCAAGCATTGAAATTCTCTCAAAATCTCTTTTACTCAATCTCTTGCAAAGCTAAAAGAATTGTTGTTTTGATCTTTTGTTCATCAAATCCTGACGAATTACTGATTTCTCATCTAGGGAAAAGGATTTTGGTGAATTCTTTGAAAAGTTTCAAAAGTTTATTTCATTCTTGATATTTTATCTTTTGAAGTACATAGTTTTGATTTGTACTAATTTGCTTTTTGTGTGAGCTTCTCTTGTACACCAGATTTTGATATTTCTCTTGTAGATTTTGGACAATTCCAGGCTGTTGGAACGTTGACCAAACAAGGACATATTGTTTAGAGAAGGTGGGCTCTAGCCTTGACCAAAGGAGTGGTTGTAAACAGGCATTGTTCCACCCGGTAACGGAACTGCTATAGTAGAAACCTTTGGTATTTTGCCAAGGGCGAGGACGTAAGCTGTGTTGAAGCCAAACCTCGTAAAAAATATTGTGTCTTTCTCTCTATTTTATATACTATATTTGCTGTGTTATATGATTTCAAAGTGCAGGTAACAAGTTCCAAAGAGAAAGAAACCAAGACTCTTGGTATTTAGAAAGTACGTTTCGATTAACCGTTTGCGGAAACCTAAAAGGGAGTACGTTGGTTACTCTGCGGAAATCTTAATCAAGAGAAGCACATACTAAAAGCTAATTCAAAAAAGGTGATAAACATTCATAGGGAAATCAACAAAAGCAAAATTATCCTTGCTTGAGTGATTGAATTATCTTAACTTTATTGATTGTCTTGTTCATTAAAATTACAACTATTCTAAAGTGTGCTTATAAATTATCTGTTGTGCTTTCTTTAGTATCTTAAGAAAATATTAAAAAAATCATTGAAATTAAAAAAGATTCCAATTCACCCCCCTCTTGGAAAGCTATTCCTAATTTCAGCTACATAAATGAGGAGGTATATGTTAAAAAACATCCAGGATTTGAAAACTATTAGCTTTGGTGCAATCCTATGAGGGGGTTGAATTGGGTATTTAAAAATTATTGCCTAGGTCAATCGGTTTAATAACAGTATTACACAACCTAGGGTTAGTCTATACAATAAATAAATAAACATACATGTGCAGTAATAGTAAAGTGCGGAAAGGTAAACAGTACATGCGATATGTTATCAGGGCTCAGCCAAATTGCCTACGTCCCCGCCTTAGCTACACCAGCACAAGGATTCCACTACGGCTCACTCAAACGAGTGGAGCGACACCTAATACAACACGCCTTACCAGGGTGGCACACCTAACTTTCCTAACCGGATCTAAGCCAATCCGAGACTATTCCATAGGGCTAGTCTCCCTTTTCAGGCCCACACCTTGAATACAATAGATGATATGAAATTTTTGTACATGGAAATACGCTTCTTCGCAAGCAAATGTGTACACCAGTATAACTCAAGCGATATTACAAGCACGTATGATATGTAAATATGCTCAATGCTCTAATGTGTGCTAAACACTCAAATAGGTATAGATAATCAATCTAGATCAAGAGTGTATATCTAAGCAAGATTTGAAACACAATATTTGAATATCACAATATCATATCAAAGTTTTAAATATGCTAGCAAGTTGATTCAAACAAATTCAGCAAGATGTTCTCAATATATTATGCACAAGGAGTGTTTGAATGCAAACTTTTGAAAATAATTTTTGCACACAAAAATATAGGCTTAGGTAACTTGTAATGACAATTCAAGAACCACAACCTACTAAGTCTTCCCACACAAGATTTATCAAATGAAATATGTGGAAGAACTTAATGTTATACTCTCAAATAAAATCAATTAAACAATATAGCAAATGAGAGTACTAGCTAGTTAGATTAGGCACAATCACTTTAGAAATACTCACAACACTTAAAAGATCAAGGAAAATGGAGTGCATGAGTATTTGGGAGTAGTATAGGCTAAAAAGAGACTTTTGAATTTGAGAGAATATTGACCTTAATCAAATTGCTAGTCCTTACTAATTATTGTAAATGAACATATATATATATATAGGCAAGGAGGAATTTTTGATTGTTGGGAACTCAATGGGGATAATTAGAAAAGTTTAAAACATGTTTAGAAAAATTAACCCAGTTTACCCCTTTTAATTTTTAGTAAAAATTAATTTACTTGGCGAGATTCAGGTGCCCCGTCTGAGGTTCGGGTGCCTAAATAGACTCACTCAAAAATCAAATTTTAAAGGTTCGGGCATTAGAAGTCTTGCTCGGTTGGCTGAACAAAAGACAGAAGCATTTTGTCCTAGGTTCGGGTGCCCGACACTAAGTTCGGGTAACCAAACGGTCCACTTTGGTCGCTTGAGGCCTTTTTGAACACGAACATTCGGGCGCCCGGGTTGGTGAAAAGTGCCCTGACATGGGTTCGGGTGACGGAGGAAGATATGTTCAAGTCGATTCGGTCTGCCGAACAAGAAGTTAACAATTTGAATTTGTCCGGGGTTCGGTCGCCCAAGGCCTTTTAAACACCATAGGTTCAATCGCTCGAGCTCTCTTAGGATTTTCAATTAAGTCTAGATTTTTGCTTCTTTTAACTCCCCGGATATGATAAGTGATGATGGGGACCATAAGCACTAAGTGTAGGTACCTAAGGTCCGACTAGGGGTCTATTTGGGTATACCTACCTATTATGCATGATGCAAATTATTACAAGCCATAGAAGTGTACAGTCCATAACAATATTACATCCCAGAATGAAGAAAGTGAAAAAGAATTACAGATACAACACAAAAGTGAAAAAGAATTACAGATACAACACATACTTCTTCATTCATCGGCATGAACACCGCACACTATCATGATATGTCTTTCAGTTCGAGTACGCACGTAAGGTCAACCTGTAAGCAAGCCTTAGTACAGACATCAGTACCAAGAATATTTTTCATTATCAAGACTAGGTGTGATCTATCAGGTCAACAAAAACCACAAACAACCAAATCATGTATTTAAACTTTCAAAAGCCTTATATGGACTAAAGCAAGCTCGTAGAGCTTGGTATGAAAGGTTAAGTGGTTTTCTCCTAGATAATGGTTTCACTACAGAAAAGATTGACACAAGTCTCTTCATAAAGATTGAAAATGAAATTATGCTCCTAGTTCAAATATATGTTGATGATATCACCTTTGGAGCAACTAATGGAGAGATATGTAATGAGTTTTACAAATGCATGCAAGATGAATTCAAAATTAGCATGATGGGTGAGCTTACTTTCTTTCTAAGACTTCAGATTAAGTAGGCTAAACATGGAACATTAGTCTGCCAATCAAAATATGTAAAAGACCTGCTCAAGAAATTCAATATGGAAGATGGCAAAATTTTAGGAAAACCTTATGAGTACTTCCACTAAATTAGACAAAGATGAGCAAGATATACTGGTAGATGTTAAACTTTACCGAGGTATGATTGGTAGTTTGTTGTACTTGACTACTAGAAAATCAGATATCACGTTTAGTGTATGTATGTGTGCAAGATTCTAGGCTGCACCAAAAGAGTCACACCTACTAGAAGCTAAGAGGATACCTAGATACCATATCGAGACCATTGATTTAGGCTTATAGTACCCTAAGTATACCTAGTTTGAGATTGTCAGCTATTCTGATGCTGGCTTTGCTGGTAGCAAAGTTGATCGAAAGAGCACGCGTGGTATGTGTCATTTCTTAGGACAATCTCTGGTTTCTTGTTTTTCCAAGAAACAAAACTCAGTTGCACTGTCCTTAGTCGAGGCTGAATATATAACGGCTGGAAGTTGTTGTGCTCAAATGCTTTATATGAAACAATAGCTTATGGACTACAAATTGCACTATGACACTATTCCCATAAAATATGATAACACTAGTGCAATAAATATTTCAAAGAACCACATTTCACACTCATGAACTAAGCATATTGAGTTTAGGCATCACTTCATCCATGATCATGTGCAAAAGGGGGATGTAGCACTTGAATTCGTAAGCACTGATGAACAATGGGCTGATATATTCACAAAATCACTTCAAGTGGATAGATTTATCCAAATTATACGTGAATTAGGCTTATTGCACACTAGGAAAGTTGTCTAGAATTACTTGAGTAATCATTTGAGGAATTAAGCCTAACCTGTGGTGAAAAGTAGAGTGCATAACTAAGGGGGAGCATATCTTGTTGTAATTTCATGGTTCTGAAAATTAAATACTCTTAAAATCTTATCTTATTTTATGCGTATACGTTTTTGTGAGAACAACACTGCAACTTACTATCCATATTGTACCAAATGCATAAATTTCTTTAATGGATGGTGATTATTTCTTAATCTGGTATCATGAACTATTATTGGACTATACTGAATTGATTGGATATACTGGATTGCATGCTACTTGTATGGAATGCCATCTGCATGGCTGATGCAGAACTTTGTGATTTGCATGCTGATAATTATTTATGAAATGTGCATGCTAATTTGAATGGAATGCCATCTGCATGGCTGATGTAGAATTTGTATATGCATATTGGTAGTTGACTAGAATATTGCATGATTGATGAAATGATCATATACAGACATTCATGCTAATTAGTTGACTGAAGTTATAACTCCATAAGACTTATTTTGAATTCTAAATATTTTAACAGGTCTTATGTAGTATCAAAGTAGTGACCATGTTTAACATATCTTTTTGATCCCAAATGGCCACTTATACTATTTTGGATACAAAATTTCAAATTTTTAAAAGGTAAGGAATTCTTTAAAATGCGTAAATGTTCTTGTGCTTAGCTTAGTATTTTTGTTGATGACAAAAGGGGGAGAAATAACTGAGCAAAATTAGGAGAGAAAAATTAAGGGAGAAAGATATGAGCAAAATTATTTATCATATAACTTGCATCCTCTTGACCTTTTGTTATTCACAATTGGTATTTGAGCTATACTATCAAAACTAAATGCACATTGAGCTAAAATTCAAAACTTCTCAACTTAAAATTTCAATGTCTTCTTTCCACATATGCTTGAATTACATTGTCAATTTTAAACTTATGCATATTGTAAGGGGGAGCCTTTTCAGGCTGATCTCATTTTACTCGTGTGTTTGTCATCATAAAAAAGAGGGAGATTTTTTACTTTTGAGTCAAATTTTGTTTTGATAATGAAAAATCACAAGTATCTTATTGGTGCGTTTTGTACTTGAATAGGCTTACATTGCAGCACGCAGTAAAATGGAAGCCATGAGACATTTAAAGCTTATATCACCTGACTTAGTGCATGGAAAATTAAAGACCAAAAGAGTGAAGACATTTATTATTTTAGTTGTACTGCACTTAGTTTCAAATTGTAAATGCATGCCTTACATGATCTGACTTCGAAGCTCAATATGGACCATAGAATGACCTTAGGGAATCAATCTTTACATGGAAAACCTTTCACTTAAAATGCTAAACTCATACAAAAAGGTTTAAAATGTTTTTTAGGTCAAAAGAGGGCTAAAACTCAATTTTATAAAGAGTGAGTTGACCGACCTTTTAAGCCTATTCGATTGAACAGAACACCAAGCCAGAACTTAATGTTTGTAAAGGGCCAGACGATCGGACTTACAAGCCTAGTTGACCGGACTTACAAGCCCAGTCGACTGGACTTCATGCAATGAAGATCCAACAAACTAGATCAATGGGCTAGTCAACCAAACCGCGCTAAAAGGGTTTTCACCCTTGGGCCAGTAGACCAGACCATAGGCCAATCAACCATAACTCTCGGGTTGAGCTATTTTTAAGCAGCAAAACGGCCACAAAATTCAAATTTAATATTATAATTTTAGTCAAACGATCACATAACGGCTAGAATTCGAATTTATCTAAAATACCTTTCCCAAAGCACTTAAAACAAGTTTTGTTAATCTTGCATATATTCTATAATATTTGGGCATTGTTTTCACTCATCCTTTCAAAATCAAAAAGGCATTTTACTCTCTTCTACTCATTCATTTGAAAATCTTTTCTTGAGAGCAAAAACCAAATTTCTCCAAGTATCATTTATTTCAAAAATCTTTGTTGGGGAAAACATTTATTGCATTTAGATCTTTGAAGCATTTATTGGAAACTTATTCTTTTAAATCAAAGATCACCAACTCTCATCTATTCTTATTTATTTCAAAATATTTTTGAGAGAGAAACCCTAACTCTATTGAGTTCAAATCTTATCTTGTGAGAGTGCATTTAGTTTTTCATTGTACAAATTAGCTTTTTAGAAGCATTTCATTCTACACAAATTTTTTATTCTCTTTTGTATTTGTTGTTCGGGTATAGAACCGTGGTGACCATGGGGTATCACTTGGAGAGGGGGGCTCCACCCTATTGAAAGAGTGTGTAACTGGGGGCTTCACCCGATCAAAGGAGTGTGTAAAAGGTGGTTCCACCTTGTTAAGGAGAGGTATATTGAAATCCTCAAGCGATTCGTCTTGAGGTGAGGACGTAGGTGGGGATAATCGAACCTCATAAAAATCTTGTGTTTGCATTCTCTTTCCCTACTCCATTTATTTTTTCTACACTTGTATGTTTATGTTTAATTTGTTGTGATTACTGTATATGTTTCAGATATTTGCATACTCAAATATTTGTGGGATTTGAGATTGACTGGAAAACCCTAAGCTTGAGTTATACTAGTTGTGTTTTTAAAATTAGGGCAAAAAGTGACCTAGATTTTTAAATATTCAATTCATCACTCTCTTGGGATTACACCAAAAATCATAGACTAACTACTCCAACTGCATGAGCAATATCAAGTCTTGTGCAGACCATGGTGTACATCAAGCTACCCACGGCTGAAGAGTAAAGCACTTTCTTCATTCCTTCTTTGTCATTTTCACTTGTAGGATATTGCTTAGATGTAAGCTTGAAGTGTCCTGCAAGTGGACAACTGTCTGGTTTTGCTTTACTCATGTTAAATCTTTCTAGCACCTTCTCAATATACCTTTATTGAGATAACCAATTTTTTTTTTTATTTTTCCTGTCTCGAAAGATATTCATTCCAAGAATTTGTTTTGTTGGACTTAAATCCTTCATTGTAAAGGAATTGCTTAGTTCTTTCTTCAACTTTCCTATCTTTTTAGTATCATGACCAACAATAAGCGTATCATCCACATAAGCATAACAATAATGAAATCATTACTAGAAAATCTCTTAATAAAAACACAATGGTCAGATGTGAACCTATTATACCCATGCTCCATCATGAAGGAATTGAACTTCTTGTACCACTTTTTTGGTGACTGCTTGAGGTCGTACAAACTCTTTCTTAGTTTGCACAGCGACTGTTCTTTCCCTTTGACCTCGAATCCTTCAGGTTGTTTCACATAGATTTCTTCTTTTAAGTCACCATGGAGAAATGCAATTTTTACATCAAGCTACTCAATCTCCAAGTTCAGGCTGGTAGCCAATCTGAGAACAACTCGAATCGATGACATGTAACACCCTAAAAATAATTATTACAGGAGGATGTAGTGATTTCAAAAATAAAATTAAAAATAAATAATTAAAATTAATTAATTAATTAAATTATTATTAATAATTAAATAATATAATATAATAATATATTAATATAATATAATTTATTAATATAATCTAATATAATAATATTATAATATAATATTAATATATATACTTCCTGAAGCCAGTCACTGAGTAGAATGCCCCCCCCCCCCTCGAGCGTCTCTCACTCTAGTCCCTCTCCTTATCTCTTCTCCCACCCTCCTCGATTTTTTTGACCAAATGAGCACCGATCAAAAATCAGAAAATACTACTGGACTCCATTCTCCGCCATCGATATTTCTATCGGAGTGGATTTGTCGTAGGAGCGATGTAGGCATAACTCTTGGGGTAAGGTAAATTCTCACTCTTACCTCAATGTTTCTTAAATCTTAAGCCAAAATGACAATCGGACACCACCACGAGAATCTAGGGATGATTCTCTACAAGTCTAACAGAGCGGATTTCTTGTGGGGTTGTCATAGGCATAACCCTAAAACTAGGATAAAGGGGTTATTTAGAGATTAATTGTTATTTAATTAATGTAGATTTGGAAATATTAGAATATTAGGCATTCTGAGGTTGAACTAGGGTTACTGAATTCAGGGTTCGGGTGAGCGTCGTGGGTATGATTTCTGAATCCCTGCAGGCCTAGTTCAAGAAACCATGTATGGGGAATAAATTATTACAGTTATTTTGAGAACTACTGATTTAGTTAATATGTAAAAATGAGTGTATGATATTTTGCCTGAAATTATTATAATATGAATATTAGATAAAGTTATGTGGCATATGATTTAAAATGAATTTTGATGTTTTGGTTTTTAAAATACAAGAGGTGATGAAAAGTGATAAATATTAATGAGTATTTTCTGAGAAATACTGATATGTGAAACACTGATATGTTTACGGGAAAATGATTATGAAATGAAGATTTGTTTTATTGAGATATGTTGAAACATGTGAAACATGATATATACTATTATGAGATGATGAAATGTGAACATAAAATGATAAAAATATTTTTATTGAGATGAATTAAAATATACTGATATGAGGTTAATTGTTAATATTGAGATGAGAATATTGAAATGTGAATATCGTAATGTGAATACTGAAATGTGAACAAAGAAAGGTGAATAATGTAACGTGAATACTGTAATATGGAAATTGAAATATGATGATTGAATTAAGAATACTAATTGTAAATTTCGGGAATGTGAACATTGCAAAGTGTAAAAGTTGCAATGGGATCATTGAAATATGATTGATGAAATGTCAATACCGCATAATGATTGCGGGTATGTGGTAATGATAACCCTGACGGACGTTTATGGAAACCCTAATGATGGGTTGTGATATTAAGCATGATATCGTTGCTAGTGGTGATAGTGCAACCACACGGACTCTTGAAGCATGTGGCATGACAGTCGACTGAGTCATTTAGTAAAGTTGTTGTGCCCCCTGAGTTCGGATTAGGGCTATAGGTTGACCAGTCGTACTACAGATGCGGGATATGTGATATGATATTTTAATCTAATCAGGTCGGCCAACCACGATTTGAACCAGCTTTTGGGCCGCACAACCCTAACCATGGAGGGAACTATGGCGTGGAAAAGAGATCCTCAGGGCAGCCATGAGTTACAGACACAATATTAGTATTAGGAACCAAGGATACTCATGTGCTAGATAGTAAAATGGATATGTGTGAGTTAATTACATAAATAATTGAGGCGAAGTAAAACTCTCCTCCTGAGGGCTTACTGAGGAAGGTGAGTGCCCTTATGAGTATCAGTTGTAGTCGAACCAGAATTAATCGGGTAAGGTTACAAACGATATCAGAGCAGAGGGGAGCTGTACGTATGGGCGTGCAATCTCCCCTATCCTTAGAAACTTCGCAAGTAAATATGGGTTGTGTAAGAATAAATTTGAGAAATGGTTTTAAAGCTTATAAAAGTTGGTGTTTTATATCTATATGATTATGAACATATATATTAGTGTATTTTCTCAGATGAATTGATGATTTGAAAAGTAAAATATGTTAAAAATGAACTCATATTGCCACACACTGTAAATAATTTATTTTGTCTTACTCAGATGTGTCTCACCCAAATTATTTAAACTTTTCAGGGAATAGACATAGATCAGGTGATAGACCTTCGAGGTAGTAGGAAACTGGGACCCTGATATATAAGGTGAGTTTTTGGACTAGGGAGGTGTGATTCCCCTAGGGTTGTATTGTTTTGGGTATGAGATAGAAATGTATGTATATGGTTATTGATACTCTTGGTATTGTATTTTGTATGGTATGTATATTATATCTTCTGCTTTAGGTTAATATATATAAAATGTTTGTTTACCCGGTACCCAATGCGAGTCGGGTCATGTGAGTGGTATCAGAGTTGTTGGCATGGCCAACGTGATGTTTGATGTGTATGATTTAATTATTATTGATGATTTTAAAAAAAATGGTATGAAAAATCAGGGTGTCACGTGACATCTTTACCACGGGCGAGAAAATCTCTTCAGAGTCAATGCTTTCCTTTGACTAAAGCTTTTCACAACTAGTCACGCCATGTACCTTGGTTGTGAATTTCCTTCTTCATTTTCCAATTTAAACACCCATTTGTTGTTGAGTACTTTTGTTGACTTTTTGAGTCTAATTCCTGTTTTGATAATAACAAACGACACTGTCTTATATGTGTGCTAAGTGTATGAACAGGTTCATTTTTCTAAGTACAGATGAAAGATGAGAAATGGAAGCTATAAATGTACTTAAAGCTCACACCAACAGGCGTATTCCATGGGAAATAAGGAGCAGAGGACTTGAAGATTTTATTCATTTTTCAAGTTGTAATAGTAATTAGGTTTCTATGTGCATGCATATCATATGATAAAATTAAAGCTCACAAAATGACCTTAGATTGACCATAGGAACCCCAACCTTCATAAAAAACCTTTCAATTACAAAGTTAAACTTATACCAAAAGGTTTTAAAAGGTTTTTTAAGTTAAAGGAAGGCAAAAACTAATTTTTACAAAGGGTTCGGTCGACCGGTTGGTAAAACCCAATCGACCAGGCATTAGAAATGAGCATTTTACTCAATCCATAACTTCTTATCTCAAAATGTGTTCAATATAAAAGTTGTGGGATTTTCTCTTACCTTTTTTTTATTGATACCAAGAACGACCAATTTGGAGTTGTATGGAAAAAGTTATGACCAAAACACTGAAAGGTGTCTGTATCATAAAAACTCCCTTCATGTTTCTTCTGTCTCATTGATAGGCATTTTTATTAATCCATAACTTCTTATATTAAACGATGTTCAACATAAAAATTTGTGGTATTTTCTCTTAGCTTTCTGTTGATTCCGAGAACGTCCAATTTGGAGTTGTATAGAAAACGTTATGGCCAAAACATTGAAGGGCGTACGCACAGAAAAGCCAAGGCCAGCTGACTGGATCTTCACCCCAGCCAACTAAACCTCGCATATTTGAAGCCCCAACCGATCGGAGCGTGGCCCCAGCCAACCGACCCTCTTGGGAAAGCATCCCAACAACCGAAAAATGGCTAGTTTTCAAAATAAAATAATATTTTAAGGTCCCAATGGCAATATTGGGTTTTTGGCCTATAAATACAAGCCCTAAACACTTGAAAATGTTGTAGAATCAATTGGGAAGCTTGGTTAAATAATTTTTGATTCTCGCACTCCAACACCCCTCTTATGTTTTAAAATCTCTATTTCTCATACTCCTTGAAAATCATTTTTTTGGGGAAAATATTCTTCGGGGTTTTAAAGAGGCTTGAGCTTATATTTCATTCATAAATATATTGCTTGAAGGTCTTTTATTATTGTGTTTTTCAAAGATTAATTTCTCCTACACTCACTTCTTAAAAAAATTTTTAGAGAAAAATATTTTGGGATTTTGTTTTAAAAGGCTTGTGCATATATATTCAAGTTTATATATATATATATATATACTGCTTGATAGCTTTTGTATGGTTTTCAAAGATAATATTTCTCTCATACTCTTCTTTGTAAAAATTATTTTTGGGGAAATATTTTGTTTATCCAAGTAAGACATGAGCATATATTTAAATCTCATATATATTGCTCTTAAGTCTTCTTATCTTTATAAGGTCAATCTTTTTAAGAAAACCTTAGTTTCTCTTAATCTTATTCTTGAATATATTTTTGGGAGAAAAACTTTGGGATTAGTTCAAGAATGCTTTGTGCATATATATTCATTGATATATATATATATATATATATATATATATATATATATATATATGTTTTTCTCCCAAAAATATATTCAAGAATAAGATTAAGAGAAACTAAGGTTTTCTTAAAAAGATTGACCTTATAAAGATAAGAAGACTTAAGCTAATATTCACTTTCATATATCTTGCTCAATGCTTAATAGTATTTGAATTTTGAAAGGTCATTTTCAAAAAAGGAAAATCATTTTCTATACTCTCACCAATTTACTTGAAAAATATTTTGAGAAGATTTTTTATAAACTCTACAGAGCTTCATTTTAACATCATGTGAGAGTGCGTATAGTATTTCAATGTGTACAACTCTGCTTATTTGAGAAACATTCATTTTGTACGAAAAATATTATTTGTACCGGTTTGGCTCAACCTTGTGATTGAGTTAGGGAGACTCTGCCTAATAAGGAGAACTAGTTTGGCTCAACCTGGTAAATTGAGTTAGGGAGACTCTACCCCGTACAAAGAATCGGTTTGGCTCAGTCTGGTAAGTGAGTTGGGGACACTCCGCAACCCGGTTTGGCTCAGCCCGATAAGTGAGCTAAGGAGACTCTGCCCTGTAAGGAGCTATTGTAAACGGCGTCGCTCCGCTTGGTTAAGTGAGCATATAGTGAATCCTTGGGTGGTTAACCCAAAGCGGGGACATAGACAGGATTTGTCGAACCTCGTTAACAAATCTTCTCTCTCTCTATCTGATTTAATTTTTGCACTTAAATTTCCGCACGTGTATGCTTATTTATTTATTATTATAATTATTTTGCATACACAAAATTTAAATGGAATATGTTCTGCACGTGTATGTTTATATTCATTGTTTAATTATTTTACATACACGCTTATATTTTGAATGAGAGATAATTTGTGGTGAATTGACATAAATTTAATTTAGTTAAAAAGTTTTAAAACCCAATTCACCCCCTTTCTTGGGAATATACCATTCCTATCATCTTTCATTCCCTTTGGTAATTCTACCAAATCATAAGTATAGTTCTTATGCAAGGATTTCATCTTTTCTTGCATGGCCTTCAACTACTCATTCTTATGCTCATGTGACATGACATCTTCATAACATTCTGGTTCTCCCCCATCAGTTAGCAACACATACTCATTCAATTAGTATCTGCTTGAAGGTTGACGCTCCCTAGTGGATCTTTTTATCTGGGGTTCTACTACCGGAGCACCTTCAGCTATTGGTTCATTATTCTCATCAGTTTCTCTATTATCATCATGCTCTTCTTGTGGCTGTGGTGGTGAATATGGAATTAGCTCTATTGGATTCTTGAGGACATGCTTTGGATTATCAGCCTTCTCACAATCATCAATATTTTGATTTTCAAGGAATACCACATCTCTGCTTTGGAATGACTTTCCTATTCTTTGGATCCCATAATTTGTAGTTGAACTCATCAATACCATAACTGACGAAGACGCACTCTTTTGTCTTTGCATCAAGTCTGGTCCTTTCATATCGAGGAATATGGACAAAAGCTTTACAACTAAACACGGTTAAGTGTTTATATGATACATCTTTCCCACTCCAAATCCTTTTAAGAATGTCACCTCCTAAAGGAACTAAAGGAGAAAGGTTGATGAGGTTAACTACTACCATTAACGCTTCACCCCAAAAGGATTTTGGCAGTCTTGAATGAGAGAGCATGCAAGTAATCTTGTGGCAAAAGATTCTATTCATACTTTTTGCAATGTCGTTGTGTTGAGGAGTCTTGGGAACTAACTTCTTAAGCCTAATACCATGGACTCTGCAATGCTCTTCAAATGGCCCAATGTATTCACCACCATTGTTGGAATGAACACATTTGAGCTTTCTTCCACTTTGTCTTTCAATATTGGCCTGAAACTTCTTGAACATATCTAACACTTGGTTTTTACTTTTCAAAGGATAAGCCCACACTTTTCTAGAGTGGTCATCAATGAATGTTACAAAATACAATGATCCATCAATACTTTTATCATTTATAAAACACACATTAGTATGAACTAGATTTAGAATATTCTTATCCTAAATGGGGTGTTTTTTTGAACTGCAACTCTATGTTGTTTACCAGCTAAACAATGAGTACAATTATTTAAAGAATTTCCTGAGAAATTTGAAAGGAGCTTTTTCCCTGCAAGAATCTGGAGTCCCTTCTCGCTCATACAGTCAAGTCTGTTATGCCACAACTCAGTGGTGACTTCATGTTTTGTAGCATTAACATCTCCTGCACAGAGCTGCTTAGCTTGAGTGTAGTATAAGCTAGCATCCTTATGTCCTTTGGCCACCACCAATTCCCTTTCTTGAGCTTCCAGACTCCATTACCAAAATAGCTTTCATAACCCAGGTCATCAAGTTGACCTATGAAGATCAAGTTGAGGCGAATGTCTGGGACATGCCAATCATCCTTTGATATTAGCTTGCATCCAACATTTGTTTCTATTAACACATCTCCTTTACCAGCTACTTTGCATTTGACTTCATTTCCCATCTTAACAAATCCAGTCACCACATTTGTAAGATGAGAAGAAGTCTCTTTGTGCTATTACATGGAGTGATGTTATAGAGTCAATCGTCCATGTTATGTCTTGTCAAGTGAGGTTAATGCGTCCTTCCTCACATACCATGTAAGTTTTACCTTCATCAGAAGTCACAGCTGCACTACTTTTGTCCTCCTCTTTCTTGTTTTCTCTGGTTTTTTTTGCCTTCCATTTCCAAAAGTCCTTCTTTTTATGTCCAGGGTTATTACAATAAAAGTAGGTGAAGTTACCTCTTGACTTTGATCTGCCTCTGGACTTGCTTCTGGACTTGCCCATGTTCTTTTTGTCACCTTGAGAATATCTACTTCTGCCCCTCTCAGTGACCATCGCTTGTCCTTGAGAGTGAGTGGGCAAGCCTTGCCCAGCTTTTCTCGTGCCTTCTCTGGTGATGTTATCCTTCACCATACTCAAGGTTAACTTCTCGTTTGGTGCTGAATTACTGAGAGCTGCCACCAATGTCTCCCAACTATCTGGAAATGAACTCGATAGGATCAATGCTAGTATTTCATCTGCAGTAGTCAAGTCCATGCTTGTCAGATTATCAATAATTTCATTAAATTTATCCAAGTGATGTGAAACATTTTATCCATGACATAATTTTAAATTCAGAAGCCTTTTTATCATAAAGGCTTTGTTTCGGGCCTTTTTTGGCTCGTACATCTCTCCCAGGTGTTGCCAAAGTTTGTATGCATTCGTTTCTTTGGCTGTGTTATGGTTTGCCCACAGCTCAACCCACTGTCTTATAGAATTGACAACTTTTCTGTTGAACTTTTTCCAATCAAACTCATTTTTTTCACTTGATATGATCCCTTTGCATTCAATAGGATCGAACAAATCTTTACAGTATAATAAATCTTCCATCATTGTCTTTTAGATGGAATAATTTGTCTCTGTAAGTCTGATCATGGAGCTGCAGCCAAGACTTGTACTTTCCTCCATTAAATATGCTTTGGTACTGTACATGGACAACTGCAATGAAAATATTACTACAGTATAATCTCAAAGGTTAGGAACAGATTTAGCCATGAAGGTGGTATTAATACACATTAATAAAACCTGCCATCTAGGCAGTATTAATACACAGTAATAAAACCTGCCATCAAGGTCGTATTAATACATAGTAATAAAACCTACCATTAAGGCGATATTAATACAAATAAATAAAACTTTCCATTAAGGCAGTAAACCAGTAGCTTTGATACCAATTGTTGGGATATAAATCCCGTCTAAGATCAAATAACACACACACACACACACAAAAATAACACACAAGATTTACGTTGTGATGATCCCAAAAATATAAAACATAGTAATATAATATATGTAGATGTTAACCGGTTATTTACTTTCACGCACTACCCTAGTATAATAATAAAATAATAAAGATGGTCAATACATAGGTGTTTCTCTGTTAGGATCCTTGATTCCATGTTTGATGCTTAAGAAAGACCTAATCTAAGTGAGTGCATAGAGACCATTGCGGTTCAATTGCTCCTTGAAGGTCGGTCTGGTCAAAGTTGATTTCATAGGATATACAAAGTAGACACAATGGGTGCGTATATATAAGTACATATATATAAAATAATATTTTTATTAAAAGCCTATTATTATTTCTAACTTTTCACATACCATTTTAAGTAAACGATATTATAATAATACTTTATATAAAAAAAAATATTATAGCAATAATAAAAAAGGGAAAAGCTTCTCCTCTCCCCAATCAATTCATATGCACACACACACACACACACACACACACACACACACACACACACTCACACATATATATAATAATAAAATAATAAGGATAATAATAGTGATAATAAGGAAGGGGACAAAACCCCTTCCAATCAATTTTTTTTTTTGTCCCCCATGACTCTCCTACAACACATCTCTTCCCCATTATTTTTCTTGTCTTTTCCTTCCCTTTTCCCATGCTAGCCCCACTCTCCTCCAATCAATTTCCCCATCCCCCATTAGTAGTTTTGTCTTCTCCCATACCCACTCCCCACTCAATTTTTCATAGCTCCCTTAACAAATTTGCGGCCGCCCCCTCACTAGAAAATTCAATTTCAAATTAGTCCCTCCCCACTGCCTATAAATAGAGAAATTTTCTATATTGAAATCTCACAGCTTCTACGAGAAAAATATTTCCATAGAAAGAGAAGGAAAAATGAGTGAAAGAATTAGTGGTAGAAAGAGAATTTTTACACTCAAAATTCTCACTCCTCCACTCTATCTAATCTCATTTTAAGAGTTAAAAGTTTGTTGTAACCACTTCGCAAGGTTAAATCAGACTAAGTAAATTTGATTATGTTAGGTTTTTATTAAATTTTACCCGAGTTTACTTATACATATATTTCATTATATCAATTTTATTTTTGATATATTTGTGTTTATTTTTGGGTTAAGAAATGTTCTAATTTCCTCGAGTAATTTATAGCATTATTATTTTCTA
Organism: Malania oleifera; assembly: GCF_029873635.1. Taxonomy (NCBI): domain Eukaryota; kingdom Viridiplantae; phylum Streptophyta; class Magnoliopsida; order Santalales; family Ximeniaceae; genus Malania; species Malania oleifera. Next base: position 32,074,106 of record NC_080418.1, on the reverse strand, counting down.
TTCAAGAAAACATTTTTAGCATGAAAATCGTGTGGCATGTGCTTGTTAAATTACGTTGCATGTTTTACAAACAATTAAGATATGATAAAATTTTTATGATTTTGTTTTAATTGCATAAAGTATATATACAAGGATGTTTTTAAATTAAACTTGGCGATTGAAAAGTAAGGTGTGCTCCCAAAAGGTGGGGGGGGGGGGGGTGAATTGGGTTTTTAAACCAACAATTTTTCAAGTTCAATTGTTTATGTTAAATACTAGCTTAATTTAATTCTCGGAAACAATGAATGATTATAATATCAAAATGATTTTCCGATGATCAATTAAATTAAGCTTACAACTGAAACGCAACACAATAACTTTGACTTGCGATGTTCAACTTATAATAATTCAAATCAGCTTTTCTTTTCAAATCATAACAAAGTTATAAATTTTCTCAAGTTTAATCTCAGCTTGTGTATTCAACAATTCATATTTCAAAGCTTTATCAAAAACTTAATCAACCAATCAATATAGTTCTTTTGATCAGTGTTCTAGCAATTCTCAATGAACAATCAGCTCTTAGCAATTAATGAAACATACACACAATTAATATATTTGCAGTAAATTAAAGAGAGGAGTTGTAGACCGTATTTTTACAAGGTTCGGCCAGTGGCCTACGTCCTTGCCTCAAGCAACCGCTGTGAGGATTCCAACTATCTTTATTAGCCCAAAGTTGTAACCTCTCTCCTTCTCAAGTGGAGTTCCCTCTCTAACGAGAATTCCCTCTCGCTAGGCAATGATCCAATGACGTGAATCGTTAATACAACACAAAAAACAAGAACAACTTTGGTTCGTACAAGAACACTCTCAGTTAGAGAAGATTTGTACAATTAAAATCACAATACACTTCAATCAAAATCAATATAGAAAGATGAAAATCAAGTATTTCTTATTGGGATTCTTTCTTAGATCGAAATACTCAGTAGAAGAGCTAAGAACCGTGAACTTTTATCAACACAATCACAGTAGATACTTCAGCAAAAGTATTAGCAAGAGAGCTTTGGAGAGTACAAAAGAATTTATCTTGATTACTGCTTGTAGGTGTGTGTTTAATCTTAAGGTTTCACATATATTTATAGATAGAAAAACTTAATTTTTGTATTCCCCAAGTTACTTGTAGTATTCCCCAAGTTTTTACAAAGTTTGGGGTCCAAGTAATCAATTTTGGAAACTTGCCCTCGCTGTTTTAAATTTGAATAATCGAAGGTCAATCGACTTGACTATCAGGGTCAGTCACCTGTGCCTTTATAATTCAGCATGTTGATTTAGATGTAATCCCAAGAGGGGGGTGAATTGGGTATTTTAAAAATTTTTTGAACCTTATTCACCACTTAGTCCCTATCCCTAAATTTAACCAATTACTTATCAAGTTTGTGTGATATTATTCAACAAACATACATGCAATGTAAGTAATAAAGTGCGTTGCGGAAATTAAAAAGATAAGGGAAGAGAGAATGCAAACACAGTTTTTATGAGGTTCAACCAACCCAGCCTACGTCCTCGCCTTGAGCAACCCACTCAAGGATTCCACTATAATCCCTGCTCCTTAAATTGGGATGGAGCTTCCCTTACAATCCGCTACTTACAAGAGGTACAACTTCCTCCTAATCTGCTACTTACAAGAGATACAACTCTCTCCTCAAACCCGGTCCGCAACCCGAATCATGATTACAATTAAATCTATAAAACACTCAAAGTTGCTTCCAACAAAGCTAGTGAATACAATTTAAATTCCTAATACATAATCATATGATGAAACTTGAAGCTCAGAATGAATGTAACGATGTAATCGTTATATGCAAGAGTATGATTCACTAACTCTCTCTTTTATCAAATCTCCCAAAAATATTTATATAGATCAATGCTTTGGAGAACTTAAGTTAAATCTTTGAATACATAAAAAACTTTGAATATTGCAAAGATTTGAAACACACTTTGTCACAACAATATTTCTCTTAAGATATGCAACTTAATGTATATATATATATATATATATATATATATATATATATATATATATGATGTGATTACCAAAGATCAAAACTTAATATAAGATTTTTAGAAAATATCCTTCAATAATATATATAGTTATGAACTTCTAAGGATATCTAATCAAATAATTTTGAAGTATCCAAAATATCAAGTCTTTAACTACGAACACACTTAAATGATAACTCTTTAATCAATGGCAAAAGAAAAAACTTACTCAAGTAATGAACTTGTTAAAAACACTCTCTATATGTATATGAAAACTCAATATCAATCTCTCTAATGATATTCAATAACGGACGATGATATGAGAGACTCTTGAAAAATAATAAATGGATTGACTAAACCTCATTACCAAGATGAACTCAAGATGTGTAACTGAATTTTCTTTTATTTTCTGAGTTGATTTGCCCAAGCTTGATGAGTATGTGTTGGAGTGCAGGCAATCGTATAGCTATATGCTCAAGTTTCTTAATTCTCTTTCAAAAATATGTTCTCTTCTCTTCTCGTTGATCTTAGCTTGCGTACTAGGGTTTAGATGTTCAATATATAGGTGCCTTACCCTTAGAATCAATCTCAACCGTCGGATCAAAAAATATCTCGCGAGTTCTCTTATGAAAAATTATATTTTTAAGTTTTCCTGCAAGTTTAGACGACTGAGGTTAAAAGCCCAAGTGACTAAAGTTCTTTAGAGTTTCGAAAAATTAACCTGAATACAGGGTCAGGCGATTGAAGTTGAAGGGTCAGGCGCCTGAAGTGACGAATTCAGGAGACTGAAGTGGAGTTCAGTCTACTAAGGCGTCTTGGCCAAGTTTTGTGTTTCACCATTAATTTTTCAGGCGACTGAATTTAATCTTCGGTCTCTTGAAGAAATTCTTCAGGCGACTGAACTTTGAGTTGAGGCTACCGAAGTTCCCAATTTCTGAATTTTTCTTTTCTAGTTTAAAATTCTGCTTTGCTCTCTTTCTTGGATCTTTTATAAAAATATTTTCTAGGGTTTTAAAAATATTTCTAAGTCCATGAATGTCCCCTAATGATGTTTATGAGATGCATGAGTCCTAAGGTCATTCTAGGGTATGATTTGAGCCTCAAATTAAATCATATGAAAATGTAAATACATGAGTTCTAAGTACCCAATCCCCTAACTCTCTTGAACTTGGTGCTTGCATCTTCATTCTTGTACTCTTTGAGTTCCATGGATTTGCCAAGTTGTGTATGCTTTACTCTTCATGGCTTCCATGACTTGTTATCCTTCCGTACATGCTTAATATAGTTCTTGTTCACAATCTCAATGCATAGATCAAATACTAAGTGATTTGTCATTATCAAAATCGGATTGGACTCATAGAGTCGATGCATAGATCAAATACTAAGTGATTTGTCATTATCAAAATCGGATTGGACTCATAGAGTCAACAATCTCCCCCCTTTTGATGATGACAAATACACGAGTAAAAATATAGAATAAAATGGGTTACGCCTAACAAGGGTCCCCCTCAAGTAATGCATCAAATATTTAGTAAGTGAAATATGCTCATGCCAAATGAAATATGCTCATGTTCATACACATGTTGTTTAGCCTGATTCCAAATAAAATATGTTCATGTTCATACACGCGTTGTTTAGCCTGATTCTTCTCCTATAGTCTGATTTTTCTCATAACCTTATTCTTCTCCCCTTTACACAATTATTGACCTTATTCTTCCCCCCTTTTCATAATTAGTGTTGTCAACCATTTTTGCTCAGTTTTGCTTAAAGTGAGATTCTTATTTTTTCCTAAAGCTAGATTCTTCTCCCCTTTTTGACATCAACAAAAAGGTGTATAATATTAATACATGAGTGGACATAACCTTATGTTCTTCTCCCATTTTAAATCTTAAAGTTTAAACTTGTTCAACCATCATATTTGACCAAAAAAAAAAAATTTACTTCTCCTCCTTTTGACATCAATCATCCCCCTTGCTAATGCATAAATCTGTGTTGTGAAATGTAAATTGCATTGTGAACTTACACAATGTGCCAAATGTCAAAGATTATGTGAGGATACCAAATGTTGATTAATATGATATCAAATGAGAGCAAATGAGTCGAAAGTGAAATGTTTTAACAAATTGTGAATATCAACTGACGTTGCTCCCCCTGAATTATGTCATCTAATATAATTCGAGGCAACTATATTTATTTTAGCTCAAAAAGAAAAACTTTCCCATGTTTTATTTATTTAAGCTCATATACATTGTATATTATGCAATTAATAAATATCTCTCCCCCTTCGATTCTCATCAAAGATTTACTTTAGTATATATCTCTCATCTTTTGGATCTTCAAAACACATTGTGCTCTGGATTTTTGCTTTAAGTACATTTCGAAAAGAATTATAACCAAGGGGACTAATCATACAGATCTTAATTATATCAATGCATTTCAAAATATGATTATATGGTTAACTCAAGGAATTTGTGGCAAAGCAATATATTTTTCATTTAGAGTATTCAACAGAATCATCATAATTAAGTGCATGCTACAAAAAGTTCACTGCACATCTAAGCACAAGAAATATTGGTAAGCATAGTAAGATAGGAAATAATTTCGAGATGCTCCCCCTATGAATTTGAATACTTGCGTAGATGAAATGAAATACTTATACTTATCAAAGATTAATTTCACTACTAGTTCACAGCCATATAAGCAATCATTGTAAATTGTTTTAGAACAACTATAGCAATACTATGATGTCCATGAGTTCTTTATACTCTTTCTCTAGGAATGGAGCTCAGCTCCCTTAAATATTTTCAAGCATTCAACAAGTTTAGTTTAGTATAATTTCAAAAATAAAACATCATGTGATTAACATGTTGTATCAAATATGCATACAAGAAACATACCATTCATGATTTGATACCAGATATATGATACTAAATGTGATTATGCTTATGTTTCAGAGCCATAGTATTTCCAAGTTTTTTTGTTCCTCTTCAATTATGCACTTAACATATTCTTATGTCTTTTCCTTGTAATCCTTCTTCACCAGTTTAGTCGAGTGTTCTAAGATCTTGAATGATTTATACTTGACTTTACCTGCTTTAGCTTAGAGGACCAAAAAGTCATAAACAATTTTACTTCAGGGTCACAAACCTATATTACTTCTTTTCTTATGGATCTCAATGCATAGGTTTCATAGTCATTTGCATTATTATATAGATTGAACCCTACCGCATATAACTTAGCCATTTTGCATATTCAAAATCTTCTAAATAGATTTGGCTTGACTTTTGAAAGCTTGTGAAGTGAGATTTTGCTAATATTTTTAACAATTTAATTATCATTAAGTTTAGAAGAATATTCATTATGAGTGGACAATATTCAAAATAGTTCGTTAAAGCAAATATATCCAACTACTTAGGTAAAGAGCAATTTTGGAGAATATTAATTTTTGAATACTGCTCCTTGGGTATTTATGATTATCCAATTGTTGGACGTTACCTTATAAGTATGTCTTCAATTTTAGCAATGGTACAAGCTTATAAAAGATGAATCTTTACCAGATATGATCATGGTATAGTAAAAAATTTATTGTGGAGGATATTGCTTAATCACATATCAAAATTAGGGTTTTTTACATTTTAAGCACAAAGGGAATATTTATTGAAAAATGTCTTGGTAAGCAATTTGGTTCCCTTATAGAATGCCCCTGATTTGATTATAACAGGATGTCTTTTAATAAGCACTTGATAGATATGGAATATATGATTATTAGTACTTGTGGCTAGGATGATGACTGATTTAACCATTTTAGGCTCCAAGAATGAGTTTAGGATTAGATTATGTTTAATATATGATTTATTCCTAAAGGCTCAGTCTTATGCAATGGACATGATCTGCTTAAGTTATAATTTTAATATTTAAGCATAGATTAAGCAATAAGAATTATTTGTTAAACATCAATGCTTTAATCCATTTCAGAAGTGGATTTATTCTTCAATATTATGATTTTTGTTACTCATTGCAAGGATATTAGGTTCCTGATTTTTTAACAGTTAATCTCTCAACCTTCACTTTGAATACATCAAGATTTGCATGTTATTCAATATTTCAACATATTACCCAATCATTCCGATATAAGAGCATTAGGTAGTTAGATTGGATATATTGCTTAAAGGAATCATATTAACTTAACTTTCTTTTAGGATTCTTAGTACAATAATAGTGTAGTAAATACACGCACTAAGATTTTGCATTTTAAGCATATACCATTCCCAAAGTCTATTAGTCATCAAGACCCCTTTTTGTCTATGTGACTGACTTCACTAAATTCTCAATCCTAAAGTCTAAGGAGGAGTTTTTGGGGTTTGTTTGGTACTCATTTTTCTTTGACTCGCCAAACCTGTTTGAGCTTCACACCTTTCCTTTTAAATGGGCAATCAAATTTAATGTGTCTTTTATTTTTACATAATACCTAGGTGGTGTGAGCATATAGACCGGAGGAGGTACTAGCATAGAATTTTGACTCTTTAACAAAATACTCCATGTATAGGTTCTTTCTTCTCCTATTGTCAATTCCATTGTAACCTATACCTTCTTTGTCTAAGGTCATCTTTTGAGAGCCTAAGAGCTTGTCAAAATTTTTTTTCCCTTAGTAAAAGTATGGATGATTTTAACCTGATCCTCTATCTTTCTTTCTAGGTCTTGAATTTTTAAATTCTTTAAGCCTTTGCAAACAACTTGTAGTTTTACGAATTCATCAGTCATTTTGTTTGCTTTACATTCAAGTTCATAAATTTTAAGATCTTTTGCATTATCACTCGAAATCTTGGATCTAAACTCCTTAAGCTCTTTTGCTAACATATTATTCTTGTTTTCTATTTGTATGATTTTCAAGTCCTTGTCTTTTTCAACACTTATTTTTTATTCAAGATCTTTCAGTGATGCCTTGTTCTTGGTTTCTAATCTCATAATTTCTAATTTCTTTTCAATCTTTTCTTTTTCCCGAGAAGTATGAGACTCTCGAAACTCTTCTAGCTGTTTTGTTAAGTCTTTATTTTCACTTTTTAATATTATTTTCTTTTTGGATATCTTTGTTAACATTTTATAGGCCTTAGCAAATCCGTTTTGTAATTCCTGATAAGATGACATGTTATCATTATAAGATTCACCATAATATTCACTATCAGAATTATCACAAGATGTAGCACAGTCATTGCATGAATCATTTTGAGAATTTGAATAAGAAGTAGAATGCATAGAGTGTACCTCTTCATCAACTAATGCAACTAGGCCACAGTTTTCTACTACCTGATCAGAAGTAGAATGCGTAGAGTGTACCTCTTCATCAACTAATGCAACTAGGTCACAGTTTTCTACTACCTGATCATTTGAGCATGAATCATCACAAGCAGTGGACTTCTTTCCTTTGGTCTCCCCAAATTTCCTATCGAGTTCTTCCCATATCTCCTTAGCACTTTGACATGACTTGATTTCATGAAAAACATTAGTATCTAAAACAAGCAATAGAATGTTCATAGCACCAAAATTTACTTGCATTAATTTCATGTCGTTCTCGTTCAGCTCATATTCAGATTTAGGGATTTCAACATTATCACTAATTTTCATAGGAACAAAGTTTCCTTGAGCAATTACTCTCCAAGTCCTCCAATCCACTGATTTGATAAAAATAGTCATTCTTATTTTCCACTCGGTCCCTATGTCATGATCTTTTTACAAATGAACTATTAAGTCTATGTACACCCGCTCTGATACTAAATGTTGATTTAGGTGTAAACCCAAGATGAGGGATGAATTGGGTATTTTAAAAATTCTTTGAACCTTAGTCACCACTTAGTCCCTATGTCTAAATTTAACCAATTACTTATCAAGTTTGTGTGAGAATATTCAAAAAACATACATGCAATGTAAGTAATGAAAAGTGTTGTGGAAATTAAAAAGATAAGGGAAGAGAAAATGCAAACATAGTTTTTATAAGGTTCAGTCAACCTGGCCTACGTCCTCGCCTTGAGCAACCCACTCAAGGATTCCACTATAATTCCTGCTCCTTAAATTGGGACGGAGCTTCCCTTACAATTCGCTGCTTATAAGAGGTACAACTTTCTCCTAATCCGCTGCTTACAAGAGATACAGCTCTCTCCTCAAACTTGGTTCACAACCCAAATCATGATTACAATCATATCTGTAAAACACTCAAAGTTGCTTCCAACAAAGCTAGTGAGTACAATTTAAATTCCTAATACATAATCATATGATAAAACTTGAAGCTCAGAATGAATGTAACGATGTAATCTTTATATGCAAGAGTATGATTCACTAACTCTCTCTTTTATCAAATCTCCAAAAAATATTTATATAGATCAATGCTTTGGAGAACTTAAGTTAAATCTTTGAATACATAAAAAGTTTTGAAGATTGCAAAGATTTGAAACACACTTTGTCACAACAATATTTCTCTAAAGATTTCAACCTCAATATGATCTTTGTAATATACAGCTTAATGTGTGTGTATATATATATATATATATATATATATATATATATATATATATATATGTATGATGTGCTTACCAAAGATCAAAACTTAATATAAGATTTTCAGAAAATATCCTTCAATAATATATATATATATATATATATATATATATATATATGATGTGATTACCAAAGATCAAAACTTAATATAAGATTTTCAGAAAATATCCTTCAATAATATATATATATATATATATATATATACACATATAGTTATGAACTTCTAAGGATATCTAATCAAATAGTTTTGAAGTATCCAAAATATCAAGTCTTTAACTATGAACACACTTAAATGATAACTCTTTAGTCAATGGCAAAAGAAAAAACTTATTCAAGTAATGAACTTGTCAAAAACATCATCTATATGCATATGAAAACTCAATATCAATCTCTCTAATGATATTCAATAACAGATGATGATATGAGAGACTCTTGAAAAATAATAAATGGATTGACTAAACCTCAATACCAAGATGAACTCAAGATGTGTAACCGAATTTCCTTTGATTTTCTGAGTTGATTTGCTCAAGCTTGATGAGTATGTGTTGGAGTGCAGGCAATCGTATAGCTATATGCTCAACTTTCTCAATTCTTTTTCAAAAAGATGTTCTCTTCTCTTCTCTTCTCGTTGATCTTAGCTTGCGTACTATGGTTTATATGTTCAATATATAGGTGTCTTACCCTTAGAATCAATCTCAACCTTTGGATCAAAAAATATCTCGCAAGTTCTTTTCTTAAAAATTCTATTTTTAAGTTTTCTCGCAAGTTCAGGCGACTGAAGTTCTTTAAAGGTTCAAAAAATTAACCTGGATACACGGTCAGGTGACTGAAGTTGAAGGGTCAAGCGCCTGAAGTGACAAGTTCAGGTGACTGAAGTGGAGTTCATTCTATTGAGGTGTCTCGGCCAGGTTTTGTGTTTCACCATTAATTCTTCAAGCGACTGAACTTAATCTTCGGTCTCCTGAAGAAATTCTTCAGGCGACTGAACTTTGAGTTCAAGCTACCGAAGTTCCCAATTTCTAAATTTTTCTTTTCTGATTTAAAATTCTGCTTTGCTCTCTTTCTTGACTCTTTTATAAAACCATTTTTTGGGGATTTAAAAATATTTCTAATTCCATAAATGTCCCCTAATGATGATTATGAGATGCATGAGTCCTAAGGTCATTCAAGGGTATGATTTGAGCCTCAAATTAAATCATATGAAAATGTAAATACATGAGTTCTAAGTACCCATTCCCATGACTCTCTTGAACTTGGTGCTTGTATCTTCATTCTTGTACTCTTTGAGTTCCATGGATTTGCCAAGTTGTGTATGCTTTACTCTTAATGGCTTCCATGACTTGTTATCCTTCCGTGCATGCTTAATATAGTTCCTATTCACAATCTCAATGCACAGATAAAATACCAAGTGATTTGTCATTATCAAAATCGGATTGGACTCATAAAGTCAGCACACAAAATTTCAAACATAGAATGGGGTCAGTTGCTTGATGTTATTCTATCTGCTTTAATTTATTTAGCATAAAAATGTCAGTCAGCTGGTCAAATATGGTCAGTCGCCTGAGCGTGCATCTTTCCAAAACTTTGATTTTCAATACTTTGATCCTTATATGAAACTTTAATTTAAAAAATATTTTTCGGGGTTTTCAAAAACTGGTCTCTAAGACAATAAATATTCCTAAGAGCTTCAACCATTCATATTGACTTTTATGAAGTACTTATATGAGACTTCTTAAAAGACTATGACTCTTCTAATCACCAAGTCTTCATGTATAGCTTCCATTCTTCATGTTTAGCTTGACTTTAAGTTTTAACAGATTATAGCTTCATAAGATCTTGTAACATTAAGTTCGAGCTTTTAATAGAATTTGTCAAGAACTTTGATATTAATCACTTGATTCCCTTGATCTTGATACTTGAGTTACCTAAAACATCACCACTTAACCAAATATGTTAAATTCTCTTGATTTGTTATCATAAAAAAAGGATTCGTAAGCCTTGTTAGGTCAACAGCAATATCAAGGCAAAGGGGGACGGCGATACGTAACGCCTCAATCCTTAGGACTTTAACCCGAGGGTTTGCTAGAATTGGGGGACGGTGATATGTAACGCCTCAATCTCAGTGAGTGCTTTGATATGTACCAAATTATATAAATTATATAGTAGTATGTTTTAAAAAGCCTTATGGTTAAGAAAGTTCAAAGTTACAAATGTTTGGTACCGTAACTTAAAGTTTAAAGGGATCAGAGTGCACCAACACTATTTATAGAGTGGTTTACAGAATATTGGATTTCTCCTGAGTGCATACCTAGTCCTAGACCAAAACTTAATAGGGAAAATCTCACTTACAGATTACAGTTTGATTTAATTTGGTTGACCAGCCAGTTAAGTCCAATCTTTGGACCGCACAACCTTATCATGGGGGTAAACATGACTTACAGTTAATAGGCCTAAGGGATATTTCTACAAGGTAAAGAAAATATACGTGTGTATTTATTGGAACAGAACCGCATTTAAAAATGGCATAAATGATGATTTACGAGAAAGGCATAAAGGAAAGTATATATATATATATATATATATATATATATATATATATATATATATACACTTATAAATATAAGTATTTACAGTTACGGTTTACAATTACAGTTATATGCATATGTTTATACATATCTATATTTGCAGTACGTTTACCATTTATATTTATATTTATAGTTACAGCTATAAAAAATTTACATATTTATATTTTCAGTATGGTTACCACTTACATTTATAGTTACAATTGCAGCTTTAAAGATTTATAGATGTTTTTTTTTATGATTTTTCAAATATATGCTAAAGTTATAAAAATTGAAAGTTTATTGGTACAAGATTATGATGCATTCAAACTCATCTTAGCCACACACTAACATAACCTCATTTACTTATTGAGTATCGTCTCATCCCAAATATTATTTTACATTACAGATACTTTTGAAAAGCGTACCAAAAATTAGGCATAACAAGTGCATGGGCGGGAATAGAAAGAACATAGTAGATTAAAAATTAGTATAATATTAGTTTGATTATGTTTGTATATTTTAGAATTTTAAAGAATGTTAATTTTAATATTTGAGATACGATTGTAATGAAATTAATTAGTATTCTGGCAATAAATATATTTGAGGATTATTTACTTCCACTGTCAAATTATTTATAGGAACCCACCTGGGTTCGGGTTGTTATAGTTTGGTATCAGAGCATAGGTTATATGTTCTGTAGACTCTAGTAAATAATTTTTACCAGAGCATAGGCATAAAACATGAGGTGGATAGGATCGAGTAGGCTAAGATGTTTTTCTTGTCCCTATTACTTTGATTAAACTTTGGAATAAGATTCTGGTTCTAAAACAACTTTGGTCCTTTTTTCAGAATGGACCCCATGAACAACAACATGCATACTGAAGAAAACGAGGATAGTGTGGATACTTTCCACGAAGAAGGCATCAACCCTACGTTGGTGCTACAAGAAGTAGCACAACAAGTTATGGCAAAAATTATACGAAGTTTCATGAGATGGAATTGTCAACCCACTAAGGCGGGTTGTACAATTAAGCAGTTCAATCGTATGAACCCCCCAACCTTTGAAGGAAAATCTGATCCAATCATTGTGGAGAATTGGATCCAAGAAATGAAGGAGTTGCTGCAAGTCCGTCGCTACACGGATGAGCAGAAGGTGTTGTATGCTGCTTTCAAAATGACCAGTGAGGCTAAACGTTGGTGGAATTCAATGAACCTTCTCTTAGAATAAAAGCTAGGACCCGCAACCTTTACATGGGAATGATTTAAGTAAATCTTCTTTGAGTGATATTTTCCCACCTATACTAGAGATGCCAAGGCCAAGGAATTTACCAATTTAATTCAAGGAAACTTGACCCTTCAATTATACGTGGCCAAGTTTATTGAATTATCTCGGTTTGCCTTGTACTTAATCCCAGAAGAATCAAAGAAATCTTAGAAATTTGAAGAAGGCTTGAGTTTGAGGATTTATGAACGAGTGGTGGTACTCCAAGTCAAATACTTCCCCGAGTAAGGAGACAAAGCAACTGTGGTGGAGAAAAGCCTACAAAGGAGTGCGGACATGTTCGACCAAAGAAAGAGACCCATGCCTCAAGGGTTTCACTCTGGTAGGAATCAAGAGCCTTGGAAGAAGAAGAAGAACAACAATAATTTGGGGGCAACAACAAGTAATGGGAAATCCGAACAACCCACAAGTCACCCCTTGTCCAAAATGCAACGAAATGCACTGGGGTGAGTGTTGGGTCAAATTAAATGTTTGCTTTTGATGTGGAAAAATTGTCCACTATGCACGAGATTGCCCATGGAACCACACCTACAATCCAAATCAACATAGGGGAAACAACTAAAGCGCCGAGAAGTAATAATCAATGGAACACTGCTCAAGTGCGTGTTTATGCTCTCACTCCAAGAGATGCTAAGAATGCTAACAAAGTGGTGATAGGTATTATTCTCATATTCTCCAAGAAAGCAATAGTATTATTCGATTTCGGAGCCACACATTCTTTTATATCTATGACATATGTTAAAATGTTTGGGGTTGGGACTCAACCATTAGAAATCGAGTTATCTATGATTACACCAATGGGAACCTCAGTAGTATGTATAAAAATACTTAAGGGTTGCCCAATTTATATTAAGGAAAGAATACTACTTGCCAACTTGGTAGTATTCGATATGCATGGGTTCGATATAATTCTTGGGATGGATTGACTAGCTTCTAGCTATGCTAGTATAGCTTGCTACAATAAAGAGATAGTGTTCAGACCTCCTGGAGAGCAAGAATACAAGTTTGATGGATCTTGTGTACGCCCTTCACCATAGATATTAACGGTCATTCAGGCGAAGAGGCTACTTTTGGATGGATGTTAGGGGTATCTAGCATGTGTGGAGGAGGCACCAAGGGAAGAAATAAAGCTTGAGGATATCCCAATAGTAAGGGAATTCTCAGTTGTATTTCCTAAGGATTTACTTGGGCTTACCCCCTGATCGTGAATTCGAGTTCTCTATCGACCTACTTCTAGGAACAACACTGATATCTAAAGTTCCATACAGAATGGGACCAATAGAATTGAAAGAACCGAAGGAGCAATTGCATGAGTTGCTAGACAAAGGATTCATTAGACCTAGTGTGTCACCTTGGGGAGCACCAATCCTATTCATCAAAAAGAAGGATGGGATAATGAGAAAATGCATTGATTATCAGGAAATAAATAAGGTGGTAATTAAGAACAAGTACCCACTACCTCGCATAGATGACTTGTTTTATCAACTCCAAGGAACACAAGTCATTTCAAAGATCGATTTTCGATCAGGGTACTATCAATTGAAAATCAAGACGGAGGACGTGCCAAAGACCACATTTAGAACTAGATATGGCCATTATGATTTTTTAATCGTGCCATTTGGGTTGACTAATGCTCTCGCCACATTCATAGACCTCATGAACAAGGTCTTCCTTGAATACCTAGATCTATTTATTGTGGTTTTTATTGATGATATCTTGATCTACTCAAGGAGCACAAAAGAGCATGAAAATCATTTCAGGCTAGTTCTCCAAGTCCTAAGAGAAAAGAAACTCTACACCAAAGTTAAAAAATGTGAGTTCTGGCTGGAGAGAGTTGCATCCTTAGGACACGTGGTATCCAAGGATGACAATTCTGTAGATCCAAGTAAAATAGAGACTATAGCAAACTTGGCAAGGCCAAACAATATTCATGAGATCAGGAGTTTCCTAAGTCTTGCCAGATATTATCGTCGATTTGTGGAAGGATTCTCCAAAATATCGGTCCCACTAACGATGTTGACAAGAAAGAATGTTAAGTTCAAGTGGATCGAGGATTATAAGCGGAGCTTTCAGGAATTAAAGCAACGACCCATTTACTGCTCTGGTGCTGATCATTCCTTCGAGAGAAGGTGGTTTTGTAATCTACAATAATGCATCTAAAAAAGGGCTCAAGTGCATACTATGCAACATGGAAAAGTCATTGCATATGTTTTTCGATAACTCAAGAAGTATAAGAAGAATTATCCTACGCATGATTTGGAATCGGAAAATATGGTGTTTGTTGACACCCAAATTTTTACCAGGCTTTCCTGGAAAGACTTGGTGCAATAAAAGTTGACTTCGAATCCCGAAAGTTGGAAATCCCTTTTTGAAAAGCCCGATCTTCTAATTTGGGTCTTGGTATGTTAAGTTGAGTCCTAATGTATTTTAATTGAGTCCCGGTGTACCTACCGAGCCCCGATGTTTTAAATTGAGTCCCGATGTCTTCTATCGAGCCTCGTGATCTTTATTTGAGTCCTCATATTTTTAGTCGGGTCCTAGCATTTTTATTTGAGTCCCTATTTTTCTTAACCGAGTCCTGGTATTTTAATTGAGTCACAGAATTTTAGGTTGAGTCCCGACGAATTTTAGTCGAGCCACGGTATTACGACCGAGCCCTGTCAAATTTTGAGAGAGTCTCGGTATTTTTAATCACATCGGGTTTAGGTCCTCCGGTTTTCGGGAACCAAGTCTTTTGAAAACCGAGTCTCTCTTTGAGGGAGCAAAATTGGATAATAAAGAGAGAAATACATATATATATATATATATATATATATATATATATATATATATATATAATACTAATAATAAAAAAAAATAAAAAATGCCAAGCAAATGAGAGCACAGCAAGCATGTGTGCGGCTGCATATCCCATCGCAGGAATAAAGGAACAGAACAGCCAGGGAAGCCAATTTCGGTTGGCGAAGAAATGATTCTTGCGCCAATAAACTCTCTATAAAGAGAGGTCTTCACTCACTGTTCTAGGGGGTCCGTGATTTTCCCATTTCTCTCATCTCTCTCACACGCTGCAGAAAAGGCCAGGCACCCTCTGCTCTCTCTCTCTTTTTTATTCTTTTTTTTCTCTCCTTCCCAGCTCTCTCCCTTGCTCCCTTAGTTTCTCTCCCGGATCCCCTGTACCAGTCTCTGTCTCTGCAACTCCCGGCAGCTCGAGCTCACCCACGGAAAATTTCCAGCACCATCCTCCACTACCGCCGTCAACCATCCTCATCCTTCTGCAAATCCAGCATTCCCACGATCTCAACCACCCCTCGTTGCCACCTCTCTACCCCATCAACTCTGAAATCCCGATCACCATCACCAACTCACCCGCAGCCTTTATGACTCACACACAGCAGAGCCCAACGCCTCATGACCAGCAACCGCATCTCTTCTTTCTTGGGTCGCAGCTCCGGCGACAGCAGCAGCAGCATCCAACTGAACCCACCGCACAACCACGCCACCACGGTTGCAAACCACCATCACCGACTCTCTCTCGCGGACTCACAGCGATATTTGAGTTTCAGGTACTCCATCTCTATTAATGTAAGTTCTCTCTCTCTCTCTCTCTCTCTTCGGCGTTGGGCATCTATATTTTTTTTTCCTATACTTGCTAGAGTTTACTCCGGATCTTGATTTTGATAGCAATGTCTGCCACCTGCAGCCAACATACCTACCTCTCTCCATATTTCCGCATATCCTCTGTTTCAGAATAAATCTTGTTTAGGGATTGTTCTGGTGATGTTTGTTCTTTATTTTTCGAATAGAACTTTGGATCATAGAATTCGAACTCAGGATCTTCACTTCGCATCCGGATCGCGCGTGCTTTAATCTTTGTCTCATCAATATCAGTCATGTGAAGGTTCAAGTCCTTCATGCCTAAGGGACAAGCTGGGCTTGAAGGTCGCTCTATTGATGTTGGGAGTCTTAAAATTCTTGTACGGAACACCATTGCTGAAAGAGGGTTTTCTCTTGGGTTTACTTAGCTCGAGACTTTATATATTCGTCGAAGCGATATGCTTTAAAGCACATTATATGTAATGACGAGGAATCACTGGGACTGCCGACGAAGGATATTTCAGTGATGAAACTGCTAAAAGGACATCCCAATGTTGTAACTCTTCGTGGTCACACTATCTTGGATATGGAACGGACAACGGAAGCCTTTCTTGTCATGGAATGCTGTGAAAAATCTTTAGTTAATGTGCTGGACAGCAGAGGATCTGGGTATTTTGATGAGAAACAGGTTCTTTCAGAGACGTGTAATGCTATCTTTGCAATGCACTGCCAGTCTCCACCCATTGCTTACAGGGACTCGAAAGCTGAGAATCTTCTGTTGGGGTCTAATGGATTATGGAAGTTGCGTGATTTTGGAAGCACCTCTACCAATCATGAGCGCTTTGAGAAGCCTGAAGGAATGGGAATTGAGGAAGATAATATCAAGAGTTCACACACACTGCTGCACCCACAAATACACACACAATAGACACACATACAATGTTGCACCCACAAATACACACACTGTAAACACACACACACTGTAGCACTCACAAACACACACACAGTAAACACACACACACTGTTGCACCTACAATACACACCTACACACACAGTTTCACACACTCAAATACCCACCTACACATACAGTTTCACACACTCAAATACACACCTACACACACAGTTTCACACACTCAAATACCCACCTACACACAGAGTTTGACACGCTCAAATACACACCTACACACATGGTTTCACACACTCAAATGCCCACCTACACACACAGTTTCACACACTCAAAAACATACACTACACACACTGCTATACGCACCTGTGCACGCACCTGCGCACACACACTACAGTACACACCTACACACACTGTTACACACACTGCACACACAGTGTACGCCCAACACTCACCCACAGAGTGCACACACAACACTCACCCACACTGTAACCCACAACACTTCCTGCATGCACAGACACACACAAGCTCACGTCTATTCATGCATTTAGGTATTATTATTATTATTATTATTATTATTATTATATTTTAAAGGTTGCATGATGTAGGGTTTTATATGGTTTTCGTATTATTGTAAATTTTTTATTATAATGTTGTTTAGTTGCTTTTGTTTTAGGTTTAAATCATTTCATGATAAGATTTGTTTAGGGTTTTTTAGGGTTTAAATTACTACATATTAATATTGTTCAGGTTTAGTTTAAGGTCTAGGTTGTATCTTATTAATATGGTTCAAAGTTCTGTTTAGGGTTTGTGTCGTTTAGGTATTTTTTTAGGGTCCGATTATTTCATGTTTATATTTATTGGGGTTTCAATTATTATCATTATATTTTTGTGATGACCTTGACTGGGCCTAAAACGGGTCGACCCTCCTTGAATTGGTTCTTTTCTAAACTAGTTGGGTCTTCTGAACTGGTATGAAACCGGTTCAGTCTTCTATTTTATCTCTCGTCTTCTTTTTACTTTTTGCAGATTTTGCTTTAATTTCCTTTTGTTGTTTAATTACTTCAAAAAAATGTTGAAAAATCCTAAAAATTAATGGCTTTGACCGGGCCTAAAACAGGTCGACCCTTCTTGGACCGATTCTTCGCCAAACTGGTTGGGTCTTTTGAACCGGTATAAAACCAGTTCAGTCTTCCATTTTGTTCCTTATCTTCTTTTTAATTTTTGCAGATCTTGCTTTAATTTTTTTTTTTTTTTTTTTGTTATTTAATCGCCTCAAAAGAATGTTGAAAAATTCTAAAAATTATTTGGTCTCGACCAAGACCTTAAACAGGTTTTCCCTCAGACCGGTCAACGCTTGACCGGTTCGTCATCCCTCGAACTAGTTCATGTCAGTTTTCCTCCATTTCACTTGATTATTATTTAGATATTCAGAAAATTCACCAAAAAATCACAAAATTCTCAAAAATCCCCAAAACATTTTCATACTTTGATTTTCATGGTTTATATTTTGTGCTATTTTGAAGTTTGAGAAAAATCACAAAAAGTCACAAAAAATGTTTTCACACTTAGGAAAAATCACAAAAATATTTTCTAGGCACAAAAAATAATTTCCATCCCAAATAAATTTCAAAAACCTTCCGGAATAATATTTTCCTACTTAGAAAAACCTACATATTTCAAAACCCCCAGGAGCGTATTTTGTACTTTATTTTCTTTTTTTTCCTTCTCGATGATTGCAGCAGAGGGCATGAACTCTTCGGAGTACGGGATTGCTCCAGTTCTGAGGGAATACTTATATAGTATTTTCGTTCTTTTTATTTTTGAAAGAGAGTAATTTTAAAAGGCTTATTCGATTTATTTCAGGATAATTTTTTATTAATCTAGTACCGTTCATAAGAACAGGTGTGAGGGGGTGCTAATACCTTCCCCTCACGTAACCGTACTCCTGAACCCGACTCTGGTAACAAATGCCGATTCTACCCCTAACAGGGTAGCAATCAAGTGTTCTAACGGCACTCCAAAATGTTAGTTGTGACTCCATCACACATCGTTTTCCACGAAAATATATTTTTTAAAATTACACATTCCATTTTTCCCAGTTCGCAGTCGTACCCTCATTTTTGCCAGAGAGTGTTTCTTTGGGCTAGGTCCGGGACGTCACGACAGCTTGGCGACTCTACTGGGGATGCTTGAGAGTCAAGCCAGTGATTAACTAAGAATTATCCTGATCTCAAATCTAAAAAATCCTTCTTGATTACTCCCTTTAATTTATGTACAAATTAATAACTTGGTTGTATATAGATGAATAATTGTGAATACCTTACTTGTTTTGGTACTTGAATAAGCATGTGATTAGTTTAGATTGTTCTAGCTAAGCATGTGATTATTTGTATCTTGAATAAGCATGGCGCGTTGTTTCCTTTGCTTTTTGTTGAGCATGTGTTTAATTCTGAATGATGGATGGATATGGGGTAGAGGGTGTAGACTCAAATTGATGAACTCACATACTCTCATAGCTCTATACCCAGACTTTCCCTTGTTAGGAATAGAAAGGAGTGTAATAGTGTCAGTTCCCATGTGGCATGGACTATAGGGACCCGTGAACCACTTTGTTCAATGCGAGCTTTGTCCGGACCTCTGTGAGGGAGGATGTAGTCTCAATCTGGGAACTTGTTGTCAATAAGGATTAGAGTCTAACTACACATGATTGTCCATAATCCCTTGCCTAGGGTAGAGCCTCAGAGAACCTTATGTACATACCTTCCCTCGGGGTCGGGACAGAAGCCACATCCTTCTCAACATGTTGTAATCCATAACTGTTGTATATATGTTTTGTACATCCTGCATCCATGTCAGACATTCGTATCACTTGGCCAATGTTCCAAGAAAAGCCTAATTCTTTTATGAAAAATTCAAATTTTATCTCTTGAAGTACCCTATCCAGGGGAAATGGATCATCCATGAGATCATTGAGGTTTTTTCCCGGAACTCTGGCCAAATGATTGTTTAGGTTGCATTACAAGCATACATGCACACATGTTCTTCTCCAATGGGCCGGTAATCACTTTCCAACTTCCTGTCAGGCCAAATTAAATTCAAGATTCCAACATTGAGCCCACCACTACTCATCACTACAACACCAAGAGTAAAGCAAAGACCATGGCATAACAATTGGAAAACATAATGCTGGGAATGGAGTAGTGGCAAAAAGAGCTTAATAACAAGATGAATAAGCTTACATTCAGGAGATAGTCCGTTCTCATGGGGTACTAGTATCGATTATGTCAAATCAAGACCCGCGTTTTACGTCACATTTTTGGAGGAGCTTGTAGGAAGCTCTAGGGTATGAGTTATCATTTAGCATGACATCCCATCCTCATTCAAATGGACAGACTGAGAGGACGATACAAATATTGGATGATATGCTCCGAGCGTGCGTATTGGATTTTGGGGGTAGTTGGACTCAGTTCATGTCGTTGGTAGAGTTTGCGTATAATAACAGTTATCAGACCATCATTGACATGACACCATTTGAGGCCCTATATGGTAGAATATGTTGTTCTCCTTTGTTTTGGGATGAGATGGGTGAGCAACGAGTTGTGGGGCCAGAGCTAGTACAACAAGCGTGTGATAAAGTTAGACTTATCAGAGATAGAATCAGTGCAGCTCAGAGCCGACAGAAAAGTTATACTGATAATCGCCGCAGGAATCTGGAATTTGATGTGGGTAGTCACGTGTTTGAAGATAGCTCCGTTGAAAGGGGTTATGAGGTTCAGCAAGAAGGGTAAACTTAGTCGTAGGTTTATCGGTCCATTTGAGATTCTAGATAAAGTGGGGCCGATTGCCTACAGGCTAGCTTTCTCACCTATGTTGTCCAGGATCCATGACGTATTCCATGTGTCTATGTTGAGAAAATACGTCCCATATCCTTCTCATATCATCAGTTATGGTGAATTAGAGTTCAGTGATTCATTAGTTTATGAGGAGGTACCAGTACAGATTCTGGATAGGAAAGTGCAGGACTTACGTAACAAGGAGATTCCTCAAGTAAAAGTTTTGTGGAGGAATCATACAGTTGAAGAGGCTTCTTGGGAATCTGAGGAGCAGATGAAGTAGAAGTATCCGCACCTATTCCAAGAAGTCTAATCGGGTAAAATGTAACTAGTTAGATTGTATTTCTTTTGCAGGTACATGTAAAAAGTTTAGTTAGTAAGTGGCATTTTAATTTTGGGAGAATTTTCTTTTGTATGTGTAATCTCCTAGGACTCAGAATGTAACCACGGTATTCCTCCCCCATAAGTGAGGGTAAGTAATAAAATAAGTATATTGTTTTGCCTTTAAGGGATGATGAGTTATATGAACAGTAAGTTTCGAGGACGAAATTTTATAAGGAGGGGAGAATGTAATGACCGGAAGAATAATGGTATTTAAATAATAAAAAAAAAAGGGAAATGGAAACAGGAACAAAAGGAGGCAACGTATGTCGACGACGTTGCATTTTGGATGGGATAATCCCAAGAAATTTTCCAGGCCTCGTCGACGAACACATGGGTTTTGTCAACGAGGGTTCTTCAAGATCTCGTCAACGAAGTTCCATCTTGTCGACGAGAAGATACCGAGAGAGGATTTTTAGAAGTTTGAAATTCATCGACGAGGGTTCAAGTTCGTCAACGAACTTTCTATAAGAATCGTCGATCAGGTGACGTGGCTCGTCAACAAATCCCGCAGTGTAAATAGTGCTAAACTCATTTTCTTGCGCAGGAAATTCACCGAAACCCTTTATATTCTCTCTCTAGGGTATCTCCCTTTTCTCTCTTCGATTTCGGCCCCATTAGTCGCCAGATCGACGATCTAAGACCACCACGACGCTCTTAGGAAAGTTCTCTGTAGGTCTGCTAGAGTGGATCGTCGGTGGGGCTGAGTTGGAAACCATCCCAAATTCAGGGTAAGACTTTCTACTCAGTATTTGCCTATTTGACAGTTGTAGAAAGTGTAGTACGCGTAGTAATACTGAACTATAGTTTTGGGAAATGTTATTTTCAGGGTGTTGAACGGGGAACCCTACGGGTGCGGGGCTGTTTGTTTTAGGGGCTTCTTAGGACTTACGTAAGGGGATAAACTAAGCTAGTATTTTATGAAAAATATGTATATTATTACAACATTTGATTTCAGGAAAATAAATATATTTGTAAATGTTTTATATTTGGGAAATACAACTGAAAATGATGGTTTGTTAAATATACGAAAAAATTGTTTTGTGTGGCATGAGTAGAAATTATAATGAAATACTGTTTTCTGGAAATATGATAAAGATATGGATTTATATAATGGAAAACCAGCGTACGGGCCGATATTTTGTATGATTTTTCAGCATACAAGTCGAGCTATGTTTATGATTTGCCGGCGTACGGGCTAAACTATGGATATGATTTGCCATCGTATGGGCTGAGCTATGTATATGATTTTTTAGCGTACAAGTCGAGCTATGGATGTGATTTGCCAGCGTATGGGCTAAGTTAGAGATATGATTTGTCGGCATACAAGCCGAGCTATGGTAAAATATGAAATACCGATATACGGGCCGATGATATTCATGGTATACGTATATATGCAAAATGACATGATGATATTGGTTTGGCAATTAATAGTATGAAATATCCATGTATCACAGTTTCATTATATGTTATATGCTATCAGAATCTGGTTGGCTTGGTTTAGACTAGCACTTGCACGGTATCGATGCTATGTGTTCATGATTTATCATGATATTTGTGTTAACACCGCTGTACGGAGTGGTGTGAGATTGGATGGTCGATGTGGTTTTAAGAAGTGTGAGCGCCCCTGGTGCACGGACCAGGTTTTGCAGACCCATCAGACTTACAGACTGTACTTTTGATTTGGCAGTGGTCGGCCAACCATTGTCAGGTCCTGCCTTCGAGCCACACAACCCAGTCATGTGGGGGTAATACATGACAACAGCCAGCTAACCTACCAGGATAGTTTCCATACTATGTTATACGGGATGAATTATATTTATGAAAATCATGTATGTTCTGCAATGATTTGAAAATATATGTTTTCCAGATATGATACAGACAATTATACTAATATGTTTATGTATGATTTTATGTAGAACACGGAAATACTCA
Source organism: Malania oleifera (assembly GCF_029873635.1). Classification (NCBI taxonomy): domain Eukaryota; kingdom Viridiplantae; phylum Streptophyta; class Magnoliopsida; order Santalales; family Ximeniaceae; genus Malania; species Malania oleifera. Next base: position 32,051,045 of record NC_080418.1, on the reverse strand, counting down.
TGTTATCACACACTTGTATTAGTTTATTTCCCTTACTGAGAGGTGTCTCACCCCAAAATTTTATAAACATTTCAGGAGCCCTTGATAGGAGAGCGGGTAAAGCACCACTGAGTTAGTATTGGTTATCTGCCCTCTCTGAAGGGTAAGTTTTGGTAGGGATGGTTGGATTTTGTGGAAATGTCCCTAGATTTTTCTTTTGGGATGTATATACTTAAATACATTGGATGTAATGACTCTGGTATTATGATAGATGGTTTTGTATTTATGATATTATGATTGTATGTTTCGTGCTGCTTAGGCTTCAGTTATGTGTTCTGGTGTATCCCTGGTACCCACGGGTCCAGGTGGATTATGATCTGCTGGATATATGTTATATTGGTATTACAGAAAAAAAGTCTATGAAAATTAAGTAGGTCGTCACAAAACTCACCCTAGTTTACCTCATCCACATGATAATCAAGTGGGAAGGAGATTCGCTAGCCACGATTCACCTCGTCCATAAGTAAGTCACTTGGTAAGGAAGTGGTAAAGATGTCACCATGAATAACCTTGTCCATGTACAAGTCACGTGGCAAAGATGCTATAAGGAGACCACGTTGGTTTCACTTTATCCATGTGCAACTTTGATGGTAAGGAGGCCACCTTGAATAACCTCATCTATGTATAAGTTACAAAGAATGTGGTAAGATGATCACCTCAATTTCACCTTCTTGCTACCAAAAATGTCGATCTGACCTCTGACGAGCTTTTCAATCTCAATCACCTAAAAAGGATGAAAACAAATGCGGCTTGGAGGACCCGGGGTGTACTCCGGGGGATCTCTCCGATGCCTAAGTAGGGGAGTGCTTTAGAGAGGTTGTAAACAACAGTGAAATTGAGTTAGAATGAGATACCTGAGCCTCTCCATAGTACCTCTTTTATACTGGTCAGGTTTGACCCAAGTAGATCTTTCATTTATAGCGCTTGGCGTGGATCACTCTAATCATTATAGCGTAGGTGTGGATCATTCTAGTCAATATATGGCCGACGTCAATGGCTTTCGTTAAGCGATTGACTTGGTAGGTGATTTCCCCCATTAATGTTGGGCACATGCCTTCTCTTTAGGGTAGGTGATATATTTGGGGTATATCAGTTGCCCCCCCTTAGTTTTGAAGTTTTGAACCATGTTCTCAAAGTTCAAAAGTTGTTCTTATTGGGCTTTTAGGGAGCCTAGCTGTGTTTGATTCGGGTGATGATCTGATCCAAAGTAATGACGCGTGGATTCTTAACAAGAGATTTCTTACTTAGGCTTAGTCCATGGAGCAAAGGCTTGGGCCAACATAGTGCTTATGGATGAACCCCCTGGGAAATTTTTTTTCAACACACTCTTCAGTTACTTCTTTATCTATGGCTTGCAGAGTCGGATTTGGGGTGTGCTCGACTTACCCGAGCTAATCTTGTGACACTCCGGGATTTGCCGAGCCGAACTCGAGGGGGAGTCAGCTAGTTCGAACCAAGGTGGAGGCGTACACGGCTTTGCTAAGCCTGATTTGGGTGTGGCTTGTTGAGCCGATGCTTCTGTGTGCGAGTCGTGCTGAACTGAGTTTTTTAGCTCATTTGAGCTGATGATGCCGAGTAGGTCTTCGTTGAGCACTTTGTTCTGAGCAGGTCTTCATAAGGCATTTCTGCCGAGCAGCACATCGTGGGACATTCATGCTGAGTAGTTCTTTGTGGGGCATTTGTGCTGAGCCACTGAGTTGCTTTTCATGGGGCATTCTTACCGAGTTGCCGAGTTGCTCTTCATAGGCATTCTTGTCGAGCTGCTCTTCATGGGCATTCATACCGGGCTGACAAGCTGCTCTTCATTTGGAATTCTTGCCGAGCTGCCGAGTTGCTCTTCGTGGGCATTCTTGCCAACTACTCTTCTTGGGCATTCTTATCGAGCTGCTCTACATGAGCATTATTGTCGAGCTGCTCTACATGTGCATTCTTGCCGAACTGCTCTTCATGGGCATTCTTGCCGAGCTACTCTTCATGGGCATTCTTGCCGAGCTACTCTATATGGGCATCCTTGTCGAGCTGCTCTATATGGACATTCTTTCCGAGCTGCTCTTCATGTGCATTCTTGCCGAGCTGCTCTTCATGGGTATTCTTGCCGAGCTGCCCTTTGTGGGGTATTCTTGTTGACGTGTCCTTTATGGGGCTTTATTGCCAAGTAGCCTTTTGTGGGCCCTTCATGGGGAATTCTCGTCGAACAACTCTTTTGGCCTCACAAGTGTTGCTCGTTAATTGGACCGATTTTGCTTAATAAGTTGTGCTCATTTGTTGGGTAGTTTTCTGGTCTCACGAGCATTGCTCATTAGTTGAGCCAATTTTTCCTAATGAGCTATGCTTATTTGTTGGGTAGTCTTCTGGCCTCACGAGCGTTGTTCATCAGTTGGGCCAATTTTGCTTAATGAGTTGTGTTCATTTGTTGGGCAGTCTTCTGGCCTTATGAGCGTTGCTCATCAATTAGGTCAATTTTCTTTTACCTAATGAGTTGTGCTCATCTTTTCAGTTGAAATCGAGTAGCGTGATAGAAAATGCACTTATAGATATGTACGCAAAGTTCGATAATTTAATAAAGCACACAAAATGTTCAAAGATATGATTGAGAAAGATGCTTTATGAAACAATCTCCTTCTAGGCATGCTAGATTGGGTCAGAGCCCCCTAGGGCATTGGTTCGCTATACGTTTAGGGGAGTGTAGGATTAGAACTTACTTGTATGTCCTAACTCCCTCAGGCTGCTCTATAGCTTGCTACTCTCTTGCTTCTTCCCTATTTTGGAGGCCTCCCCTGTATCCCTTGAGCTATTTCTTTTCAAATCAACTCGATCTCTCCTTGTGTCCATTACTTCTTCTAGACTAATATACTTTTGTGCCTGTGCCATTAGTTCCACCATGTTGTCTGGAGGCCTTTTCCCCATGGAGTACAAGAAGTCCCCAGTTTGGAGGGTTGTGGTTAAGGATGCCAATACTACCTTATGATCCAAGTTGCAAATCTCCAAGGTAGCAGCGACAAAGCGATGTATGAATTTTTTCAATGTTTCCCTTTCTCCTTGGATTTGGTTCAACAGATGAGTTGAGGTATTTACCATCCTGCGGCAGCTGATGAAGTGTTTCGGCAAATTGTTTTTCCATCTTAGAGAAAGATTTGATGGATCCGGGTTTTACGGTTCAGTACCATGCCCTGACATTCCCTTTAAGGGTGGCGGCAAACGCACGACACATAATAGCATCTGGTGCGCCTTGCAGTTACATTAACACCTTAAAGGTATCCAGGTGATCAACTGGGTCGGTCGAGCCTTCATACCTTTCTAAGGTAGGCATTTTGAACTTACTTAGCAACGGTACCTCCATCACTTCTTTGATGAAAGGTGGATATGAAGACTTCAACGAGGTCTCCCTACAAGACGGGTTGGAACGAGTCTCTTTCATCATCTTTTCCATTTGGTCAATCTTCTTGATCCTCTCCCCCAGTTCATTCGATCGTTGTTCATTGACTCCCACACTGTTCGTGTCCTCCACTTTCTTTATAGAGTTGGTTTTTCTATTACTCTCCTTCGGGTCTTCTGCTTTCTCTTGTGAGTCAGGATCAACCAGCTACTGGCGGGGTTCTCCTCGACTCTTTTATTATAAGAGCATGTTGAACATGTCCTCCATCTTCTTCTGGGAGACTTCCATTCTCATTTGGAAGATAAGGAATTTCTCCTTTGTCACTTCCGAACGATCTCCGGGTGCAGAAAGAACGGACTGGGGTGATTGATCACTTGCAGCAAGGTCAGAACTAGAATTGGTGGTTGTTTTCATGATGCAAGGATCGAGGATAAAAAATTTAAAACCTGTCAAAAGTGTTCTCACAGACGGTGCCAACTGTTGCTGTCAAAAATGTCGATCTGATCTCTGGCAAAATTTCCGATCGCGATCACCTGAAAAGGACGAAAACAAATGCGGCTTGGAGGACCCGAGGTATACTCTGGGGGATCTCTTCGATGCCTAAGTTAGGGAGTCCTTTAGAGAGGTTGCAAGCAACAATGAAATTAGGTTAGAATGAGATATCGTAGCCTCTCCGTAGTACCCCTTTTATACTGATCAAGTTTGACCTAGGTAGATGTGTCATTTATAACGCTTGGCGTGGATCACTCTGATCATTATAGCACGGGTGTGGATCACTCCAGTCAATATATGGTCAGCGTTAATGGCCCTGGTTGAGCGATTGACTTGGTAGGTGATTTTCCCCATTAATGCTGCGCATATGCTTTCTCTTTAGGGTACGTGATATATTTGGGGTATATCACACCTCGTCCATGTACAAGTCATATAGTAAAAAGTTCACTTCGATTTTACCTTGTCCATGTGCAAACCACATGATAAGGAGGTCACTTCGATTTTGCCTTGTCCATATGCAAGCTATGTCAACAAGAGATCACTTCAGTTTCACCTCTACCACGTGTGCGTCAAGTGGGAAGGAGGTCATCTATGTTGTCCTAAGTGGCAACCCAAGGGGAGGTGAATTGAGTTCAATAAAAAACTTAAGTACTTGATTACCAAATTTAAAATAAAATAAAAAATACATGCAAATCACATAAGTATTAAGGCAAATTAAATAAAGAGAGTAGGGAAGAAAGGTGTAAATTCCTTTTTATAGTGGGTCTGCCATCTTGGACCTATGTCCACTCTTTTGAGTCCTAACCACCATAAGGTTAATTAATTTCCTTACTTAACAGAGGTAAGGTCACATATTTAGACCTCTTACTTTGTCAAAGACAAGGACAACAAATTATTTGAATACAAGAGCAATTTTTCTTACAATGATAGATTTACAAATCAAGAACAAGTGTAATTACAAAACCTCCATAGAAGATTACCAAATTAAGGCATAAGAGGATGTGTTTTTCTCTCTTTTGAGGAAAACAAGCAAATAAAGAGATTAATAAGAGACTGAGAGAATATTGATATGCAGATGTTATGGCAAAAGACTCTTATGTTTCTTTGGGCTTAGAAGAGGGCATACATGTAGAGTTTAGAGTCAAATTAGCCATTTTCTGACCGTTAGGATGTGTTAGCCTGTTGCTCGATCAACTGTTTTTTAGGTTGGTTGACATATGATTAGTTGTTAAACACCTCCAATCTTGGGTCTGGTCAACCATCGACCAATCTGATAGGTCGACCGACTAATCAACCATTTTGCTAAGGTCGATTGACCTACCTCTAAGGCCAGTCGACTTGTCCCTCAGGATTGTGCATAAGACAACCTATTCTTACATTATTTCAAATTCCCTTTACACCTAAATAAATTTTCACTAAAATTGAGGTTTGAAACAAGGTTTTCTTGTGTCATAAGATGATAATAAATTTGGAGTTCAAGAACATAAAATTACAGTTGAGAGAGACAAATGAATACAGAAACATAAATAAAATAATTTCAAGATCTTTTAGTCTTTTAGCTCTAATGACTTAAATCATGTTGAATTACAACATTAAAACTAAACTATTAGTCTAAAAAAATAGTTTGTTATCATCAAACCAAGTTAATAAAACCTTAAAGCTAATAACCTCTATTCACCTCATCCACGTGCAAGTACAAATAAATACAAAAATATAAATAAAATATTTTTAAGATCTTTTAATCTTTTGGCTCTAATGACTTAAAACCTATTGAATTACAACATTAAAACAAAACTATTAGTCTAAAAAATAGTTTGTTATCATCAAACCAAATTAATGAAACCTTAAAGCTAATAACCTCGGTTGACCTCATCCACATGCAAGTCATACAAAACATCTAATTAAATTAACCAAAGGAGAAACCACATAACCACCTCGACACATAAAAAAACCACCCACAAACTATGACTAGGGATAGTTCCACCTGTGTAGGCAAATTATTAGAAGTAGATGATGGGGTTTGGAATGTTGTAATCACTCACATAGCACATGGTAGAGTTATAGGCAAAAGAGCAAATGCATACCCTCTAGTGAGAATTAGCCATGTGGTGATTTCTACTTATAAAAGTAGAAGGGACTCTCCTTCAACATGCAAGTATTTGAATCCCAAGCTCCCCAATATTGAAAGTGACCAAAAAGTCTCACTAATTATCTACCTCACTAGTCTTTAGAGTATTGGTCCATTATTTGACACCAACAATATTTTTTTGCTATTAATTATTTTAATAAAAATTAAAATTTCTAAGATATTTGCATCTAAATTCTGTGTGATATTAAATTGTGTTGACCTTATAGGTCATTCCCAGTTTTGATAATGACAAATACTCTTGGTATTTAATGTTTTCCAAGTTTGTGTGCAGGTTCATATTAACAAATCAATTGATGACACACGAAGTAAAGCCTGAAGACCCTAAGATTATTTATTGTTGTAATTATATTATTTGGGCTTGTAATAATTTATATCGGTCTGTAATAATCTCTGCATGTCATGCATGTAGGTTTGTAAGCTCAGAAATGCCATAAACTGACCATAGAGACCGAATGACCTTATGGTCGACTGACGCCAGGTTTTTGGCGTACTCAGCAAGACCTTAGAAAAGACCCTAGATCCTAGCACTAGTACAAAAGAAAGTCCCCAATATCACTTATAATTTCCAAAAAATTAATTGAAGTGAAAATAAACCTAATAGGCATCAAATGAGAGAGGTCGGGTGACCTAACCCTAAGAGTTCAAAACTCCTTGGGCGCTCGAATCGCAATGAAGTCAACGGGTTGACTTGGTTTCGAGCAACCGAACCTTTTTGAACGTATCTTCCTCGGGCACCCAAACCCGTGTTAGAGTGCTTTTCACCAACCCAGGCAACCGAACTGTACAGTTCAAAATGAGCCCCGGGCGACCAAACACAAGAGTTCGGGTGACCGAACCTAGGATCGGGCACCCGAAGTCACGAACAAAGGCTATTGACTTTCTTTCGGGCTGCCGAAGCATGACACGAGCGACCAAACTTATTTAAATAACTTTTAAAGCTGTGTCTATTTGGGTGACCGAAGCATGGTTCCGCCACCCGAACCTCAAAGGGTCAAAATTGTTTTAACTGCGGTAAAATTGGGTTAAGTTGGGTTAAGTGTGTTTAAATATTTGAATCTTTTCTAATAATTCCCAACAAGTCTCAAACAGTTATAATTTTATCCCTGCTTATAAATATGGGTTCATTTGTGAGGATTAGAGTGATATTAGCCAAAATAATTAGCAAAAATCCTCTCTATCTCAAAATCTCATTTTGCCCAAAATACTCTCAAATATTTATTCCCTTGATACATCTTGATATTGTGAGAGTTTATTCAGTGATCTTGTGTTTATTAGATAGTGCAATAGTGCTAATACTTCCATTTGATTGGTTGATTGTGATATTATTTTTGGGGAGTTTGGCTTAGTTTTATCTCACAGATTTCAATATTATAAATCTTGTATTGAGATAAACTAGCAAGCTTAGAATATTTGCATTGTCATTGCAAGTGTCCCATAGTTTTGATTTTGTTGTACAAAATATTTTCCACAAGCTAAAATATTTTTCAAACTACTCGTATACTTATTTCATTGAAGGAAATCTTTTGAACTAGTTTAAATACTTGATTAACATCCTTGAAACCCTGATTTTCTATTGAGATTTCATTTAGTTGGTTTCAAAGATACAACTTGTTTAGAACACTCTTGAACATATTAGCGATCATATCTTGTTGAGTGTGGTTTGCATAAAAATACACATCACTGAACTTACATTTCCTATATTGTTGATGTGTGGTTGATTGAGATACATATCTGTTTTACATAAAAACATAATCACTGTACCAGTTGATTGAGAAAAATATTATTGTATTTCCAGGCGTGGTATGAGGGGCTTTGATCTAGTCCGGAAGGATCAGGTTGAGGTTAGCCCTGTGAATTTGACCTAGGGCTTTCTCCGCCTCGCAAGGAGAATTTGCAAAGGTTGAGGTCAGCCTTGAGCTAATTGACCTGGTTGTATTAGGTGCCGCTCCACCCGTTAAATGAGCATTAGTGGAATCCTTGGACTTGCGAGCTAGAGACGGGAATGTAGGCACAGTTGGCCGAACCCCGATAACATATCGTATGTTTGTTTATATTTCCGCACTTTATATTTACCGTGTATGTTATAGTGTAAATGATGCACATGATTTGAATTTCCGCATATTATATTTATCTGCGCATTTGAGATTGTATAGAAAGACCCTAAGTTGTGATATTCTGCCAACATATGATTTAACCTAGGAATAAGTTTTAAAATTCAAATTTCCCCCCCTCTTGGAATATACCCAAGATAACAAATTGAAATTTTTAGAATCTAATAAATGAAATAGTTTTTTTTTCCTACAATGTGCGTTCACATTTTAGACAAGTTTAACGAAGTATATAAAAATTAATTATTAATTTATGAAGTTTTGTATTGTACTAACTCTTACTTAAAAAATGAACTCATTTTTTTCCTTTTTTGGTGGAATTAGGATTAAGAAAAAATTGTATATAATGCATTTCTAAATACATTTATTAATGATCCATTATTAAGTTAAAATTTATTTCGTAAGAATCAATTTATTAAATTAATTTATTTTGTATTGATAATTAAAGGTCTGCAATCCTTTAAAAGTCTCCAACCATTTTAAAATGATTTTACAAGCACAAATTTGAAAATTTAAGCTGAGTGTAGTTTGAAAATTTAAACTAATTACTATTAAAGAAAATTAAAATTTATAAGTTTGATTAATTTACAAATAGCTGGATAAGAGCCTTTGGGTGTAAAAATTATTCTAAAAAATATATAAACAGTATTAATGACTATTGCAAGAAATTGTGTAGAAATTCTCATGTGTTTAAACTTTAGCCTTTTTACTATGTGAAAACATTTTTTAAAATGCATTTAGCAATACAATAATTTCTATGGGCATTATTAAATGTGAGATAATTTTCTTAATTAAATAATTTCTACCCCATTATTAAATGTGAAATAATTTTCTTAATTAAATAATTTTCCCAAATAAATGTTATAGACAATACATACATGCATGTGTGTGAAATATAAACTTTAGTTAAAATTTTGTATGGATTATCATGCAAAAATAAAAAATAAAAAATATGAATTTTAAGATGATATTTTGTACAAAAAACACACTTTTATGGAATGTGTTTTCAAAGATATATATATATATATATATATATATATATATTTAAAATTAATAATCAATTATGAATTTTTCATAATTTTTACATCCTGCATTTAATATATTCCAAACATTAACCAAACCATCTGTTCCTAAGTTAAATTATGAAAGGAGTAAGTAAAACTTTTTAAATTTAACTTTTTAACCGATAAAAGAAATAGGGGTGACCATTCGGTCGGTTCGGTGATAGTTAATTAACTGAATTAATCGAAAAATTTTGGTTAAAAAATCTAATTAACTGAATTGATCAAAATTCTATATTTAACTGAACGCAAAATAGACCGAACCGAATTTCTGTTAAATCGGTTAACCGATTTAATATATATAATATATAAGAAATCAATAAAATTTTAGTATATATATAATATATAAAGTATTTTAATGTATAATATATAATTATTTATTAGTAATTTATACTATTCGGTTAATTCAATTAATGAAATTAATCGAACCTAAAAACTGAAAGTCAAAATTCAACGAAAATAAAAACCAAACTGAATCAATGAAATTTACTTGATTAATTTAATTTTAATGGCATTATACCCAGAATCATATTTTTGAAAGTTTAATATCAGTATGATTGGTCACGTCAAGGCTTATTAGTCTTTTGGAAAGAGCACATAAATTAGGAAATAATTTCAACGGACAACTCCGGCATTCGCAATTTGGTGCTCAGAAGCAACCAGCAAGGCGGCGAATTTCCTTTTTCCGAAGGTGAAAAAAAAGAAAAGGGAAACAGAAGAAAAAATGAAGTCTTGAGGAATACGGAACAGGAAACGGAAGTGGACTCTATATATATGGTCCTCTCCCTTCTCATCATCCATTCTCAATATTTTGTGTCTCTTCCGATCCCGCTGCAGCCTGCATTCTGCATTCTCTCTTTAGAGCAGATCAAGCTACTCAGGCACTGTAGAAGATGTCTCACCCTGCTGAATCTTCCGACTCGTGAGTTCCCCTTTTCCTCTCCTCTGATTTTTCTTCGCGGTTTGATTCTTCAATTTTTTGATGGGTTTGGGCGATTGCATTGATTTGATGACTGGGTTTTCTGGGTTTTCAGGAAAGGGGGAAAGAAGGACTTCTCGACGGCAATTTTGGAACGCAAGAAGTCACCGAATCGGCTCGTCGTCGATGAGGCGTTGAATGATGATAACTCTGTCGTTTCATTGCATCCCGATACTATGGAAAAATTGCAGATTTTCCGCGGCGATACTATCCTCATCAAGGTATAATTGTGATTCATAGTCGTATATGTATTTTACTAATTCAATTTTAAATTTTGTCTGGTATGTTGGGTTTTCTAAGAGGGTTTCTAAGGTTGTGCTAGATTAGAGAGTGGGTAGTGCTCCTGTTCGTGTTGGGATTGTATTTTTTTTTTTTTTCTTATTGCGTTAGGTCCTGTCAAAAGTGGAGTTCCTGAAGTTGAGAATACTCTCTCTCTCTCCATTTGTGTATTTTATGGATGCATAAATTGAATTGAAATTTTTATAATATAAAATTTGAAACAATTTTTTGGAATATCTAGATGCATGAATTTACCTTTCATTGTTATGCTGAAATGCTCAATTCATCTTAATGAATTTTTAACTGTAAAGATTGCATTTTTTTTCCTAGTGAAATTTGGGAAAGAATCTCTCTTTGTAGCTTTTTTCCCCTTGGAAGTTTTTCATATTTTTCATCTAAATAAACGAGTATATGGGTGTCGGTGATAGTTGGGCTTCCTTAAATGATTGTTTTTGAATCCTAAAATAGAGTTACTTGTATTGTATTGAATTTCTTTTAATGTGTAGTTTTATAATAAAGGTTTGTGCAAGGTGGCTCCAGCCTCCAAGAGTGGGTTGGAGGTCATTTATTTGTTTCATCTGTGGTTCTGTTAGTGCTCTTTATCCCTTTACAATAAGGGAGATAATGTGTGAAATGTTGGAAGGAATTGAGGTCTCTCTCTCTCTCTCTCTCTCTCTCTCTCTCAAATTGCACCTTGTTGTAGTAAGCTTGTTTTGGGTGCATCCTGTCTGATCCGCTCATGTGGTTTGGCTTTGGTGCTTAAATATTTTCCAACAAGATGGGAACCCAGTGTTTCACCTTTTTTCTTCTTTTAATGTCTTTTACATTTTATGTCCTCTTTGACTCTATAAAGTACACTTCATGGATATTGATATGTAGTTTAACACCTATTATCATGCAATTTGTTTTTTTTCCAGGGCAAGAAAAGAAGGGATACAATTTGCATTGCTCTTGCAGATGAGACATGTGAGGAGCCAAAGATCAGGATGAACAAAGTTGTTAGATCAAATCTGAGGGTTAGACTTGGTGACGTTGTATCTGTGCACCAATGTCCTGATGTTAAGTATGGGACCCGTGTTCACATACTGCCAGTGGATGATACCATAGAGGGTGTTACTGGCAACCTGTTTGATGCATACCTAAAACGTAAGTTCTTCATAGTTTCTTTTTATTCATCAATATGTTATTCACTCTTTTGCAGTACATGTCATATTAAAATGATGTCAATTCTGAGAATAAAAAGGAAAGCCGCAATGATGCATGTCCCAGGTAGTTGGTTAGGTGCCTAGTCTACTGCCCCCAAAAAATTAGAAAGGCATGTGGCCTAAAACTATGAAAAGGATTTGGAATTATTTGTTCCTTCCTTGATGTGTGTGTATGCATATGGTGTTTGTACGCAAACAACTCTAAGAACACGAGTAAGGCATGTGACATAAAACTCTGAAAAACACTTTGCGGTTTGTGGATATTCCTTCAAAACACATGTATACATACCGTACAATTTTGGAAGGAAAAAAAAAAGAAGGGTTCGCAGTTTGTTTGCATTACTTCATGTTTGTGTATAGAAACTCACTTTTCCCCCCTCTAATTTTAGTAATTCACACATGATCTGATTTCCTCGTCAGAATGATAAGATGGAATTTTTATTTCTTATTTTTCAAATGACAATATTATGTTTGCAGCTTATTTCCTGGAGGCTTATCGCCCTGTGAGGAAAGGAGATCTTTTCCTTGTCAGAGGAGGGATGCGAAGTGTAGAGTTCAAGGTCGTTGAGACTGATCCTGGGGAGTTCTGTGTGGTTGCCCCTGACACTGAAATCTTTTGTGAGGGAGAACCTGTGAGAAGAGAGGATGAAGATCGGTTGGATGAGGTCGGTTATGATGATGTTGGTGGTGTTCGGAAGCAGATGGCTCAGATTCGTGAGTTAGTGGAGCTGCCACTGAGGCACCCACAACTTTTTAAATCAATTGGTGTGAAGCCACCCAAAGGAATTCTACTTTATGGACCTCCAGGTTCTGGGAAGACATTAATAGCCAGGGCTGTGGCTAATGAAACTGGTGCTTTCTTCTTTTGTATTAATGGACCAGAAATTATGTCCAAGTTGGCTGGAGAGAGTGAAAGCAATCTCAGAAAGGCATTTGAGGAAGCTGAGAAGAATGCTCCATCCATCATCTTTATTGATGAGATTGACTCAATTGCTCCTAAGCGGGAGAAAACAAATGGTGAGGTTGAACGACGGATTGTCTCCCAGCTTTTGACTCTCATGGATGGACTGAAATCCCGGGCCCATGTTATCGTCATTGGGGCTACAAATCGTCCAAATAGCATTGACCCAGCTTTGAGAAGGTTCGGTAGATTTGACAGGGAGATAGATATTGGAGTTCCGGATGAAGTTGGACGCCTTGAAGTTCTTCGAATCCATACCAAGAACATGAAGCTGTCTGATGATGTATGATGTCTCTCTCTCTCTCTCTCTCTCTCTCTCTCTCTCTCTCTCTCTCTCTCTCAATACAACACACACAAAATTGGATCTTGGACCAGATTCATGTGGATTGGGTCATGACATGGCCTCAGGTCCAGATTTTATACCCATCTTATCGAATTCATTCCATTCTAAATTAATGGATCATGGTTTTGTATTTTATGACCACAATGGATCTGAGGGTAAATTTTGCACTCCAGAAAAATAGTAGATTAGCATGATGGTAGACTCAGATTCTTAAATATGGCTTCAATATGGGCTAAATTTTGAAGTCAAACATGCTGCCTGGCTGCCAGATAGTTTATTGTTGTTTAATCTTTTCTGTAATTGAGCTAGCTTAAAATATGGTTTCTTATGCAACAGGTTGATTTAGAAAGAATTGCAAAAGATACTCATGGGTATGTTGGTGCTGATCTGGCTGCTCTCTGCACTGAAGCTGCTCTTCAATGCATCAGGGAGAAGATGGATGTGATTGACTTGGAGGATGAAACAATTGATGCTGAGATTCTCAATTCAATGGCTGTCACAAATGAGCACTTCCATACAGCTCTTGGAACAAGCAACCCATCCGCTTTGCGTGAAACTGTGAGTAGATCACTGGGAAAAATCCCCTGCAACATGGAATACAAATGCTTATTTTTTGATATATTGTCTTTGTGTTAACTCTTCTCTAATTATGGGAGACCTGATGTGCAGGTTGTTGAAGTGCCCAACGTCAGCTGGGAGGACATTGGAGGCCTTGAGAATGTTAAGCGAGAGCTTCAAGAGGTAATAGCTTTCTTGTGTTGGCTTTCTGTTGATCCCTTATTACTGTATTTTTCAGCTTGTAGGTGAAATTTTGTTTGTCTTCTTTCAATTTCACAGACTGTTCAGTATCCTGTGGAGCATCCAGAGAAGTTTGAGAAATTTGGTATGTCACCTTCAAAGGGAGTTCTGTTCTATGGCCCCCCAGGTTGTGGTAAAACTCTTCTGGCCAAAGCTATTGCCAATGAATGTCAAGCGAACTTCATCAGCATCAAGGGCCCTGAACTGCTCACGATGTGGTTTGGTGAGAGTGAAGCAAATGTTAGAGAAATTTTTGACAAGGCACGACAATCAGCTCCGTGCGTCCTCTTCTTTGATGAACTTGACTCCATTGCCACTCAGGTAGGTTTTTTCTTTTGCGCATTGTGGCTTTAATTTTTGGCTGTCGCATCTATTTATTTTTCCCTGAAATCACAAATGTGGAAATTTTGTGAGAAGCTCGGAATTTCTTTGAAATGGCTCTAAATTGGAAAATGGAATGTAGAAAATCAGGGCCATATGTTGCATTAATGCACTTTACCTTACAATTATCCCAGGAAAAAAACACTTTACCTGTGTTTCAAGCATTCCTGCCCATTTAGTGATTCATGCATTCCTACTTCATTTAATCTGTTGATTCCAGCTTACTGGAAACATGTATCTTAATCATTCTTGCAGAGGGGAAGCAGTGTTGGAGATGCTGGCGGTGCTGCTGATCGGGTTCTTAACCAACTCTTGACTGAAATGGATGGCATGTCTGCGAAAAAGACTGTTTTCATAATTGGGGCTACCAATAGACCTGACATTATAGACCCAGCGCTTTTGCGGCCTGGCCGTCTTGATCAGTTGATATATATTCCTCTTCCAGATGAAAACTCACGTCATCAGATTTTCAAGGCATGCTTGAGAAAGTCACCCATCTCAAAAGATGTAGACTTGAGAGCCCTTGCAAAATACACTCAAGGCTTTAGTGGGGCAGATATTACAGAGATTTGCCAGCGTGCATGCAAGTATGCCATCAGAGAGAATATAGAGAAGGTAAGGTCCTTCATTTTTGCTTAATTTACTTTTCCATTCTCATTTTAAGATGTTGTGAATATGGATACTCATGACCCCTATGGACGTAGATGCACAATTATTTTTTTCTATTAAGCTGTCTATGGTCCAACTTGTTTCTTTTCTTACTTTACCATGTTCATCGGGCCTTCTCAATGTTCTCATGCCTTCCAACTTATCTGAGCATTCCTTTGTTTTGGAGTATTTGATTGTTTTTTGCATGCTATAAAAATTTTCCCACCTACCTATTAAGCACAGGCACATATGTACACAGGCCCCTTGATTGTTACTGCCTTTAGCTTCTTATTTAGGGCTCCAGAATCACTTTTTGATTCTACTAGTGGCACTCTAAACCAAATAATTTTGGAAACTGCAAATGTTGATATTATAATATTGAATCTGCATAATTGCCCTGATTGTGGTTGTTGAAATGGGCTTGGTTGTTGGTTAGCAGAGTGAATTACGAATGTGTCATGTTGTTGGGATATTTTATGAATGTGTCATGTTGTCGGGATATTCTGTAGGACCCATTATGTTTTTTGTCAATGTTTTTGACCTGAATATCAACAAAAGTCCACAGACTGCCGAATTGACACCAACAAGTAAAATCTCCTTGTGCATAGTAACAACAAAGAATGTGCTAAACTATTAGCAGGAGTAGAAACTGCGGCAGTTAAGAAATTGCAGCCTTCCAAATAGGAACTGGCCAATCCATGGGTATACCATGAAGTTACAAAGGTTGTACATGTGAACCAACCTCCTAAAGCGAAATAAAGGATGAGGTTTAGTGTTGGGTCAGATTGGTTTTAGCTTGATATCAAAATTTGTTGGTTCTTCTTGTGCCTATTTTCATCTGGAGTCTCTAGATGTATTATGCATGCTTCAGGTTTTAAAATTAAAGAGGTCCTAACCCAAGTAGTGTTTGGTTTACACTTAAAATAAATATTTATTTCAAAATTTTTTTTCCAAACAACTGTTTTTTTTCTTTTTTAAGAAAAGAAGTATTTTTAGATAAGTACTTTTTTAGATGATCACATTTTCCAGAAAAAAGTGCTTTTCTATCAATAGTTCCAAACAATTCAAACTGTTACCATGTTCAAATAGGGGTTAGCGTTCGGTCAGTATGGTTTGAAAAATTTTGGTTAAAAAATTTCATTAATTGAACCGAATCGAACTGAAATTCCATATTAACCAAATTCAAAATGAACCAAACTGAATTTTGGTTAAATCGGTTAACCGATTTAATATCTTAATATGTATAAAATATAAATTATATATAATACATATAATTATTAATTTATACTATTCGATTAATTCGATTAACTGAATGTATTAAACTCAAAAACTGAACTGAAAATCAAAAATTAAAATTCAATGAAAATGAAAACCGAACCGAACCAAATAAATTTTTAACTGAACCGGACCGGCTGAATTTACTCGGTTAATTCGGTTTTAACCGAATTATGCTGACCTTTATGTTGAAACATTAAAAGACCACCTTGTAGGGTTGTTCATAATATTATCAGACACCACAACTTGGATTCACTGTTGTGGAATAAATGGTTTTCTTTTTGGATTGTAGGCCTAATGTTTCATTGCGCAAGTTTGTATTGGTTTTTGAAGAAAAAATTTGTAATTTCAGGATATAGAGAAGGAGCGCAGGAGAGGAGAGAATCCCGAGGCTATGGATGAGGATGTTGAGGAAGATATGTCAGAGATTAAGCCTGCCCATTTTGAGGAGTCCATGAAGTATGCCCGCCGGAGTGTCAGTGATGCAGACATACGCAAATACCAGGCATTTGCCCAGACTTTGCAGCAGTCCAGGGGTTTTGGAGCTGAATTTCGATTTCCAGAATCAGGCACTGGTGCATCTGCATCTGCATCTGCATCAGATCCATTTGCTACTTCAGCTGGTGGGGCAGATGAAGATGACCTATATAGTTAGGCTAGGTTTTGCTACAATCATTCAGAGATTCTTTTGTGGCCTTCTCACAAGGATAATTTGAGGCCCTTCTAATCAGTTACTTTGGATGCTTAAGCCATTTATTAATTGAGTATCGTATTTTTTTAATTTTGATGGTACACGGCTATGTAGCAGTATTTCTGGACAAACTAGATGAACAAATTGAAATCCGAAGTTGCATAGAATGCATTTATTAAGTTGTGCTTGTGATAAGTAGGCTGTCTGTTGTATGAATGAATTCTGCTCCTGAAGGGGTCGCATAGATCTTATTATTGGCAATCTTATTCTCATAAATATTATTAAACAGGCGAGAGGTGTACATACGAATAGTACATACGAATAAACTGACGTGAATATAATTCGAAAAACTCTTAAAAGTATTCCCTCTACAGACTTGATGTCTAGTATTATGCCATCTCATTCTAACCATACATATGCACCCTTCAAACAGAGATATTAAACCATGTACACAGCGTTGAGTTAAGGTTGACTCTTCCTGGAGCGGGTACGGGAGGACGAGCACCTTGCAGAGCCAAGAGTGTGATAGTTTACGTATCGACTAGGAGCTGAGGAATGCCTCAACCCCTTAGGCAGGCAATTTTTCACTTGCCTCCCTCCAAATACTTCTCTCTTGTGATTCAACTGAGGCTTCACAGTTGCATAGTCGCGAGACTCCGCCACCAGAGTTTGTGTAGAAACATGAGGCGGGCTGTCCTGGCCATAGCCAGCCGTGGCCACGGCAATCACCATATCCAGAGGAGAGGAGAAGAGAAGGTGCAAGAGAACTAAAATGCAGACAAGACTAGCAGATGACATCTATTCATGTCCTGAGTGAGTACTTTCTTCTTCTTCTTCTGTGGAGGTGTCATATAAATAGAGAGGGAGGCAGAAACATGACCAGGTGAAACAGGTTAAGGGGGGCATTGGTGATAAAGAGACCCGTGAGTAGGTAGGAAAAGCAGATATGGCACAGCTCATTGCTAGTGAAGCACCAAGCAATACTGGTACAACTGGGAGGCTAGATGTGGTGGTGAGTTGGTGAGATGAGGTGAGGCGCTGTGGTGGGTTCTCTTTTTTGATTGTGAGAGATGGGATGCCCGTGAATGCCTCTTATTGCTAGCAGACCCAAATCTCTCTTCCACCATCATTTCTGATATTCTTTTGTGTATGTGTAAAGCAAAATCCCCCTATGCCCTTTCTTTCTTGAACACATATTTCCGCATCAAATTAAACCAAGTTACTGGATTTCTCTCTTCATAGAGAGAATAGTGAATTGCTCTCCCTTCCATATTATATATAGCTTCGCTCTAACCTTTATCCTTTAATTTTTAATTTTGTAAAAACTAATATATGTGAAAAAACATTAGAGGAGAATGGAGATTATGTGTTGGATTTGATTGAGATGGTGAAGTAGGATTGATGTTGGAGCATTCAGTGCAATCTTGTGATGAAATGTGACGTCTCAGGCTGCTGGGTCTACTACTGGCTGTGGTGATTCGGGGCAAAGGAGGGGTTGATGCCTTGACGCTGATGGTGATGGTGAAGCTGATTTTGTTTTTTTGGATTAATTAACTATTTGAAAAGTTAATAAAAATGTTACAACTAGGTAATTAATGAACGCAACGCTATTCATAATTATTTTTTATTCATTTTTCACTCATATATTCCGTCATACAGTGTCGCTAATCCTTTTTTTTTTTTTGGATTACGCACCGAATTTTTATGTGTTCATTTTATGATTTACGTGACTAATCCCGCACCCCTTGAAGCCGACCCCATAACTCCAAAGGGAGGTAAATTTCAGGAATCTAGGAGCAAAAATGAATTCGGGAGAATTTGAACACCTGACCTTATGAGAGGCACTTTTGCAACTCGCACTACCACTTGAACCACACCTTGGGGGTTAGTGTCGCTATTCTTTGTCCGGGAAGAAAGATTCAATCGTCTAGAATCTAAATATGACAAATACGATGAACCAAACGCACCTTAAATGGCTATTATTGAGGACAAGGATCCATTCTTGCTGTCTGCAAAATGAGGACAGGCTTCAGATACTATGACATCAGCTTTGTTTACCAAGACCTGCAAAATAATTGTTTTTTATTCCTTAATTTTTTGATTTTAAAATAATTATAGAAAAGAAAGCTTATTTTTCAATTTCCCCAAAATTATATAAACCAATATTTGAGATCATAGTTCTTAGGGGATATAAAAAAAATTTTATACATAATTCAAACAAATTAAAGTCCAAAATTCAAATTTTATGCTCATCTACACAAATTAAGAGTTAGAAATTTAGAAAATAACAAAAAAATATTTTTCAACTTTTCTACATAAATTTAGAAAATTCAAAAATAAGATGATACTTTTGTCATTATTTTAAGAAATATAAATTAAAACATTATTTTCACAAGTAAATAATAATTGCTGTTCATTTATTTCACCCAAACATTATAAAAATAAAAAAATAATTAATTTCCTTTTTTACTTTTTATAAAATTAAAATAAAAAATAAAAAAATATTTTTCATAATCAAGTGCACCTTTTCAATGTTACAAAATTTTTTGTAACGACAATTAACATGACCAATCTAACTAAATGAATTTTCAATAATTCTTAAATAGACCAAAACAAGAATTAGGATTAATTTTATGATCCGAGATAGATTTGGGGCAACAAATAAAAATATCTTTTTTTTTTCTGAATCTACCCTGTTGAATGTAACCAAAACCTATATTGAAACTACTCCAAATATAAATAAATAAATAAATAAATGGATATATCTATGCATGTTAAATAAATAAATAAATGGATATATCTATGCATGTTTACATATGTGGCTGTGTGTAGGGTGCATGTGTATGTATAAAAATTATATATTTTTTATAACCTCCAAATTTATTTTATTTTATATGATTCTATTAGAAAAGTTATGTTTATTTACAATAATATTAGGAAAATAATTTTATTTTTAAAAACCTAGATTAACCTAGGTCAACCCGACTGAATCACCTGGTTCATTTTTTTAATTTCAAAATTGATTTTAATTGATTTTTAAATTTTTAAAATTGGAAAAAATAGTAAAAAAAAAAAAAATCAGAAAAAACAAGAAAAAATATTTAAAAAATCAGAAAAACTATATAAAATTTATTTGAGTCATTTTGACTCAAATAAAAAAAATGGAAAAATTAAAATTAACAAAAAAATAAAATAAAAATAAAAAGTCTTTAAAATTCAATAAAATTGCAGAAAAATATGAAAAAAATTTTCAAAAAAATTCTTAAATTTGTTTGAAAAATTTGGGAATGTTTTAAAGAGTCTTTTTGCTCAAATTTTGATGAATTTGCATGATTATTATATGTATATATATATATATATATATATATATATATATTTTATTTTTGTATGTGTGAGTCCCAATGATTAAACAATGGTGAAAATATGTTTCAGACCTCACCTATATTAGTTCTGAAAGGAGTTTATGTAATAAGATCTCCTATTTTGAAAGTCTTATTAGACATTCCTAAATTGCACACTTTATATATATATATATATATATATTTTAAAATTTCAATATATTTTTTGATTTATTAAGGAGTTAATTAAAGACCATTAGATTCAATTTAAGGATAATTCATAATTAACTAGATACCGTTTGTAGAGTAGGTGTGTGGGGAGAAGCCGAGGGGTTTCGGAAAATCGGAAATCTCAGGCTTGTCGAAGAGGCCATTGTCTCGTCAACGACCTATCTATATGACCTCGTCAACGAGGACGCAATTCGTTGATGAGAACTGCTGAGTTAAGGGTACTATAAATATCCATTTTCATTATTTCTCAGTTAAGAAATTTCATTTTCTCTCTCTATCTCTTTAGAAACTCTTCCTACTCTTCATCTCTCTAGATTTCTTCGCTATTTGTTGCGAGAATCGTTAATCTGAAGTTACCATAAGGATCGTGGAAGGATTCTCTGCAAGTTCTATGAATTGGATTTTCGGTTCGGCCATTTTCGGGTTTTGGCGTAAAATTGAGGTAAGGTTCGATTTTCAATTCTGATCCGGTAGTTTTGTAGAGAACAATGTTGTGAGTATTTTCTATATTGGGATTTGTAGGTTTTGGAACTCAGTTTGCTGTTTAGGAGCCTTGGAGTTCAGGATTTGTTATCTAGGGGAAAGGTAAGGGGAATTAGTTTATGTCAATTATTTTCGAAATCGGATTCGATAGAACTATGGTTCACGGTCCTGTGTGTGTTTTGACTACTCATTTGGGGAAATCTAACAGGAAAAACTATGGGTTTTTTTATGATTACAGATTTAGGAAAAAGGGGGCAATGAGCTGCATCCCTGGTTTTATCGAAAACCGAATGTATATGATGATTTATACTATGTTATAGGGGTGGTCAGGCCTTGACTTGTTTAAACTGTATGTGTTTGGAAAGCCATGATTTTAGATTACCAAATGAGTGTGGTTTGTTTGGTTATATGAGCATGCATGTGTGTTTGATTGGTTGAAATGCGAGTAGGAACGTGGTCTGAATTTGTTCCAGGTATTGAGAATGTCCGACTCTATATCCATGGGCGTATGAAATCTCTAGGTCATGTTTGGCATGAGTGTCCGGCTCTATATTCGAGGGTGTGAGCCTTATCAGCTGATCACCAAAGAGTGTGGATCAACCAGTTTGCGCCGGTACGATGCAATGGGAGTCTAGGACTAGCCATGTGTCGGTGGCACCATGTTTGTGGGTTGGCTACGGCCCAACAACTTATGTCGCGAGCCAGCTTCGGGCTGAAGGGTGTGACGACACCGGGATTGCTTGATCATGTGTGTGTGCGTGTATGCACTATCGTGAAATTAGTACTAGAATTGCATTTAACTGTTCATGTGTTGCGTCATGATAACACTCGAATGCCACACACCGATATAATCTGTATTCTTCCTTACTAAGAGGTGTCTCACCCTTGCTGTACGTACATATTTTTTAGGTCCTGCGGGTAACCAGAACTAGCATCCTTATGTTGGGAGCGTAGTGGTAGGTGTGTTGCGGGTAGCGCTTGGGTAAGTGGTAGGACTTTTGTTCCACGGGTTGTCGTTTTGAGATATGTTGGGCACCTGGTTATGTTATATGATGGAGCCTTGACTCTATTTGTGTATAGAATCTGGTATGGTACCATGTTTGTATAGAATGACCTTTTTTCGCTGCGTATATTCTGTTGTGTATGGATGTGTATAGGGTGCCTGGGAACCCCACGGGGTCGGACCCTTATCCATTGTCTTGTATCTTTGGATGGTTTGTGTGATACAGGAACAGGTTAGGTTACATTTTCACCCCTAGGTCCCATTTCCGAGTTCGGGGCATGACAACTTGGTATCAGAGCTAGAGAGTTTGTTAGGTCTTGTAGACTTGGTTAGGCTTAGTTGTGAGTACATACCAGAGTATAAGATGTTGGATGTGGGTAAAGATGGTTGAGGATTGTTCCATTGCTAGACCGAGACTTGTCGGCGGTGTTCCGTGTTTTTCATAGAATGACGATTTCAGTAAAAGCAGGGCTGACCATTGATGACTTTCGTGTCGGTGTGATAGGATAGACCTAGACCTGACAGGGAGTAGTTAACATGATTAGAGATAGATAATTGTGTTGACTATATGTTTATACGTATTATAGGAGTTCTGATAGAACTCTACTGTGTTTTCAGAATGGAGCCCAAGGATAACGACTTGGGAAGTGGCTCTGAGGTGACCATGAGTGGTGAGTCTCCTACTGTGCTTCTAGGATTGATGAGGTAGGTGCTGCGGGAGATCAGACGGAGTGTCAGGAGAGGCGAACGCTCTCCTACTGCTACCAGGTGCACCATTGAGAGGTTCACACGCATGCATCCTCCAACGTTCTTTGGTGGACACGACCCAATGATAGCAGAGGATTAGGTGGAGAAGACTGAGAGGATTTTGAAAGTTTTATATTGCATGGATAGGCAGCGAGTCCTCAATGCTACCTTCTAGTTATCTGGGGAGGCGGGTCAATGGTGGACTGTAGTGAATCTGCTGGAGAAGCAAAGGGGCGGTCTAGTGGAGATGACGTGGAGCTGTTTTAAGGAGGTGTTCTTTAATAGATACTTCCCGGCTTCTGTACGTGACGCTAAGGTGAATGAGTTTTCTGCTCTGACTCAGGGGAGTATGACGGTGTAGGGGTATGTGGCTCGGTACATAAAGCTATCCCATTTCACCCCGTGTTTGATCTCGACCGAGTATGAGAAGACTCAGAGATTTGAGAAGGGCCTGAGGAAGGACATCCGCAGATTGGTGGGTATGCTTCAGATCCGCGAGTTCTTGATTTTGGTGGATAAAGCCACTATGATTGAGACCTGTATCTAAGAGGATGAGGTGGATCAGGAGCTAAAGAAGAGGCCAGTACCTTTTGGTTCTTAGTTAGGATCTCGTTAGGGATCATGGAAGAAGAGGAACAAGGGCTCAGGTTACCATTAGAATATTGAACGCCAGGGTTCTCAAGCAAGCCAGACTAGTGATCGTTGCACCAGATGCCATAGATGGCACGAGGGTGAGTGTCGGTCATTTGGGGGTAACTGTTACAACTGTGTCTAGTCAGGTCACATGTTTCGTGACTATCGTGCACTGAAGCGAGACGTGCTTACATCCAGTGTGAACTGGGGTAGCAATCAGATACCTTGAGAAACCGTTCTGACGAATTCAACTTCGTCCAGAGTATACTCTTTTACTCTAGCGGATGTTGAACATGTAGGGAATGTAGTGATAGGTACCTTATTATTGCTTTCAAATAAGGTTTCTGCTTTGTTTGATTCGGGTGCAACCCATTCTTTTGTATCTATGAGTTTTATTAAACGGTGTGGGGCTGAGACCCGAGTAATGAATGAGGTATTATTTATTACTACACCATCTAGGAGTATATCATTTTGTAGGAGGATGTTGGAAGACTACCTAGTGGTAGTTTAGGGGAAGCTGCTACCGGAAAACCTTTTAGTATATGACATGTCGGGGTTCGATGTTATTCTGGGGATGGATTGGTTGTTCTCCAGTTATGCTGTGATCTAATGTCGTAGGAAGGTAGTGGTTTTCAAACCTCCTGGGGAGTAGGAGTACGAGTTTGTAGGATCGTGCGTGCGTTTGACGCCACAGGTTCTGTCGGCAATGCAGGCAAAGAGGTTAATCTTGGACGGATGTTAGGGGTACCCAGATTGTGTGAAGGAACCGCTGTGGAGGTTAATCTTAACAAATATTGTTATTTGGAGCCTAAGAAGTGTTATATGGGTATTTTTCTAAGATTTGAGGAAGTTGAGATTTTTGGAATACAGCGTTTCGTTTTGTTAGGATTTGAGCAAGAATTTCGAGGAGCAAGTAAGGGGAAATATTTAATAATAACTTTTTAACAACTTTAAACAACTAATTTCGGGTATAATTTCTATATATTCAGGTATAGTTTTTCTAAAACATGCTGGTGTTGAAAATACTGAATTTATATATATATATATATATATATATATATATATATTATATTGGGAAAAATTGTGTGGTTGAAACCATTCTTTGTGAGCATTGGTGAATGATGAATCATTGTGATTACAAATACTGTTGGAAACTCTGTTTAGTTGAAAATGCTGGATGATTGTGTATACTGTGGTAGTTGTGTTGAATGATTGGTTTGCTGTTGACTTGTGTTGTGGGTCATGTAAATTGCGATATAGCATTGGCAATGGTATGAGGAGGTCGTTATATTGTACCTGGTATAACCGTCATATAACATTGGTAGTGGTATGAGGAGGTCGTTATATGGGCGTTTATATTGGGAGGTATTGGTAGTGGTATGAGGAGGTTGTTTGCCTATTTACCATGAATAGAGTGTTTATTTTGTAACCTGTGTGGTTTGAGTAGTCCTGTGTGAACATATATACTGTGTGATTGGTTTGTCCTATGTGGATCGTGTAATTTGTGTGATTGGTTAGTCTTGTGTAGATCAATCCTGTGTGGACATGTATGTTGTAATTGACAGTCCTGTGTGGACCAGTCCTATGTGGATGTGTATGATGTGTGTTAGAAGTCTTATGGGGATGATTACATATTGTGTGATTATGGACCCTGTGTGGGTATGGTTGAAGACTGTGTGGATTATCTTGTGTGGATTTATTGTGGTATGTATATTCATGTGGAACTCTGTATGGGAGGATTGGCATTGGTTGTGAGTAACTTTAAATAAGTATTTATGGTAAAATAGATTACTCCACCTGAGGGCTTGCTGAGGAAGGCGAGTACTCTGGTAATAATTTGTGGATACCAGAGTAGAGGGAAGCCACTTGTATGGGCGGGTAACCTTTTTTATTCTCGGTGACTTTACCTAGATACATAACCAGAGGGTTTACTGAGAAAGGTGAGTACACTGGTGTTAGGACTAGAGCAGAGGGAATCTACTTGTATGGGCGGGTAGACTTCCTTATTCTTAGGAATTATTTGTAAAATATCTAGGTATGTGGGCATGTGATTGGATGTCAGAGAAATTTTCCTGTTGTGACTTGAACGTGTTATTTCAGCTGCTATTGGACCATGAATACCTTTGTATGGATATTTTAATTATATATTAAACACTTTAGCCACACATTGTTATAAATTATTTCTTCCTTACTGAGAGGTGTCTCACCCCGTTAATGATTTAATCTTTTCAAGTTATTTTGGTGATCAAGCTTAGAGAGCTCCAGTATGGGGTAGTTTTATGAGTGGTACCAAAACGATTGTGTGTTTAGTTTTTATGTTATATATAATTTAATCAGGTTTTGCAATATGAAGAATAACGTTGTAATTATTATGGATCTACATGTGTAAATATAGAACTCTAGTATATTTTGATGAGGTTATTTTATTATTTTTGCTGCGTGAATGGTATCAGAGACGCGTGTTGGTCTCATAACACTCCGGGCCCCACGTGGCAGGTCCGGGGGTGTTACATTTATGCTGAATTAAAAATTGGGAAATAGAATAGGCCCAGTCGACTGAGCCCATTCTGACTTTGATATTACGCTGAATTTCAAAGTCCAGGCGACTAACCCCGATGAGACCAGTCGAATGAACTTCGTAATGACTATTTTAAAGTAGCATATAAAAGTTTCCAAATTATGTTGCTTGTGCTCCAAACTTTGTCAAAACTTGGAAACACTCCAAGTGACTTGGGCAACACGAAAATATGACTTTTTAATTCTATAAATACATAATTTCACAAATCAAAACATATACCAAGAATTCAAATCTGCAATCAAGCTTATAATTCTTACTCTTCAAAAAGCCTTCTTGCTAACATACTTGCAGAAGTTTTTCTAAGATTTTCTGAGTTATTTTTCACTGATCTTTGAGCATTAATTCTAAGTTTGATCAATCAAAAGAAAGATCCTGGTGATATATTCTCTGTAGAGACCCTAAGAATTATGGTAATTAAATAATAAAAGAAAGGAGAGAAAAAGAATTTTAAAAAGTGTTTTAGCAAAGCCTCGTTGACGGGGACGCGTGTCTCTTCGACGAGACTTTACCGAGAGGGCTGAATTCAGGGCTTGAAACTTGTCGACGAGGAATAAGTGTTCGTTAACAAACTCCCTTCTTGGGCTTGTCAACGAGGTGACGTGTCTTGTTGACGAAGCTGCTTGTGTAAATACGCCAAACTCGGGTTTTTCAGTGAAATTCATGCAAAAGGGTTCTTCTCTCTCTAAATTTTCATCCCCTTTACCTCCTCTTTAGATTTTTGGCTCCAATTTTCACTGGTTCGACGATCGGAAGCCACCATGCTACTCTTGGGAAGATTCTCTTCAAGTTTGCCGGAGTGGATTGTTGGTTAGGCTAACTTGGGCACCATCCCAAAATCTGGGTATGTTGGTTGGTTTGAGTTTTAAGAGGTATTTGGTGCTTCTAAACTAAGGAAAATGCTTTAGATAGAATAATACTGAAATTTTATTGGGGAAAATACAATTTCAAGGTATTGAGCTGGGGAACACACGAGTATAAGTTTGAAATACTTTTTAGGATTCTTAGTAAGCCTGGTAAGGGGATAAATTAAGTCAGTATTTTTCATGAAATTATTATGAATTAAACAACATTTATTTTCAGGAAAATATGTATGATATAGAATTATGTTTGGGAATACAGCTATTGAAGAGGGAAATTATTTGAACACATTTTATTTGGAAATGTGATTTCATAATTAATTATGAGTTTATAAGGCTATGTACATTTGTGTGGTATGAGTATAATATTTCCATGAAAATTATGCTATATTGAAATATTATGAGTTTCCCCAGATAAGTATGTTATAACAGTTTTCAGGAAAATCCTAAAAATAGTACAGGAAATATGCTTTAAAGATTATGTTAAATAATATAAAAATGTATGTTTATTATGTTATAAATTATGTCGGCGTAGATGTCGTAATCCTTATGTTATGAATTATGCCGGCGTAGATGCCATGATTCTTATGTTATGAAATATGCTGGTGTAAATGCTGTGATTTTTACATTATGAATTATGCCGGTGTTGATGCTGTGATTACGTATGATATGAAAGAAATCATGGAATATGTTTACATTAGATATTACTCTGAAATATGGTACAGTTATATTTTAATATGGAATGTATTATATGTTATTAGAACCCGGATAGCTTAGTTCAGTTTTATGAAACACGGTACCGTAGTTATATGTTTATGATTATGAATATGTTAGTACTACCACACATTTTATGTAGAGTGTGGGAGATGACAGTCGATGTGGCTTTATGGGAGTGTCGTACTTACCCAGGTAGTCCAGCACAGGTGGAATAGGCCCACCGTACTTACAGACCTATGTTTGACTTAGCATGGTCGCCCAGCCATTGCTAGATCCCGCATTCGGGCCGCACGACATTTGTCATGTGGGGGGTAAGACATGACGATATCTAACTAACTATCTATCCTGGGTAATAATTCAAGTATGATATGATTATATAAGATGATTTCTAAGTACAGAAATTTAGTATGTTACGCTATGTTATGATAAACCATATTTTATTCAGGTATGATACAACTGTTATACCAGTTATGAATTATGTACTGATTATATGTATATCACAAAAAATGCTCATATTGCCACACACTGATATTAGTTTATCTCCTTTACTGAGAGGTGTCTCACCCCAGCAATACAAACATTTCAGGAAATCTAGGTAGAAGGGCGTATAAAGCTTCGCAGTGGTTGAAGTTGGCTGGGCTACCTTTCAGAAGGGTAAGTAGATGAGATAGGGTCAGATGGGTTTTTGTGATTATGACCCTAAGATAATTTTTGGTCTTATTGGGATGTATGTATATGTATATGACAGATTTATTAGAACTCAAGTATGGTTTTTGATGTTTTACGGCATGTATGTAATTTTATGTTTTCCGCTACTTAGGTATTAGAGTTGTATGACAGGTATGTCCCTAGTACCCATGGGTCCAAGTGGATTACGACTATGACAGTTTAGCAGGATTGTTACCTATGTTATTATGTGAAAAATAAGAAAAAAAATAATATATGTAAAAATAGGCAAGTCGTTACATTCTTTGAGCTTCAATTCTATATTTCATTGATATTTAAATTGAAGTATTCTTAGCTGTGCTATAACTTGTACTAATCTGCTCTTTTTTTAGAGTGATTCTTGTACCCAAGAAGTTTTCTTGTTTTCTTATTTTCTTGATGGTTCAGGGTTGTTGAATCGTTGGTTTACTTAGTGTGGGGTATCACTTGGAGAGGAGGGATCTATCCTATTAAAGGAGTGTTGTAAAAGGTTTGCTCTACCCGTGAAAGAGTGGTATAGTGGAATCCTTAGGTGTGTTGCCTAAGGCGAGGACATAGGTGGGGATAGCCGAACCTCGTAAAATATTGTTGTCGCTCTCTCTTCCCTACTCTCTTTAATTTTCCACATATATATACAAATTGCGTGGTTGTGAATTAAATTTTGTACACATATATAAATTGCATGGATTGATTATTTAATCGCTGAAAATTAATTTGCTTTTGGGAATTGCAGAAACCATAAGAGAATACGTTGATTGATCAATATGATTGCGGAAACCACAAGGGAGTACGTTGATTGATCAATACCAAAGCTCATTAATATATTGATTGGTTGCATAATTCAAGTTATATATTTGACATAAATATTTGAGTTTTGGAAACTTGGTTGAATTTTCTATTGTGTTTCATATTGAGAAATCAAGCTCATCTTGTTGAGTGGATTGACATATTCATGAGTTTTAGTGTGATCATAAAATATTCATATATTTAACTTTAACTGAAATGACATTTGAAAACTGAACTCACACCTGTATCATTGAAAATACATATATTTTCTTTTATAACATAGTTTCGGCTCAATATAGTCCATTTTTGTAAATAACATATATGGATAGAGAACCTTCCTTATTGGGCCATTATATAACATCATGAATAACCCCCATGATTGGTTGTGCGGTTCGAAGACTGGACCTAACAATCCGGCTGGCGTCGACTGCTAGGTCAACATAACATGCTCTGAAGTATGATTTACGTACCTCAACCTAGCCGGACCTAGGAGGGTAATCTACTTTTCTTAGGCCAAATTGACTATCTAATACCAACACTTTTTCAGAACACTGTAGTGGCACTAACATTATCATTAGTTATGGTACTGAGCTTCCATAAGTTCTGTTCCCTTAGGGTTTATAAATCATATATATAATTTACATAGTAATAACAGTAACATGATCTCATTTTCATAAATCTGTATAAAACCTTCATGTTCATGAATCTGTATAAACCTGTCATATCATACTCGGTATAAAACCGTCCTGTCATATCTCGGTATAAAACTGTCATGTTCATAATTCTGTATAGAACCCATCATATCATAACTCGGTATAAAAACCGACATATCATAACTCGATATAAAACCGTTATATTCATAATTCTGTATAAAATTGATCATATCATAACTCGGTATAAAATCCATATCTTTCATTATATAATACCATGAAACCATAAGGTTTAATTATGCAATAACCATAAACATTCTCATGCTACACGATTTGAGTGATATTTCATAATATAATAAGCTGCCCTAGGAAAATATATTTTGCTGAAAATAAAAGTATGATCATCTCTAGTGTTTAGTTTAACTCAATACGTATGTTTTTCAGGAAAAGGAGATGACCACCTCACTCACTTTAGTTTTCCCCAAATACGTATATAATACCACAACCCTCATTTTCATATGCCTGTTTCAATCAGAAAATCATACATAGTATTCCTTTAAGAACCCGACCCGTAAGATATGGAATAAATAAATAAGAAAAGGGTAAAATAGTAAATTGAGTAGGCTTCGTCGATGATGCCATAGTTTTGTCGACAAAGGCCCTTCTACTGTTCGATGACGAAATGCAGAGGTTCATCAACGAAGAGAAGCCGAGAGGTTTGGGAAATCCTAAAATCTCAGGTTCGTCAATAAGACCACCACTACGTCGATGAATTTCCTTTGCTGGCTTGTCGACGAAGACTTCGCCTCGTTGACGAAGTTGGCTTAGTCAAAGGTTCTATAAATATACTTTTCTTTGCTTATAAGCTAAGATATTCAAAATTTCTCTCTCTCTCTCTCTCTCTCTAGAACTCGAAA
Organism: Malania oleifera; assembly: GCF_029873635.1. NCBI lineage: Eukaryota > Viridiplantae > Streptophyta > Magnoliopsida > Santalales > Ximeniaceae > Malania > Malania oleifera. The sequence continues at coordinate 32,020,615 of NC_080418.1, read as the reverse complement.
CTCTACTCTCTCTCTCTCTAGATTTATTTTCCCGTCGTTAGAATTGATGAACCAACGTTACTGCGAGGATCAGGGAAGGAATCTTTACGTGTTCTGTGGAACGGATCTTCGTTTTTGAGGTCTTCGGGTTTTGACCTAGAAATCGAGGTAAGGCTCGATTTTGATTTCTGTTTCGATAGATCTGTAGAGAGTAAGATTATAAGTAATTATTGTACTCTAATTTATAGGTTTTGGGAACTTGGTTCACTATTTAGGAGCCGTAGAGTTCGTGTTTGGATTTGTGGGGAAAGGTAAGGGGATTCTGTTTATATCGGTTATTTTCAAAATCAGATTTGATAGAACTATGGTTTACGATCCTGTTTATGTTTTGGCTACTTATTTAGGAAAATTTAATGGGTAAAAATTACGGGGTTTCATATTATAGTTTTGGGAAAAAAGGACACATCAGGTTGCATCTCTGGTTTCGTTGGAAAACCGTGGATATATTGTGTTATATATTGTGTTATGGAGATGGTCGTGCCTTAACTTGTTTTAAATTGTATTTTGAAAATCATGATTTTGAGATTACCAAATGAGTGTGGAATGAACCGTTATATGAATCTGCATTGAGTTGTGATTTTCTAAAATGAGATATAGGAATGGGAGTTCTGAATTGTTCCTTGTTGTGAAAGAGTGTCTGACTCTATATCCGAGGGTGTGAAATATCGCCTCTTATCGGCTAATCACTGAAGGGTGTGGATTCACTAGATATACCGGTATGATGCCATGAGAGTCTGGGGTATGCCATGTGTCAGGGACGCTGTGTAATGCAGGCTGACTTCGTGCCAAAGAGTGTGAAGACACTGGGTTGCTTGATCATATGTGTGTTGAGGACTATATTGGAACTGTTTTGTGAAAAATATTGGAACTGTATTGAACTGTGATATGTTTTATGTCATGATAACACTCATATGCCACACATCGATATAACCTGATTCTGCCTTACTGAGAGGTGTCTCACCCCTATCGTACGTACATGTTTTCAAGTTCTTCGAGTAACTGGAATTAGCGTTCTTGTGTTGGGAGCGTGGTGGTCGATTTACTGTGTGAAGTACTTGTGTAAGTACTAGGACTGTAACAGGGTTGTCGTTTTGGGTATCACTGGCACCCTAGGTTATGTTTTGTAATATGGAGCTTAGACTCGATTTGTATAGACTTTGGTATGGTACGATGTATGTATGGAATGAATTTTTACGCTGCATATATAGTGTGTATATGAATGTGTATAGGGTGTACAAAAACCCCAAGGGGTCGGACCCTCATTTATTATAGTATCATGTGTGTTTTGTATGATATCGAGACAGGTTAGGTTACTACATCACACCCTGGGTCCCATTACTGGGTTCAGGGAGTGACAATTCCTGTAACCGTATATTTCAGTTTAATTGGTTCATATTTCAAAAATAACTGACATAATCTAATCCTCTTACCTATTCCTAAAAAACTGCCTACAACTATGGAGAACAAAACCCTAGCTTCTTAGCTGGCTGAGGACGAGGACTGACAATCTGGGAGGAGAGAAAGAGAGGACCGAGAGTACGTGTGAAGAGATCTTGAGCTAGAGAGAGAGTGAGAGAGTGAAACCTTAATTTGGAGAGAGAGAGAGAGAGAGAGAGAGAGAGAGATAGAGATAGAGAGAGAGAGAATATGAAAGTTATAAAATTTTAAGCTTACTTCCCACTTAAGTAAGCTCAGCCCAGGGGAAACCGTCGATGCTTTTCCTGAAACCATTGACGTTTGGTCACTTACCAAATCAATTTTCCCATTCTCCTTATATAAAAACTCTTAGCGGTTGAAACTGTCAACGATTTTTCTAAGCTCCCTGAAACCATCGATGGTTTGGTCCTGTGCCAAACCTTTTTCCTTCTTTTCTTTTTCTTTCTCTTTTTATTTTCTTTTCTTTTTATTTTCTTGGTTTGGATTCCTACATCCTCCCATCTTTATAAAGATTTAATCCTTGAAATTTCTAACTACTACTTATCACAACCCCTAAAATTTGAAACCATTACTCAACTCTAGGAAGAGCCGGTAGCCACCCACATAGCGGTTTCGTCCCAAATTTATTAATTACCCGCACTTATGACAGAGGAATACCGTGGTTACATGTAAGAGTTTCTGGGAGATTACAGGTAGAAAAAAAAAACTCTCCGAAAAACCTCTCTTAACCTAAAACTAGAAACACACAGTTTAAACTAACAAACCTGCTCTAAACGAATTCATATTCAAAAATCAAACACTTACCAGAACCATTACCCTTACATGACTAAGGTTGGGCCTCGTTGAGAAACTATGGGTACCTCTGTCATGTTTCCTTCTCTAATTCCTATGAAATTTCCTCAATTGCGTGATTACACTAGAGTACTTTCACCAACTGAATCTTTTTAGTATGTAGTTCCTGTTTCTTATGGTCCAGAATCTGAACTAGAATTTCATTATATGATAATGTGCCTTTGACTTCTAGAGACTCGTAGCTTATCACGTACAAAGGATCTGGGATGTACTTTTTCAACATAGACACGTGAAACATGTCATGAATCTTAGACAATGCCGGAGGTAACGCTATCCTGTAAGCAACCAGACCAACCCTCTCGAGTATCTCGAATGGCCCGATATACCTAGGGCTTAGGTTACCCTTCTTTCCAAATCTTATAACTCCCTTCATTAGAGCAATCCTTAGAAATATCTTATCTCTTACCTCAAACTCTTGCTCTCGTCGGTGAATATCAACATAACTCTTCTGTTGACTCTGAGCTATTTTAATTCCATCCGTGATGAGTTTGATATTCTCAGAAGTTGTTGTATAATTTCTAGCCCCAAAATTCATCATTCACCAACCTAATCCCAATACAATGGAGATCGGCACCTCTGACCATACTGGCCTAATAGCTACAGTTGTAGGTGAACTCAACTAGTGACAGATACTGAATCTAACTACCTCCGATATCCAGCACACAAGCTCGCAACATATCCTCTAATATCTAAATCATTCTCTTTGATTGTACGTTAGTCTGCAGGTGAAATTTTGTGCTAAAGGTCAGTTGAGAACGCAAAACTTTTTGCAAACTCTTCAAAACTAGGAGGTAAACCATGGGTCCTGATTTGAAATGATGGACACAGGTATGTCGTGTAGTCTAGCTATCTCCTAAACAAATAACTCAGCCACTTTGTTCATGGAGTAGTTAACTTTAATCATAACAAAATGGACAGTCTTTATCAATCAGTCAACCACTACCCAGATGGCGTTTTGCTCATGAAGTGTCAGTGGTAACCTCGTGACAAAGTTAATGGAAATGTGCTCCCACTTCCACTTAGGAATGTGAAGTGGTTGCAATGGTACTGTTGGTCTTTGATACCCAGCCTTCACTTGCTGATATGTCAGGCACTGCTCCACGAAATGGGCAATTTCTCTCTTCATATTATTCCACCAGAAAGATTCTCGTAAATCTGAGTACATCTTGGTGCTCCCTAGATGTAGTGTATAAAGAAAGCAATTTGCTTATTCCAGAATGGTTCTTTTGATCTCAGCATCATTGGGTACACATAACTTGGTGTAAAACCTCAAAACCTCATCTTCTGAGATGTTAAAATCTGCCCCTAGTTCACTCTACACTTTATCCACAATTTTCACCAACTCTGTATATTTCATCCGAGTGGCCTTAATCCTTTCCCGCAAGGTCGGTTGGACTACCAAACTAGCAATGAATGCCTAGAGATTTCCTTCTACTATTTCCACACCAAATCTTTCCAGATCAATCCTAATTTGGTGTTGAGCTACCACTGTTGATACTGATGCACCAACTAACTTCCAAATGAACGCATCAGCTACCACATTAGCTTTCCCTGGGTGGTAATTGATAGTACAATCATAGTCCTTTAGAAGCTCTAGGTATATCCTTTATCTCATATTTAGTTCCTTCTGTGTGAAGAAGTACTTGAGGCTTTTGTGGTCTGTAAAGATCTCGCATCTTTCACTATACAGGTAGTGCCTCCAAATTTTCAATGCATACACTACAATTCCATATCATGTGTGGGATAGTTCTTCTTGTATTCCTTGAGTTGATGAGAGGCATATGCAATGACCTTCCCTTGTTGCATTAAAACATAGCTAAGCCCTTTCTGAGATGCATCATTGTAAATCCCGAAACCACCATCTCCTGATGGAATGGTCAAAATAGGAGTAGTGACGAGTCGTTGTTTCAATTCTTGGAAACTCTACTCACAATCATCAGTCTATTCATACTTCACATTTTTCCTTGTTAATCGTATCAGAGGATCAGATAGTTTAGAAAATCCTTCCACGAACCAGAGATAATACCCTACCATACCCAAGAAACTCCTAACCTCGTGAACATTCCTTGGTCTTGCCCAATCCATTACTGCGTCTATCTTACTCGGGTCCACTAAAATACCGCCTCTGGATATTACATGTCCTTGAAATGCAACTTGTTCCAACCAAAATTTGCATTTCTTGAATTTAGCATAAAGTTTCCTTTCTCTAAGCACCTGAATTACCTACCTCAAATGAGTCTCATGTTCCTCAAGACTCGTCGAATAAACCAAAATGTCATCAATGAACACCACCACAAACTGATCTAGATACTTATGGAAGACCCTGTTCATCAAGTCCATAAATGCAGTAAGAACATTTGTCAGCCTGAGTGGCATAACCAAGAACTCATAGTGGCCATACTTGGTTCAGAAAGTAGTCTTTAGTACATCCTCTAATTTGACTTTAACCTGATGATACCCAGATCAGAGATCGATCTTAGAGAAGACATGTGTTCCTTGAAGTTGGTCAATTTGATCATCAATACGGGGTAGCGGGTACTTATTCATAATCGTCACTTTATTTATTTTTCGGTAGTCAACACACATCCTGATTGACTCGTCTTTATTTTTCACGAACAATAAAGATGCTCCCCAAGGTGATACGCTAGGTCTGATGAATCCCTTATTTAGTAGTTCCTGTAACTACTTCTTTAATTCCTTTAATTCAGCTGGAGCCATTCTGTATGGAGCCTTAGAGATTGGTGCCTTACCTAGAAGTAAGTTAATAGAAAACTCCACTTCACAATTAAGAGGCAACCCAGGTAATTCCTTCGGAAAAACATATGAGAACTCCCTTACCGTTGGGATATCCTTCATTTCTAGTTCTTTCTTTGGTGCTTCTTTCACTCACGCTAGGTACCCCTGGTATCCCTCCAGAAGTAGCCTTTTTTCCTAAATATCTGACAAAATCCATGGTGAAGAGTGCACGCACAACCTGAAAAACTTATATTCCTGCTCCCTAGGGGGTCTGAACACTACCTCTTTCTTGTGGCAGTCTATACTAGCATAATTGGAAGCTAGCCAGTCCATTCCCAAAATGACATTGAATCTATGCATATTCAAACACAATTAAGCTAGCAAGTATCATTCTTCCCTAAATACCCATTGAATAATTTCTAATCCCTTTTCTACTTACCACTACTGTTCCTGTTGGTGTGACTACAGCTAACTCGGCATCTAATAACTAAGTTTTTACACCACACCGTTTGATATCCCCCAAAGATATGAAAGAGTGCGTTGCTCCTAAATCAAATAACATAATAGCTTTATTTGAAAACAATAAGATATTACCTGTCACCACGTCTCCCGCAATTTCTGCGTCTCCCGAGGTAAGAGAATAAACCCTCGCATGGGTGGTGTTCCTCTGATAATTGCCTCGGGGTGCCTGATTCCCTCCCTGGTATTGATTAGGTGGGGGTTCATTATTTGACGGCCCACGACAATATTGCGCAAAGTGGCTGGGTCTTCCGCATCAGAAACAAGTGTTTGTCCACTCTAGCATTCCCTCGGATGCCTTTTGTTACATTTTGGACAAATAAGGTAAGATGGGTTACCCTAATACACACGTTTCCCCATCTCCTATCTTTGACCTCCACTATTACTCTGCCTCCTCCAAGAATCTTGACTCGTACCTGTGCGAAAACCAGGAGACATGGACCTCTTTCTCTAATTCAGACTCTTTGCACTTCTCTGCAGCCTCGTTTCTACTACAGTGGCTTTATCCACTAGCTCTGAGAAATCTTGCACCTGAAATTCCACCACCTGCTCATAGATCCCCTGTATCAGGCCCTTCTTGAACCTCTATGCTTTCTTGGACTCATCTAGATCCATATATGGGGTGAAATGAGACAGCTCAACGAACTTGGCTGCATACTACTGAACTGCCAAGTGCCCCTTTGTTAGGTTCAAAAACTCCTCCACCTTAGCATCTGTGGTGGAGGTGGGGAAGTACCTATCAAATGAAATCTCTTTGAAATGATTCCATGTCAGAGCTGTAGGTGGTGGTCTCTGTTCCTATAGTAGCTTCATAGTTATCCACCAGCGTTTGACCTCTCCCATCATTTTAAACGTGGCATAAAGGACCTTTTGCTGGTTGGTGCAGCGCAGTACTACCAGTATTTCCTCGATCTCCTGAACTCAATTCTTTGCTATGATTGGGTCAGCTCTTCCCGCAAAGGTTGGAGGATTCATGCGGGTAAAATAATCAGTGGTACAACCCAGGTCAGTGATGGAACAGTTCTACTCCCTAGAACTTTGCATGATCTTGGCCATGAACTACTGGGCAAAACCACGAAGCATAGATGTAGAATCACTACCATCCTCGTGGGAAGCCTCCTCATTACTACTTTCTCTGACATTCACATTATTATCCTTGTGATCCATCCCAAAGCTAGGATAGAAATGAATTTAGAATTCCAATATCTTAACATGACTGGTACATTTATTTCACTAAAAATCACTTTAAGTTCAAGTTCTCAATTTTAAGGTTCATGTACACTATTCAGACACAAAACCGTCGACGGTTTTATTGAGACATCTGAAATCGTCGATAGAAAACATGAGATACCGAGAGCTTGTTTTAATGGAAATCGTCGACGATTTGTGAACACCACAAATCGTCGATGGTTTGGCCATAGAAAACTTCACTAACCCCTTTTTCTTGTATACATTTAATCATTTTAGGGTACCGGCCTCTAACCACAGAAATTATAACCTATCACCCCAACTTAACGTTTCAAATTATAATTTTTCAAGTTCTAATCTCTCGACTCAGACACAAAAACCGTTGATGGATATTTGAAATCGTCATTCCAAGAAAAGCATAGAAGACCGTCAAGGGATTTCTGCTTCTAGGCTACAAGACAAAACTCAAAATAACTTACTGGTATCCTCATATACTCGTTCCTATCCTCATCCCCAACTTGAACCTATATTTTGGTAAGATCATCTGTCAAAGTCTATAGAACCTATTAACTTGGTGCTCTGATACCACAACTGTCGCGCCCCAAACCCGATGGGGCCTGAAGTACTATTTCCTACACATATATCTTTGATACCATAATCATAATGACTCAAACCCAAAAGGGGTCCCTGGTGTTCCTGTCCATAACTCCATATAAAATATGCAGTGGAAGATAATTAAAACTCAAACACATTACCAGAGTTCTAACCATCCCAATTAACCACATGTGTCTCCATGTTATATATATTACATGCCCAAATAAAATAAACATAACAAATCTAGTGTCTCATAACACTTATGATAATTACAAAATCTAATCCTAGCCATGTAGCACTCTAGGCTCGATTCCCTAAAGGACCTGCAAAATGAGTTGGATATTGGGGTGAGACACTTCTCTGTAAGATGGATTAGATTAACATCAGTGTGTGGCTATCATGAGTTTTAGTGTGATCATAAAACATTCATATATTTACTTTAATAGAAATGGCATTTTAAAACTAAACTCACACCTGTATCATTAAAAATACATATATTTTCAGTTATAACATAGTTTCGGCTCAATATAGTCCATTTTTATAAATAACATATATGGAATAAGAACCTTCCTTATTGGGCCATCATATAACATCATGAATAACCCCCATAATTGGGTTGTGCTATCTGAAGACTGGACCTAGCAATCTGGCCAGCCGACCACAACTAGGTCAACATAACATGCTTTGAAGTATGATTTGCGTACCTCAACCTGGTCCGGACCTAGGAGGGTATCCTACTCTTCTTAGGCCAGATTGACTGTCTAATACCAACACTTTTTCAGAACAGTGCGGTTGCACTAACAATATCACTAGTTACGGTACCGAGCTTCCATAAGATCTATTTCCTCAGGGTTTATAAACCATATATATAATTTACATAGTAAAAACAGTAACATGATCTCATTTTCATAAATCTGTATAAAACCGTCATGTCATGAATCTATATGAAACCTGTTATATAGTACTCGGTATAAAACCGTCCTTTCATATCTCGATATAAAACCGTCATGTTCATAATTCTGCATAGAACCTATCATATCATATCTCGATATAAAAATCGGCATATCATAATTCAGTATAAAACCGTCATATTCATAATTTTGTATAAAACTATTCATATCATAACTCGGTATTAAACTTGTATCTTTCACTATATAATACCATGAAACCATCAGGTTTAATTATGCAATAACCATAAAAATTCTCATGTCACACGATTTGAGTGATATTTCATAATATAATAAGCTACCCTAGGAAAATATATTTTGCTAGAAATAAAAGTATGATCATCTCGAGTGTTTATTTTAACTCAATATGTATGTTTTTCAGGAAAAGGAGATGACCACCCCACTCACTTTAGTTTTCCCCAAATATGTATATAATACCAAAACCCTCATTTTCATATGCCTGTTTCAATCAGAAAATCATACATAGTATTCTTGTAACCATGTACTTAAGTTTAATCGGTTTACATTTCAAAAATAACTGACATAATCTAATCCCCTTACTTGTTCTTGAAAAACTACCTACAACTTTGGAGAACAAAACCCTAGCTTCTTAACTGGCCGAGGACGAGGACTGACAAGTTGGGAGGAGAGAGGGAGAGAGGACCGGAGAGTACTTGTGGAGAGATTCTAGGCTAGAGCGAGATTGAGAGAGTGAAACCCTAATTTGGAGAGAGAGAGAGAGAGAGAGAGAGAGAGAGAGAGAGAGAGAGAGAGAGAGAGAGAAATATGAAAATTATAAAATTTTAAGCTTACTTTCCACTTAAGTAAGCTCAGCTCAGGGGAAACCATCGATGCTTTTCTTGAAACCGTAGACGGTTTGATCACTTGCCAAACCAATTTTCCCATTTTCCTTATATAAAAACTCTCAGTGGTTGAAACCGTCGACGGTTTTCCTAAGCTCCCTGAAACCGTCGATGGTTTGGTCCTATGCTAAACCTTTTTCCTTCTTTTCTTTTTCTTTCTCTTTTTCTTTTTTTTTTCTTGGTTCGGGTTCCTACAATGCTGACTAAGAAGTTTAGCAAATTCTTCAAAAAGAATAAGAGAACTGACAGAAAGTTCTGAAGCTCAAAAATAGATAAAGGGGAGTCGGGCAAGAGAAAGCAGAAATATGATTTTCCAACGTGCTACAATTGTAAAGAAGTTGGGCATATCAAGCTAGACTGCCCACTGCTAAAGAAAGATTCGAAAAAGAAGAAGAAGGCGATGAAAGCCACTTCTTGGGACAAACCTTGTTCTAGTAGTTCATACACCGACTCCAGCGACATTGAAGTTGCAAATTTATGCTTAATGGCATATAGAGACCATGAGGTAAATTCATTATATTCTACATCTTCATATTACTCTAGTGATGTTTTTGTTGATGATAGCATGCCTACTTATAATGAATTGCAATAGTAATATTTGCATGTTATTAAAGTGCTTGAAAAATTGACAAAGAAAAACACTGGTTTGAAAATTAAATATATAGAATTGTCAAAAATTTTGGAAAAACAAATGAGTCTCATTCTGCTTTATTAAAAGAAAAGGAGTTGAAAATTGCTAGTCTAGAACGAAAAATAGAAGATGACTCCAAAATTATTTATATATTCATAGAGGGTCAAAATAAATTTGAAAAACTCCTTGGGGCCCAAAGAAACTCTCTAGACAAAGAAGACATTGGTTTTAATGGGAAAGAAAATAGGAGGCAGAAAAAACTTTACATGGGATATTTTGTAAAAGAATCAAAATTGTATGTCCCATCTAAAGAATCTTATAGGCATACCACATGTTTTAAATGCAAGAAGATAGGCACATAAAATTTAACTGCCCTTTCAAAAATAAGGATACTAAAATAAAAAAAGTCTGGAGAGTCAAGGGTGAGTCAGGCATTAACCCCAATGGACCTAAGAAAATTTGGGTACCAAGAGTAGTCACTTGAATTTTTACTGCAGGTGTGCTTGAGGTCGTCCTCCACTAAGGACAAATGGTACATGGACAGCGACAAATCAAGGCACATGATGGGCGATAAGGCCAAGTTCGCTTCTATCACACTTAAGGTTGGAGGATTAGTGACATTTGGGGACAACGCCAAAGGGAAGATCATCAGAGTAGGTAAGATTGGTAAGGAACCATCTCTTGTCATAGATAATGTTTTACTTATAGATGGTTTAAAACATAATCTATTGAGCATCAGTCAACTATGCGATAAGGTATATATATGGTGTCATTTGAGCATGATAAATGCATAGTAGAAAACCTATCTAAAAATAAAATTCCATTTACTGCTGAACGAAATGAAAATGTTGATACTACTAGTTTTGATAACTTAGCCTCACAACATGTGAAATGTTTTTCTGCTATAAATGAGGCTAGTTGGCTTAGGCATAGGAGATTAGGACATGCTAGCATGGATTTATTGTCAAAACTAGTTAAAAGTGAATTAGTAAAGGTTTACCTAAGACACAATTTGTGAAAGATAAAATATGTGATGCATGTCAACTAAGTAAACAAACTAAATCTAGCTTTAAGAAGAAGAAAAGTATCTCCACCACTAGGCCACTTCAGTTGCTTCATTTAGATTTATTAGGCTTTAATCAAGTTCAGAGTCTAGGAGGTAAATCATATGCCTTTGTTATTACTGATGATTATTCTAGATTCACATGGGTCTTATTTCTTGCACATAAAGTGAAGCTTGTGAAATATTTGCCAGTCTATGAAGAAAAAATTCAGAATGAAAAAGGAGATACAATCACACATATGTAAGAACCCGAACCGTGAGATGTGGGTTATTATGTAAAAGAGGGGTAAAAATGGAATTTTGCAAAATTTGTCGACAAAGTCAAAATTCGTCGACGAAGGTAGAAGGCTTCTCATCGACGAAATTCAGAGGTTCGTCGACGAGGAAAAGCTGAGAGGCGGAAGTTGGAAATATTAGGATTTGTCGATGAAATTTCTGTCTCGTTGACAAAATTCTTGAAGATTTCGATGATGAGAAATACCAATTTGTCAATGAAATCCCTCGGGTCAAAGGCCTATTAAAGATCTTTTGGGGGTTGCTTAGTTGCTAAGTTTGGAAATCCTCTCTCTCTCTAAGATTCAAAGCTCTCTCTCTCTCTCTCTCTCTCTCTCTCTCTCTCACTCTCTCTCTCTCTCTCTCTCTCTCCTCGATTGCCTTACCGTTTGTTGCCGGAATCGCAAATCTAAAGTTAGTGCGAGGATTAGTGAATGATTCTCTACGTTTCTAGCAGATCAGAATCTCGTTTCGGAGGATTTTGGGTTTCGGGCTAAAATCGAGGTAAGGCTCGATTTTCATTTCTGATTCGGTATATGTGTAGTGGTATGGATTGTAAGCATGTACTATACTGTGGTTTGTAGGTTTCAGAGTCTCGTTTTGTAGTTTTGAGGACTGTAGAGTTTGTAGTTGGATTCTGGGTTAAGGTAAGGGGATTCTGTTTGTATCAGTTCATTTTCGAAATCAGGATCGTAAGCTTATAGGCTATGATCATATGAATGTTTTGGCTACTTATTTGGGGAAATATATTGGGTAAAAATGTGGAATTTTCAGGTTATAGTTTTAGGGAAAAATTAGGGATAATAGGTAAAACTTTTGGTTATGCTAAAACTGTATTATCGAGGTGACCATAATCCATATTTGCATAAACTGTATACTTGAAATTGTAAATGATATGATTTGTCGTAAACCAAATAAGTGTGGTATGTCTGGATGTATGTATTTGTTCTAGGTATTTGTAAAATAGTCATGTGGCGGCTAATTACTATACGCTGAAATGTATAGGAATGTGAGTTCAAAAATGATTCCAGGGATTTGTAAAACAGCCATGTATTGGTTAACTACGAGCGAGAGTGGCCGGCTCTATATCTGGGGTGTGAAATATCACCAGTATGTTCTGGATGGTCACCAAAGGGTGTGTTCTACACCGTATGTAACAATGTAATCACTGTGGGTCTGAATCGACGTAGCGTAGTTGTGCATGTGGCAATGTAATCGTGGTGAGACCAGGTGACCTTGTGTAATTGCGTATGTAGCAATGTAATCATTGTGGGCCTAGGTTGTTGCTTCGTAGTTGCGTGTGTAGTAATGTAATCGCTGTGAGACTAGGTGACCTTGTGTAGTTGCGTATGTAGCAATGTAATCACTATTGGGCCTGAGTCGTCGCATTGTAGTTGCATATGTAGCAATGTAATCGATGTGAGAGTAGGTGACCTTGTGTAGTTGCGTATGGAGCAATGTAATCACTATTGGGCCTCAGTCGTCACAGCGTAGTTGCATACATAACAATGTAATTGATGTAAGACGAGGTGACCTTGTGTAGTTGTGACCTAATGTGACAACACTGACCGTATGTTTTGGGTATCGTATGTACTGGAATGGTTTTTGTGAAAATACTGGAACTGTATGGAACTGTATGTATAAGTATGAAACTGTATGGAAATGTTTCAACTATATCGTATCTTTTATAGTGTTATGAAGTATGTAAAATAACACTGGTATGCCACACACTGATATAACCTGCTTTCTTCCTTACTGAGAGGTGTCTCACCCCGAATATATACAAATGTTTTTCAGGTCCTTCGGGTAACTGAAACTAGTATCCTAGCGTCCGGAAGCGAGGGGTGTCGTTTAGCTACTACTATTGCCTAATAGGTACGAGTTTTTGTAATCGGGTTGTCGTGATGGATTTTGTAGACTCCCGTAGTATGTATGGTATTCATAGGGATGTATATCCTTGTATGACATAGACTCTGGTATGGTATTGTTTATGTATAAAAGACCGTATTCCACTGCGTATTATGGATGGTTGTATATGTATGTGGGCATCCGTTCACATCACGGGGTTGGACCCTCTATTTGTATTATATCATGTACGTTTAAATTGATACAGAGACAAGTTAGGTTACTCAAATTCACCTCCGGGTCCCATTTTCGGGTTCTGGTTGTGACACAAATTTGAAGTGATAGAGGTAGAAAATTTAAAAATCAAGATATGGAAAACTTCTATGATTCACATGACATATCCCATAATTTTTTTTGCACCTAGGACCCTACAGCAAAATGGTGTAGTTGAGAGAAAGAACATATCACTTCAGGAAATGGGTAGAACTATGTTTAACGAACACAACTTACCCAAATATTTCTGGGCTGAGGTGGTTAGTATCTTTTGCTATGTAATGAATGAGTATTAATTAGGA